>NC_042618.1:259646603-259956167 GCF_901001135.1 Rhinatrema bivittatum
TGCTTGTGATTTAACTACTCTGAACAATTCTGTGTCATCTGCAAATTTGATTATCTCACTCGTCGTATTTCTTTCCAGATCATTTATAAATATATTGAAAAGTAAGGGTCCCAATACAGATCCCTGAGGCACTCCACTGTCCACTCCCTTCCACTGAGAAAATTGTCCATTTAATCCTACTCTGTTTCTTGTCTTTTAGCCAGTTTGCAATCCACGTAAGTTTATCAACATATCAAGCATGCAATTACATAAATGATTATATATACATGTAAACATTGTTTTAACTGCAGAACTTTCCTTTGAAAATGACCCTCTTAATTAAAAGCCAAAAATAGGGTATATATATTTTCAGCTTATTATTTACTTTGCTTTTATATACAGTATCTCACTGTCATCTAAATATACATCTCTTTGTTATGCCTGTGCCAGTTCTATACCATATACAATAGGAGTAGGGTGCCACCAATGCTAATTTTCTTAGAAGGCATTCTCATGATACTTTCTTTTTCTCCTGACCCTTCTGCTGCTGGTCTTTCCTTAATTTTTGCTTTGTCTGCTGGTTTGAAGAACTAGGATATCCTTGCTGCAGGCCTCTATTTCATATGTTAGTAGACCAATGTTTACTTTAGTGCAGGGGTCAGGAACCTTTTTGGCTGAGAGAGCCATAAACGCCACATATTTTAAAATGTAATTCCATGAGAGCCATACAATATGTTTAAAACTAAATACAAGTAAATGTGTGCATTTTATGTAAGATCACACTTTTAAAGTACAATAAGTCTCTGAAAATATTACACCAGGCCTTAAGACACCAATACATCTCCTATTAGGAAAACGGACCAAGTCAGGCTGCTATAGAGTCCTACACAGAAACTACACGCCAGCAGAAAACCTCACCTGAATCACGTGCTGTCCCTCACCTAACATAGAATAAAGAGACCAAAACGCATAACAAGAAGCATGCAGACAAAAACTGAATTGGAAACTGCAACAAGCCAGAGTCTCTGTATGCAGTGTAACAAAGGAAAAAAGAAACATCACACATCCTTATAAAACAAATCAAGAAATATAAAATCATCAGCAGTAAACTGTACTAACAAAAAGAACATATTTCGAAACAGCTGATGAGTGGAATATCCAATAATTAAAAACTCATATAAAACATTTCCAGATACCAACAAAATATTTCAAAATAGCAGACACAAAGATCCAGTAATGAAAAATAATAAGGATACAAAAATTTTTTTGCTCTGCATACCTGGGAACATTTGATATCCAGGTGTCCTGAGATTGTTCTGAATTAGCAGGAGGTGGGGTGGTTTGCTTGGAACTTTCTCCTCTCTCAGTCACATACCAGCGCTCTCTCTCACACTGGCTCTCAATGACACACCTATACACACATGCTCTCAGTCACTCACATATACAAATGTTTTTTCTCTCTCACTTATATAGGCTCTTAATTACACATTTACACACATGCTGTCTATCTTTTCACGCTTACACACACACAGGCTTTCAATCACATAAATACATGCTGTCTTTTTCTCTCACACACAGACTCTCATTCACATGCTTACAAACATGTCCTCTCTTTCTCTCATTTACACACAGGCTCTCAATCACATACTCACATGCTCCCTCACCTAAATCAGCTCTCAATCACACACATACACACATGGTCTCTCTCTCTCATTTAAACACAGGCTCTCAATCACATACTCACATGCTCCCTCACCTAAATCAGCTCTCAATCACACAGACACACATGGTCTCTCTCTCTCATTTAAACACAGGCTCTCAATCACATACTCACATGCTCCATCACCTAAACCAGCTGTCAATCAGACACAGACACACATGATCTCTCTCTTACTTATACACACAGGCTCTTAATCATACATACACATGATCTCTCTCACACACAAAGGATCTCAATCATACACACATACTCTTTCAAACAAACAGGTTTTCAATTACAAACTTACACATACAGGTTCCCAATGGTAAACTTACATTCATGCTCTCTCTCTCACAGGCAGGATCTCAATCACAGACATACTCTCTTTCACATATACAGGCTCTCAATCATTCACATACATGCAATCTCTCACTCACACACACAGGATCTCAAACACACATGCTTGCTCGCTCATTCATTCACTCTCTCTCTCCCCCTTCCCCCCCCCCCGGGAACTCGCGGCAGCAGCAGCCACCTCCCAACGCTAACCTCCTTCATTTTCAGCCCTCGCGGAGGCGAAGGCGGAGTCCCATCGGCCGCGGTTGAAGATTTTCATTTTCCTCCGAGCCGCGCTGCAGTCTTCTTCCCGTCGGACACTAGCGTGCCTGCGTGGGTCTTCCCGCGCAGGCACCCGATGCTCTCCACTTCCTCTTCCGGGCCGCGGGAAGAAGAGAGCACCGGCGTGCTCTCTTCTTCCCGCGGCCCGGAAGAGGAAGTGGAGAGCATCGGGTGCCTGCGCGGGAAGACCCGCGCAGGCACCCGATGACTCCAGCGCTGGCACCCGGCTGACACCCGATGACTCCCGCGCAGGCACCCGGATGACTCCAGTCGGCGTGCTCTCTTTCTCCTCCCCCCCGCGGCCCGGAAGAGGAAGTGGTGAGCATCGGGTGCCTGCGCGGAAGAAGAGACCACGCTAGTGTGGTCTCTTCTTCCCGCGCAGGCACCCGATGCTCTCCACTTCCTCTTCCGGGCCGCGGGGGGGGGGGGGGGGAGAAGAGAGCACGCCGGTGCCGCTGACTCCAGCTGTCCTGCCGCGTTCCGCCCGGGCTGACAGCATTTTAAGCCCGGGCGGCGGAGGACCGGGGAGCAGCTGGGTCAGCGGGGAACCGCGAAGTATGGCGACACTTGTCTGCGAGCCAGATGCAGCCCTCAAAAGAGCCATATCTGGCTCGCGAGCCATCGGTTCCCGACCCCTGCTTTAGTGCATTGAGCAGCAAGCTTGTTCAAATTAAAAGACTACATTAAAGCATGAAAGGGGCTATGTAACTGATTAATTTTTTAAATTAATTTATAGTGTATTTTCAAAAATGTATTTCTTATTTATGAAGTAGAAACATGATTAATTCCTTTTCTGTTGATAAGCAGGGCTGGATTATCCACTCTCTGACAGATTCAAGAAACTCAGTACTACCGTCTCAACCTCATGCTGGGGTGTAGCGAAGTTTCCTGGTTATGTGTGATGAGGGTTGGAGAATTCCCCAATTTCATTGGTTCCCTGATGGATATCTCCCAGAGGAGTGAAAACCAAATCTGTCTTGGCCAATAAAGGGCTATTTGAATCATGGTTTCTTGTACTGTTTTGAATAGGTCTTGGCTACCAGAGGAATTAGAGGATAAATGTTCAGAAAAACCTGGCCCCAAATTAGGGAGAAATTCAAGGGGGTTGGGTGTGAATAATTAAAATGAGAGGCAATATCGCACTGTGCAATAGCATAATGCATGCTGTCACATGGTTTTAATACTGGAAATAGCAAACCTTTTTTTCTGGAGTTAAACTGTGTGATATAGCTGAAATGGCCCTAATGCAATTTGTGTTAAAGATTGCAAATTGTATTTTGGCTATTTCTGGGCTTAGGGAGAGGGGGAGGAGAGGAGTAGAGTGGAGCGAGAGAGAGAGGGAGAGAGAGAGAGCCTCTTGGGAGGCCTGCACAATATTCAACTATTTATATCACTATAGGAGGGCCAGCTAATAGCTCGAGGTGAGGTGTTGGTGGTGGTTTAGCGTTTAGGGGTCAGTTTAACATGCAGAGTGAAATGTACAAACAACACAGTACTCCTCAGTAAAGATTTGACATCATTTGGAATAAGGAAAGTCTCACAAAGTTGTGATTTCAACTGTGTTCTCTCGCCCTAGCTTGATTAGTACCCACAAGGTACTGGTATAAATTGAGGGTTCCCCTGAATAGATAAGGAAGACATAAGTTTATATGGTCTCTTAAATACGTTACATATAGAACTCCAAGCAAGTCTGCTCGAGCTCAGTAACAAGCTCTTCCTAAGATGCACCAGAACCTCCTTATCCTCTACCTGAATCAAGCATTTAAATAGAAAGGATAAGACCAAGCCTCCAAGAGGCTCAATGGTGTGTAATCCGATGATTATATATCTTTGATATGTCTCATGAGACATGCTCTGTTGTAATGCTATAAATCTGGGCACCCAAGTCCTTCCATTGTGTAGCATGGTTATGGTTGTTAGAGACAACCTAGCCCTCTTACCCACCCAAATAAAGTCCCATATTAGCCTATTGCATAACACCAACTTCTTACTTATCCTGCACGTGTATATAGCAGGAGCAGATCCATTGAGACAGATTCATGTGTTTCTGCCTCCTCTCTCCCAAGCTTGATGCATTCTTTACCTAGTTGTTATCAAGCTAGGTCAAGTGTACATTGTGCAAATCTCATCTTTGTGTAACTTTCCTCATTGTGAATCACATCATATCTTCACTGATGTGTTCTATGCTGTTCGTACCTCAGACTGTGCATGTAAAACTGCCCCCAAACCCTAGACCACCACCAAAACTGGCCCTCAAGTTACTAGTTGTCCCTCCTATAGTGGTATAAATAGATGACAAATATGTCTGTCATCCCAGAGGCTCTCTCTCTATCTCTACCTCTACCTCTACTCCACTCCTCTCCTCTCTTGTCCCTCTTACCTCTCCTGCCTAAAACAGGATTTGCAATATTTATCACAAATCCCAGTTCTGGCATATCACACAGTATAATGCCAGGAAAAAAGGTGTAGTTATTTCCAGCATGATAATATACATTACACTATCACACATATTAAACTCCCCTCATTTTCATAAACTCCTCCCCTTCAACTACATTTTCAAAATTTGCATACACATCTCATGATGCAAAAAATAACAGAAGCGTTACGGCATTATCATGGGCGTTAGGTGTTTGAAAAATGACCCAGTAAGTTAGGCAATCAGACATAGAGAAATACCTTCAGTACCTGAATGTAAACCGATGTGATATCTCAGATCGAATGTTGGTATATAAAAAATAATAATAATAAATAAATTCTCCGATAATTGGCCTGCATTTTGTGAAACAATACTGTATTTTCTGTTACCCTTGAAATCTTCCTGTGCTTGATGACCTGTCTTGAGCTAGGCTTCATTCTGTGCCTCGTTAAATATGACTGCTTTTTCTTTTTTTTTTTTTAATATTAATAAACAAAACTGTACCTGACATGATACAGATTGGTATGAGAATAACAAAGTGTTGTAAAGTGTATGAAAAATTCCTCTTTGGAATTGTTTTATTGATTATGAATTTGGTCATAGTAAGGAATAAATGGAAATCAGCATATTAAGGCAGCACTACTAAAAAAATGTTTTATTTTTCCCAATAGAAGCAATGCAAGGTGGAATAGTTTGATTTGATTAGCAAGTCTAAATGTATTAGCATCAAGACAGAAGCTATATTACAATTAGTGATAATTAGTAGCACTGATTACTTTAATATGAAAAACTGTTTGACAGATATTTTTTTATGTAACATGTTAAAATCAGAGGGTACTTTACCCTTTAAGAGGATCTGAGCTACTTGCATGGCACAATTTTGTTCTAATTGTCATTCACTTATAACAACTTAGTAAATGCTAATTAGTGATTATATATACACACATGTAGTTATATATAGTGGCCTCTCCAAAGTTTGTTTGAACATTAAGGGGCAGATTTTAAATGTACGCCTGATTTTATAACATGCGCGCGCAGTTACACATGTAGCACATGTAGCTTCCCTCAGTCTTTTTTCATCTGAGCACCGGCATGGATTTGTGCTCTCTTTCTGTATTTTTCTCTAAAATTCGTAATATTTTTCTCTTTAAGGCCTGGCTTTATCAAAATGCAGTAAATATTGCATGTGATAAAGGGAGAGAGAGAGAGAGAGAGACTAGCCATAATACCCTGACCCTAGATAGGTATTTATATTTATTTATTTATTTATTTATTTATTTATTTATTTATTTATGGGTTTTTTATATACCGGGGCACGTAAGTAACACCACCTCGGTTTACATTCAAACATTAATTCAGCATATTGCTTTACATTATAACATTAAAAACTGAAAGAATACAAATCCATGTAAAAACTTTGTATAACGAAAATAAATATCAGAATATGAGTGACTGTGGGATTAAACTAGAACGCAAAGCAAAGGACCCAGTTCAAGCATAGTAGGCTTTTTTGTATAGCCAGGTTTTTAAGTTTTGTTTAAATTTTTTGTAGCTACTAGCTGTGCCCGGCCATGCATTGCAGTGGCAGAGTCAGGTTCTTTCCCCCCCCCCCCCCTTCCCCTTGCTCATATACCTCAGTCACACATCGTCCTCCCCCTTGGTCACTCACCCCCCCTTTCCTCCCCTGTCCCCACTCCAGCTCTCTCCCCTCACACTCACCCCTCCCCCTTCGGTCACTAACCCCCCCTTCACTCCCCTGTCCCCACTCCAACTCTCTCCCCTCACACTCACCTCTCCCCTCTGTGTCCCTCCACTGACACTCAATGCCCCCTTCATTCACCCTCCCCTCACTGTCACCTCTCCCCGCCTACTCCCTACCCTTTTGACAGTGACACCGCACCCTCTCTCAATATCCTTCCCTGATTCTGATCCCCTCCGGCTCGCAATGCCCTCCCAGCTCCCCCCCCGTCCCTCTCCCTCTTGTGCGGTTCTGCGTGGCCCGCTCCCGAAGGCGCGAGGTCAGCGAGGATCCCTCCCTGTCGTGCACGTGAGCCGTACCAGATCGCCACCGCAGCTCCTCCCAGGTGTCGAATTTCGCCCGGCTGACACCACCACGCCCGATATTGCCGCCGGTCCGCCGCTGCTGCTCCTCTCAGCACCATGTTGGTCCCGCTGTGCGCGACATGCACCGCTGCTGCTCCTCCCAGCGCCATGTTGGTCCCGCTGTGCGCGACATGCACCGCTGCTGCCCCTCCCAGCGCCATGTTGGTCCCGCTGTGCCCGATGTGCGCTCCCGCCCACACATGCGCAGTACAGCAGCTTCATTTCCCAAGGTAGATAGCATGTGTTGCATGTTTGTCCAACAGATGTCGCTGTTTTCCCCACACACATGTAAAAACATGTTTTTTTCTGTAACCATGTGACATCTATGTAATCTAGATAGAGAAGAACCTTGCCGAAAGTGAAAGCAAGGTTGTGTCCAAATTTGAAAGCAATTGGTGCAGTAGCTGAGCCTGGTTAAGTTGAAAAAACAGAACAGAGCAGTAAAGGTTACAGTTTGTGTTTTTTTTTTTTTTTACCCCAAATGAACAGCACCAGCAAAGAATAGTTTAAATATGCAAGCCGCCTTCCTGGCCCCCCCCCCCCCCCCAACCCGGCGAAATAGAGCAACCCACGCTACAGCCCCCCTCTCGGGAGATGTGAAGAATCAGTGCCCCCCCCTGTGAAAAATGTGCGGCGGAAAATAAGATCGGTCCCCCACCGTGCTCCTCCCCGGCTACCTGTGTAAACTGCCAGCCGGTGGCGAGGGTGTGTGCTAGGGTTTGTTCCGCCAGCTGCCATGTCGCAAAACTTCACCTATGAAAGTGGTGCGTCAGGATTCCTGACCTAGTAAGAGAAATGTCCGCTGAGGATATGGCGCCCGCGGGCTGTTGCCCTTACTATGTCACATGGTGTACTGACGTCATTGTTGTCTCCGTATAGCATAGTAAGGGCAAGGTCCGCCGGCGCCATTTTTGTTGCTGGCATCCGACGGCCCTACTGAATGCGATGTGTCCCGGACCGTTCCTGTGGTGCCAGCGGAGAAGTTCGGACTTGTATCAGGTGTAGTGTGTGATCGGAGTGCAGTGCGTGAGTGGTGGAAGAGGGTACTTTAATTTAAATTCGGAGGGTGTGTGAAATGCGTGGCTTCCCAATGTAGCAGCCAGGAATTCGTGTTTTGGTGTGTTTTGGGAGGGTGGGTGAAGTAAGTGACATTGGCAGGCATGTGGGTGGGGGTGTGTGGTATGATGAGTGTGGATTTCTGTGTGTTATGAGGGAGTGTGAATGAAAGACAATAGCCCTGTGTGGGGGTGGGGTGTGGTGTGTGAGTGTGTGTGCAAGGTGTAAGAGGTTGCGCTTGTGCTGACGGCCACCAGATGTCGCTGTTTTGTGTAAGCAATTTTTAAACTTGTATTACCTGTCACAGGTGAGACCTATATGTAATGTAAGTGTATAAGATCCTTCCCATATGGGAAGTGAATGTTGTGTGCAAATTTTTTTTTTTATTTAAACTTTATTGAATTTTCATTAATGATTTACATCATGAATAAAGAAAATATGTAATACAGCACCAAACAAAACATTATTATAATCATACATTTCCATTATTATCACTGTTATTACATATACCATAATTGGGGGAGACAAATAACCAAAATATTCAATAATTGCATATCCATAAATTCAACAAAAATTATTATTCTCTACTATATTTTGTAAAAGAAAACTTCTATGAGGAGAAAGGAAGGTATTTTTTCCTTATTGGACATTCTCATTTGATACTGCTACCTGACTTTTATCAACCAAGAAAGTTTCTAAATGTGTGGGATCTAAAAATGCAAACCTATTACCTCTATAGTTAATACAACATACACAGGGGTATTTCAGGAAAAAAGTTGCACCAATTGCAAGTACACGTGCTTTCAGTGACAGGAAATATTTTCTTCTAGCTTGTGTGGTTCTAGCCACATCTGGAAACATTTGCATTTTATATCCACAAAATAATAAATCCTTTGATCTAAAAAACTTTTAAAACAAATTCTCCTTATCTTGTTCTGCCAAAAATGATATAAAAAGAGTAGCTCTTTTTTCAATAATATCAATTGACTCCTCTAAAAAGGTCGAAATTCCCGGAGAGGGTACAACTTCTCCTTTTACATTTTGAGTATCAATACCTCTAGTTAGTTTTTTCTCTATATAGTAAATCTTAGAGATCTTAGGAATTTCTTCATCTTGATATTGTAAAGACTCTTTCAAAAATTTTTTAAACATCTCCCATGGAGAGAGAAGCCGAGTGATAGGAAAATTTATAATTCTCATATTCTTGGACCTCAATAAATTTTCAACATATTCAACTTCCTTATGTATCGTGATACTATCCTTTATAAAAATATTTTCAGAGTCCTGAATCAACTGAGTTTTGTTTGTCAGGGTCACTATATCTTTGTCATGCTTATCTACCTTTTTTACTAACTCATCAATTAAGCCCTTATTAACATTTATAGCTGTTACTAATGATTCGTTCATCTTTATAACGTTATTGTCAAGTTTCAGTATCATTCGACCAAGGTCAGCCATAGTAACATTATCCGGGAGAATCACCGGATTAATGTTAGTATCTTCATGTACTGGAGGAACAATTTGTGTTTCAATTTTAGGAAAAATAAAACTCTCAGTCCGGAGGGGTACAGAATGTATATTAGCATCTGTACCTCCCTGTACTGGTCCTACCAGTTCCGTAGATGTTCCAGGAGATGAATTCACCTTTGGCTGCGATGGTGGTGAGTATCCTTTGCCAGGACTAAGGGAGATTAAAGAAGAACCTCCCGAACTGTCCCCTCGTGGCGTCTCCAACAGTTTCACGACATGTTGGTCCATGGGACCTGTGCGATGTAATTGCACTGGTGAGGAGGTTAAAACGATCCTCGCCTTCCGTTTCTTGCCCATTGAAGGTTGGAATTTAAGGGGAACTGGGCCGGCATCCGGCCTTCTCCGGTCGAAGCCGGTCAAAGCCGCGCGCCCCTTCGGCGCGTGCGGCTTAGGTGACGCGCCGGCGGCAGCGGGGCGCCGCCCTTCCGCCGGTCTTATGCACGGAAGGGTCCTCACTTGCGTCACGCAGGAGGTCTTTGGCTTGCCTGCACCGATTCCTGCTCGGGTAAGCTGGGGCAGGGCGAAGCAAAACAAACACTTCCCCCTGCTTAGTTCTCTCCTCAGCAACCGGATGGTTCAAGGGAGGGCGAGTCCCTCCTTCCTTGTGTGCAAATTTGAATGCATTCGGTTAAGCGGTTGGCAAGATTAGCGACGACGTACAAACTATTTAACATTTTTATTTATATAGATGGGAGGCCCACCTAGTAACTCGAGGTGAGATTTAGGTATTAGTGTAGGGGTTAGGGGCCACTTTGACATTCAATGTAAGATGTACGATCAGAACAGTGCTCTCTTGTGAACATTTGATGACCCTCGGAGTGAGGAAACCCACCCAAAGAGATTTGTACAATGTTCTCTCAACCTAGCTTGAAGGACTCTCTACCTGGGTAACATCAAGCTAATACCTAAACCTCACCTCTAGTTACTAGGTGGGCCTCCCATAGAGATATAAATATGTATCTATGGTCAGGGCATTTTGGCTAGGCTCTCTCTCTCTCACTCTCTCAGAACTACATGGACACTCTGGGAGCTTCAAACTACCAAAACCAGCATCCACAAAAAACATTGTAACAGGTGATACAGTCATAACACAAGCTATTGCATGGCTTAACACTCCTGAAAAAGTTGTAGCTAAAATCAGCATTAAAGCCATGCAATAGGGCTTGGCAAAACAGTAAACCCAGCCCACTCCCACCCCTAATTCCTCCTCTTTATCAGATTTGCATCATACCATACAGTATGGTGCTATTGCATGCATTAAAGTCATTTTCACATGCAATAAACCCTTAACACATGCAAAAACATCTTAGTGCATTTTGATAAATGAGGGGGTAAATTTGACTTGCTGCCTCAATAGCCCCCAAATAACTCTTTTCAACACTACTGAAAAAAATACTTCTTCAGGTTGTCCAGCAAGAAAAAGCCCACAGTGAGCAGTTTTAAATATTATCAGGCTAATTTTAAAACACATGCGCATATGCCCTTACATGCGCATATCAGCACATGAGCGGAGATATGCTGTAATTTTAAATCGTGTGCACACTTGCATGTGTATGTTTTAAAATACATCTCCAGGAGACCCCACCTAAGTCAAAGTGTCTCGGGTCCTCAAAGGCTCCTCCCGGGGGGATCTCAGGCTTCCAGTGGTGAAGTTCCTGTTGGTCTCCTGGCTCCAACCCGGCTCACGACTTCTGGAATTCTCTTCGGACTCTCGTTCCCAGGTGACCGCACCTAAGTCCAAGCGGCTGGAGTACCCAAGGGCTCCTCCCGGGGGGACCTCGGGCTTCCAGTGGTGAAGTTCCTGTTGGGCTCCTGGCTCTGATCCGCCTCCCGGCTACTACGTCCACTTAGGGGCCTCCCCTCAGCATCATCATCATCATCTTCTAACCGGCTCAAGGGTCCACGATCATAACATTAACAAATTGTTCCCATCCACAGGAGATATGATTCACACGCATTTGATTGTGGTACTTAATCAATTTGTAGGTTAAAGTCCCCCAGTATAACGTTTTTTTGTTAAATCAAACAGGAGAGCAGCTCTATCAATGGAGAAAACTTTAAGGATAGTAGCCTGGCTGGATAATATATTACAAAAGTCAAAGAAAAAAGGGAAACACTAAACACCACTAGAGGATATTACCGCTTCCTCCTACACCATTAAATATCAATTTATTCTTTGTCTTTTCTGCAACTGCATCAGCAAGCCTGACAAAGTACCTCGTCAGCTGACAAGGTCTTCTGGTCTAAACAATCATTTACGGTTTCAAAAAATGGTTAGTTGACCTTAAGAATATCAGAATTTTTATAATTTTTTTCAAAAATATTTTATCTTATTCAGACAAGAGTATCTCCAACTTGCAATCTTTTAACAACTGACTTCACAGTAGCTCACTTCACAATATTGGCCAACCCGCTTCCCAATAAGGATGTGCAGAAGGACAAAATTTGTTTTGTTTCGTATTTTCATTTTGTGGGGACCCATATTCATTTCATTAGTTTCATAGGGAAAAAAAACAATTAGTTTATTAGTTTCATTTGTTTCCGTTTGCCATTAAAGTCAATGGGGGAAGTATTTGCAGCCTATTTTTGGCTGCAGAATTGAGGTTTTCTTATCAATTCGGATGAAACTTCTGTGGAGCAATCATCAGAATGAGAAAATAGCTCCAAGGTTCTTAGACTGTGGCAAAGTGGCAACAAAGTGGCATGAATAGCCTAAGGCATTGTAAAGGGGCAAAGGGGTACCAGGAGTAGCAAGAGTGCTTTAACAGAGGTGCAAAGCAGCAGCGAGAGTGTCAAAAACATGCCACAGCTTCAAAAGAGAGCACCGATAACAGTTGCATGAACCCTCGAAGGCAGCACGAGAGGCAAAGTGGCAAGACAAGTGGCATCAACATCCCACAGCACAATGAAGGGGGAACATAGCAAGGAGAATGAGTGTCAGAAAAAACCACAAGGTGCCGATAAAGGGACAGGCAGCAAAGAAAGACTAGCATCAACACATTGAGGAACCATGATAGTGGCAAGAACACCACAAGGAGTAGAGTCGTCTGGTGTATGGCAGCAAGGCAGAGTGGCACAAAGTTGATGGGGGCAAGACAGGCTGGCAGAGCTCAGGTAGTCAAGTCACTGTGGTGTTGATAGGGGCAAGACAGACTGGCAGAGCGGAGGTAGTCTTGGCCCTCTGGTTTTGATAGGGGAAGACAGGCTGGCAGAGCTGAGATAGTCAGGTCGCTGTGGTGTTGATAGGGGCAAGATAGGCTGGCAGAGCTGAGGTAGTCAGGTCACTGTGGGGTTTATAGGGGCAAGACAGGCTGGCAGAGCTGAGGTGGGGGGCGCTATTCACAGAGTGGGTAGAGATTGGCAGGGGCTGCGTGGGATCATCGCGGTTTGAGGAGAAAATCTGGGGGATGGAAGGGGATGAGCCAGGGGTGGGGACATGTGCGTATGTACACCCAAGAAAATGGATTAGCGCTGGGTTTACATGCTCGCACCGGACCGGCTGGGCTACGGAGCGGGACCCGGGACCGGATGGGGCATGCGCGGGGTAAGCGCGAGACTCCAGCACGGGCAGCACACCTTACCATGCGTGCCCGAACGCTCTCGTGTCCGCTCGTTGACCCGCGGGGCGGTGGCTGGCGGCTACTCTGTACGCCTCCTTCCTCCTGCCGCCCTCGCCCCCCTGGGCGCTGCCTGGACCCTGCGGGAGGAGAGGTGAAAATCGTAAGGGGGGAATGACAGAGGCCTACAAAATCACCAAAGGACTCGCACAGGGTAATGTAAATTGCTCGAGGGACCGGGGGCCGCTCCGCGAAGCAAGCGAGCGGCTCCTTTAAAAAAAAACAAATTGGGGAAATCAAAAGGCTGCTAAGAAAGCACAGCGAACCAAATGAATGAAACTAATATGATATGTTGCATTCGTGGGGTATCGCCATGCATTTCGCGCACCCGTGAATCAAACGAATAGGGACCTATTCATTGCGGATAACACATTCATTGAAAACGAGTGCACATCCCTACTTCCCAATATTGGCCCTGACAGCGGCCGGTGTTTCACATTTAAAATGCTTCTTCAGGAGCCGTCATGTGTATTTTAGCGGGGTTCTATGCCCTGCTGAATTCCAAAGGGCTTTGTCGGGTATATTTGCTTTTAAAGTGCTTCTTCAGGAGTCATCATGTATATTTTAGCGGGGATCTGTGCCCTGTGCCCTGCTGAGTTCCAAAGGGGTTCTAAACAGTACAAGTATAAAAAATGTGTCACTATGATGCATAGCAGTAAATAAATTACAAAAATAAACTTTACTTTGTGTCGGTAATACCGTCGATTTATCTTGAACGTCCGTCTCTTCAAGCTTCACCACCGGAACAGAGACCAACCTCTGATGAAGGAGACATTTAAATATCATCTGAGTATTACGTCACTGAACGCGTCAGAGAAAGAATGTGTTGAAAAAATCATCAAAATATATTAGGCAGGCATTTATTAATACAGAAGTTAACAACAGAACCTCACATATGGTGAGGCAATAGAGAATGTTTTTTTTTTTTTTTAAATGTTAGTGCAATCGGGTCATACACTCCGGTGTCTCTGGTTTGCCTGTTCCAGTGTCTCCTGTTCCAGCGCCTCCTGTTCCAGCGTCTCTACATTCCTGGTAGTACCCTTTGGACTGATCTCACGGTACTGACCTTTGCTTGCTCCTGAGCTTGTTTGACTGCTGCCTGGAACTGACCTCTGCCTATCCACTGACCATGCCTGATGGCTGCCTGGAACTTGACCTTTGCCTGACCCCACTACTCTCAGACTGACTACAGGTACTGACCCCTGCTTCAGCTGACCGTTCTGGACTGATACTCTGGCCTTGATCCTCGCTATCCACTTGGAAATCTTCTTGCCTCCTGCAACCTCTGGACATTCTTGCTTGGACATCGACCAAGCACCCTTGTTCGTGGTGGGCACTCCCCTGCGCTTCCTCTCTAGGAGACCCTGCGAGGCCCACCTAAGACCAGGCAGCCCGGATACCCGATGGGCCCAACCTGCGGAAACCCCGTGTTGCTATTGGCGAAGCTCCAGCTAGTCTCTGTCTCCTCCTGTGCTCCGCCTCCTGGTGGTAGGCGCTCTCTGGGTCCGACCAGAGGACTGTACCAATCCTGCACCAGGCCAAGGGTCTACCTCCAGGGCAACATGTTGCCAAGGCCATGGACTCGGCGGAGTCTCCCACCTTGCAGGCCATCCCTGGCCTAGCTGCTCATGTCCGAGAACAACAGCGAACGATGGAAGCATTAGCTTCATCTGTGGAGAGACTATGTCTCAACTAGAGGATTCTGTTATGGCCAACTCAGGGGGGTCTGGCTCAAACCCTGTCCCCGCGGGCATCATTGGCCCTCCCAGCTCCACCCTATTTTAATGGGGATCTGCGTCTCTGCTGAGGCTTCATCAACCAATGTTTTATGCAATTCGCACTACAGCCTTCGCTGTTTCCGAGTGAGACCACCAAGATCACCTTCATCCTCTCACACCTTGAAGGGAAAGCTCTGGCATGGGCTTCCCCACTTTGGGAGCGTTCTGATGATGTCCTCCATCATCTCTCCCACTTCATTTCTGTTTTCAAGCGGACCTTCGAGGATCCCGGCTGACAGGCGGTTGCAGGTTACCATCTTTTCCACTTCTGTCAAGGCTCGCATTCGCTCACCGAATTCATGGTAGAATTTCAGACATTAGCCACAGAACTGGGGTGGCAAGAGGACTGCCTATGGGCAATCTATCTGGAGGAATTCTCACCTGCCCTCAAGGACGAGCTGGGTGCTCGAGAGATTCCCACATCTCTTGAAGACCTGATTTCCCTGGTTGGCAAGATTGACCATCGCCTATGACAGCGACATCAGGAGGTAAACGTCCTCCAGCCTCCTGCCTTATGCCCAGCTTGTGCTAAGAGCCCCCAGTTGAAGGCCTTACCAGCACCTCCTCCATCAACAGAGGAACCGATGCAGATTAATTGCGGGCACTTGTCTCATGAAGAGCGTCTCCGACGTAAGATACAAGGCCTTTGCTTATATTGTGGTGTTTCCGGACATCTCCTGCAAGCCTGCCCCGTACATCCAGGAAACTGCAAAGCCTGAGCCCGGCGGGGTCCTGAACTTGGGCGCTACTGTTACTGGCCCCCGATTATTACTCCCCGTGTCCCTCTTTAGGGAATCACGCTCCTTTGCCACTACCGCACTCGTGGACACTGGGGCAAGTGGCAATTTTATTCTGGACGATATCGTTACACTACTCCAGATCCCACTTCAACCTCTGGAAGTACCTCTCCGCATCACATCAATCCAGGGAGAGCACCTCCCCAGACACATTACTCATCGCACCGTGACCTTCCGTCTCACCATGGGAACCCTCCATGAAGAGGAAATTTCTCTATTTGTCTTGAAGCGTTTCACGCATCCGGTAATCCTAGGACTTCCTTGGCTCCAGGTACATGCACCCCACTTCAACTGGCAATCCCTGCAGTTAACTCAGTGGAGACCCCAGTGCCAGAACCGCTGCCTGCGACAGGTGTCTCCAGCGGTTACCGTTCTGAACTCTACAACACTTTCTGGGTTACCTGCTCTGTATTCTGACTTCAAAGATGTGTTCTCCAAACAAAATGCTGACATCCTGCCTCCACTCCGAGAATTCAGTTGTCCCATTGAGCTCCTACCGGGCACCATGCCTCCCAAGGACAGAACCTACCCCCTCTCGCTTCCGGAAACCCAAGCAGTGTCAGAGTACATTAAAGAGAACCTGAATAAATGATTCATAATGGGAGACTTCAATTACCAAGAGCCCAAAGAAGAGCAAAACTGCAATTGAAGCTATATCGCAGAAAACAAAAGTGCAGATACGTATTCAATCCTGACAAGGCACTGACACAGTGTTCAAAAGTCAAAAAATTGTTTTTATTAATTCAATTAGGCAACTCCGCTGGTTTATAAAGCATATAACTTAACGGCGTCCCCCGACACGGTCCCGTGTTTCGCCTCGGGCTGCATCGGGAGGGCACGCCACCAGGAATTCATAAATAAAATACTGAAAAGAAGAAATAAAATATCAGGAAGCAATACAGGACTTACAACCGAACATGTATATAAACAAATCAAATTACAATTTACCTGACAGCTGTATGCTTAAGAATGACAGGGAGCGCACTTCCCCTAGACACTGACAGGTATTTAAACCTAGCAGAAGGCGCCAAAAACTACAGGTGAACCAACCACGTGGGTCAAAGGACCCCGTTCATTGGTTCCCATTCCTGTAGTGCACCTAAACAGTATTGCAGACAACCAACCCTACTAGTGACAAAACCTAGGTAAACAAAAACCATTCAATCTCCCGATTAAGACCCTTAGGGGAAACTGTATCTAAGGTAAAGATCCAACGCTGTTCAATGCGACCGGTTTTTTGACACTTTTTATTTACAGGTGAAGGGGACGGCAATGGGGGCCACTATGGCCCCTAGCTTGGCCTGTCTCTTTGTGGCAGAGTTTGAAGATTCTTTTATATATTCTTCTGAGTGGTTTTTTATTTCCAGAGGGTATCCCAGGCGGGTTGTGCATTAGGACATTTTCCATGCGGTCATTGTATTATGTGCTCTCATACAATATCTACCACTTCTTTCACTCACCCTGTTACTCAAAAAATATTCCAGCTTAGATCACATTCAGACTGTACCACTTCTGGAGTCATTTATGTTATTACTTGCCCATGCCCTTTGATATATGTAGGGAAAACCTCCCGCATGGTCAAAACTCGCATTATAGAACATTGTTCAAACATCCGCCACTCACGAGAAAATGAACCCCTTGTTGACCATTGGGTAAAAAAATCTCACACTCTTTCAGACCTTATGTATAGTGTTATTGAGGTGTTTCCGCGGCCCCTTCGGGGTGGAAACTATGCTGAACAACTCGGTCGCATTGAACAGTGTTGGATCTTTACCTTAGATACAGTTTCCCCTAAGGGTCTTAATCGGGAGATTGAATGGTTTTTGTTTACCTAGGTTTTGTCACTAGTAGGGTTGGTTGTCTGCAATACTGTTTAGGTGCACTACAGGAATGGGAACCAATGAACGGGGTCCTTTGACCCACGTGGTTGGTTCACCTGTAGTTTTTGGCGCCTTCTGCTAGGTTTAAATACCTGTCAGTGTCTAGGGGAAGTGCGCTCCCTGTCATTCTTAAGCATACCAGCTGTCAGGTAAAATTGTAATTTGATTTGTTTATATACATGTTCGGTTGTAAGTCCTGTATTGCTTCCTGATATTTTATTTCTTCTTTTCAGTATTTTATTTATGAATTCCTGGTGGCGTGCCCTCCCGATGCAGCCCGAGGCGAAACACGGGACCGTGTCGGGGGACGCCGTTAAGTTATATGCTTTATAAACCAGCGGAGTTGCCTAATTGAATTAATAAAAACAATTTTTTTGACTTTTGAACACTGTGTGAGTGCCTTGTCAGGATTGAATACGTATCTGCACTTTTTGTTTTCTGCGATAAGACTTCAATTACCCCAATATTGACTGGGTAAATGTATCATAGGGACACGCTAGAGAGATAAAGTTCCTGGATCGAATAAATGATAGCTTTATGGAGCAATTGGTTCAGGAACTGACGAGAGAGGGAGCAATTTTAGATCTAATTCTCAGTGGAGAACAGGATTTGGTGAGAAAGGTAACGGTGGTGGGGCCACTTGGCCATAGTGATCATAATATGATCAACTTTGATTTAATTACTGGAAGGGGGACAGTAAGCAAATCCATGGCTCTCGTGCTAAACTTTCAAAAGGGAAACTTTGATAAAATGAGAAAAATAGTTAGAAAAAAACTGAAAGGAGCAGCTACAAAAGTAAAAAGTGTGCAAGAGGCGTGGTCATTGTTAAAAAATACCATCCTAGAAGCACAATCCAGATGTATTCCACACATTAAGAAAGGTGGAAAGAAGGCAAAACGATTACCGGCATGGTTAAAAGGGGAGGTGAAAGAAGCTATTTTAACCAAAAGATCTTCATTCAAAAATTGGAAGAAGGATCCAACAGAAGAAAATAGGATAATGCATAAACTTTGGCAAGGTAAATGTAAGACATTGATAAGACAGGCTAAGAGAGAATTTGAAAAGAAGTTGGCCGTAGAGGCAAAAACTCACAGTAAAACTTTTTAAAATATATCCGAAGCAGAAAGCCTGTGAGGGAGTCAGTTGGACCGTTAAATGATCGAGGGGTTAAAGGGGCATTTAGAGAAGATAAAGCCATCGCGGAAAGATTAAATGATTTCTTTTCTTCGGTGTTTACTGAAGAGGATGTTGAGGAGATACCCATTCTGGAGAAGGTTTTCATGGGTAATGATTCAGATGGACTGAACCAAATCACGGTGAACCTAGAAGATGTGGTAGACCTGATTGACAAAGTTAAGAGTAGTAAATCACCTGGACTGGATGGTATACACCCCAGAGTTCTGAAGGAACTAAAAAATGAAATTTCAAACCTATTAGTAAAAATTTGTTACCTGTCATTAAAATCATCTATTGTACCTGAAGACTGGAGGATAGCTAATGTAACCCCCATAGTTAAAAAGGGCTCCAGGGGAGATCACGTGACGCTGTGCAGGGGAAGGGATGTAGCCTTCCTCTGCTGGCTCCTTGCTGCACCGACTAACTCCTTCCTTATCCATCACAGCGTGTTCATTGCACTGGGCTTCAGCTCATCCTCACTGCTGTTCTCTAAGGAATCGTTTTGACCCGCTACGATATCCACTCACACTTCCAAGAAGGAGAAAGACAAAGATTGGGACCGAGAAAAGCTGAGGCCTATGGAAGGGCTCTCAGAAGATGAAGCCTGCCTGCCTGACTCGCCCGTGCCTGCGAACTGGGCTGACATAAAGGCAGCGGTGGTAGCGGCTTTAGAACCCGAATTCAAAAAGCTTTCTAACCAGCTCGCAAATCTGACCTCCTCTCTCTCGGGATATGAACAAAGATTTCAAGAAATGGAACACAGAGTCTCAGAGGCAGAAGATGGCCTACAGACCATGCACTCTGACGTCACCAATATGCAAGCTCTGCTCACTCAGCACACTAACCGGCTTAAAGACCTGGAAAATAGGTCTCGCCGGTTGAATCTCCGCTTCGTCGGGATACCGGAGGAGTTGGGGGAGCGTGATCTTGCCGTATCCCTGGAGGCCTGGCTGAATCGCGAGCTGCAAATCCCGGAGTCACGGGGTCCCTTACGAGTGGAGAGAGCGCATTGATTAGGCCAGCGGCGAGTGCAGCAAGACAAGCCGCGGGTAACTATTGCAAAGATCCTGAATTTTTTCCATAAAGAGGCAGTCATGCAAGCCGTCTGAGGGGTGAAGACTCTTACCTATGATGGAAAGAAGATCTTAGTCTTTCAAGACTTTTTGGCGGCACTATCAGCACAGCGCAAGACCCTCTCTCCTTTCTGCGCTCAACTCCACAACCTCGGTCAGCGTGCAGTCCTCGTGTATCTGGCCAAAGTGAGGGTCTCCACTCCCAGTGGCCCCCGATGGTTCACAGAGGCAGCGGGACTGCGAGATTATATTGCTTCACTTTCCTGGTCAGCGGTAACTGCAGGAGAACAGCCTTGAGGTTTTTGTTGACCGGGTAGAGCTCAACTGCTTCTGGCCACGATGATTTCTTTTTTGTTGGTGGCTGCACTGAAGGCCGGTTGGATGCTTTGTCTGGCGTATATCCAAGCGCTTTGGATTTGGTTTGCATTCCCAACGTTTTTCTCTTTTTTTCCTTCTTTTTCACATCTAGTGGTTAATTCATGCTGGCTCCCTCTGATCAAAAAAAAACCAAAAACAAAAACGAAAAAGGAGAGGGAAGGGAAAAGGAAAAAAAAAAACAAAACAAAAACTTATACCAACAAAGTGGGACAATTTTTTTTCTGTCTCTCTATGTTCTTCCTCTTTCTGCCAGTTTGCCAGCCATTTGTTTGTTATGGTCTAGGTTCTGGGTTGCAACTTAATGCTATCTTTGTGTGCTTATAATGTAGGGCTAACTCTGGTTCACTGTATGCATTTTGTATGACTTGTGACCGTCATTTTGGGATTTGGTATATCATCAAGCCATGTTTGGGGTTCTTATTTGGGGGTTTCAGGCCTCCTTTGCAAAAAAAAAAAAAAGAGGGGAAGCATTACGTTCACACACATTTAGGGGTGGGGCGGGTTGGTGCTGGGGGGAGCCTTAGCGTCTCAAGTGATCTCCGCTAGGGGGGTTAATTGTAGTCCTAGGAATAGGATGGGGAATTTGATTAAGGGGAAGGAGGGGTGGGCGGGGATTGGTATGCGGGGGAGGGGTGGGAGAAGAGGGGTGGGAATTTCAGAAGTCTCAAGATCCGCCTTCTGTGTTTTGGGGTTCATGGACTGATTTTCAAAATACTCAAGGTCCACGAGAAAGTGAGGAGCGATTGTGGAGGGGATGGTCTTTGCTGGGACGGCCATTTCCTCCTCCCAGTTTGGAATATCATGCTCTGTCACTCTTTTTTGTCTATGAAAATAGTTAATCACGGCCCTACTTTAGTATCTTGGAATGTGTGCGGTATCCATTCTCCCATTAAAAGGTCCAAAATTTTGCAAGCTTTAAAGAGGAAGTCTACCGATATCGCTTTTCTCCAAGAAACCCATCTAACTGATGGGGAACTTATCAAATTGCGCCACAGTTGGGTGGGAGCAGCTCATTTTGCGTCAGCTAGTTCCAAATCTGCAGGGGTGGCTGTTTTAATTCGGAAGAATCTCATGTTTCAAGTTTCCAAGGAAATTAAAGACCCTAACGGCAGGTACCTAATCTTGGAAGCTGAGTTAAATCGGGCCCCCATGGTATTCTGCTGTGTCTATGCACCGAATACACAACAAGCTTCCTCTTATCAAGAAATACAGAAATTGCTTCTTCCATATATAGACATGGCACTGGTGGTTGGCGGGGATTTTAACGCTTTAAGAGACCCTGAGTGGGACCGAATTTCGGCAATGGCTCAGGTTGGGAAACCCAGTAAAGAACTTCACGCTTTGGAGCAATCCTTACATTTAGTGGATTCATGGAGGGCACTTCATCCATTTGAAAACGATTTCTCTCATATTTCTAGAGCGCATGCGACTCAGTCCCGCCTGGATTATTTTTTTGTAAGTGCCCATTATTTTTCTAAAATCTCTACCACTGGCATCGGAGATATTGTAATTTCCGACCACGCGCCTATCTGGCTGGAACTGACGGCTTACCCTGCAGACCCCACAATGCGCCACTGGCGATATCCTTATTTTTAAGCGGAGGATAGCTCCTTTCAGGCCTACATTCAGGAGAGATGGGAAGATTTTGCAGCACTCAATGCACAACACAGTAATGATCCCGTTCTATTTTGGCAGACAGCTAAGACGGTAACAACGGGGATACATAATTTCCAATGTTGCCCATTGGAGAAAGTCCCTAGATAAGAGGCTTCTGCTTCTAGGTACACAATTACAAAAGGCCAAACAAGCCCTTGTGGTGTCGCCGTCCCCTCAACTTCGAGTAACATACATCTCCCTGCAAACGGCGATGAATTCTCTTCTCCATCAGAGAGGGGAAAAAAAGTGTCCTCTATTACCAATTCAAGTTGTATCAGTTTGGGAATAAGACGGGGAAACTGCTAGCCAATTTGATCAGATCGGCTAAGGGTTCGCGTTCTATCCCAGCAATCCGGACTTCCAAGGGCCAGATAGTTAATAACATGCGCGACATTTTAACTACTTTTCAGGAATATTATACTTCCTTATATCAGTCAGAGGGGTGGCATCAAGACAATTGGAGCGAATTTTGTACCAAGTTTCACCTTCCCTCAATTACTGTAGCCCAGCAGCGTTGGTTGAATGAACCTATCACGTTAGAGGAGGTTCGGACAGCCATTCACCAAGCCAAAACGTTAAAGGCGCCTGGGCCAGATGGCTTCAGCTCTGAATTTTTTAAATGTCTGGTGGATCCTCTTAGTAACCTTCTCCCTCTAGTGTTCCACAGACTGATAGACCAGGGCTCATTTCCCCCGCATGGTAATATAGCCCATGTAACACTAATCCCTAAGCCGGGTAGAGATCCATTGATGCCTTCCGCCTATCACCCTATCTCATTGCTGAATGTCGATCATAAACTTCTGGCCAAAATTATGGTGGATCATCTGGGGAACATTCTGCGGACTTTGATTCAGGCCAGTCAGGTGGGTTTCGTCAAAAAGCGCTACGCTCTGACTACGCCTGACTACGCTCTGACTACGCTCTGACTACGCCTGCCCCTTAGTCTGACTACGCCTGCCCCTTAGTGCGCCCCTTTGTGAGCCTTTGTGAGGATTCAGACGAAAGGCCCTCCTTTCGCTACACTACCCCACCACAGTAGTGCTACACGCAACACTGACCGAGACACATACCCTGCAGTCCTAACTGGCTGTTTTGCAAAATTTGTCCTTCTCCAGCATTCTTAGCTCTCACCGACAGCCTCCCTCCATAGCTAAGCGCATTCTGCTCTTCCCTGCCTCCCATCCTGCCCAAACTCCCTCCCTCCACCATGCCCTTTCCCACCATTCCGATCATTCCTTATCACAGAAGACCAGCAGCAACTATTACATGCCAAACAATCACCAAACATCAACAACAAAAAAGAATCATCCCCATCATGCTTTCACCACTTAACCAAGTACTAGGTCTTACCCTTTTCTCCCTAACTCTTTTAAATGCCCAATCACTCACAAAAAAACCCCATCTTCTATATGACCACCTTTTGGACGAATCGCCAGACCTATGTGCAGTTACAGAAACCTGGCTCAAACCAGAAGACACGGTTCTGCTGAATCAATTACCTATCCACATATATGACATATTCTTCATTCCCAGAAAGAAGAAAAGAGGAGGTGGTCTGCTCCTTGCTGCAAAAAAAAATCTGGGGCTAACACTTCAATCAACTACCTCATCCAGCTCCCTTGAATTTGCAGTATTCAAATCGGCTCAACTTCAAATAGGTCTCACTTATGCCCCACCTGGATGCCTAGATTCTGACCCATCTCCCCTGATAGAAATTATAGCTAAACACATCAACTCTGATGCCCCGGCCATCTTGTTAGGCGACTTCAATCTCCATGTGGATGCCACTCCGCTTCCCTCTAACTGCGAATCCTTCCTTAATACTCTTTCCTGGATGGGCTTCAAACAACTTATAAAGGAGCCCACTCACAAAGCAGGGCACACCTTGGATTTAATTTTTATCAATCAAAGCCTAGCCCAAGCATCCCACATTGTCTGTCAGCCAATTCCCTGGTCTGACCATAAACTTATCTCCACGTCACTCCTTAACCAACTCTCTACGCCCTCCTCTTCACAGAAAGCCACAATTCAACTCAGAAAATTATGCAAGCAGGAAACCTTAATCTCTCACCTCTCTCCAGAGCTTAACCTTTTGGACCTCACAGACGTAGACACTGCCTTATCCTCATGGTCTAAAATAACGAGTAAAGTGGCAGACGACCTGCCCCCTAAAAACTAAGGTTATCTCCTCTAACAAGGACATGAAAAAACCTTGGTTCTCTCCAGAATTAAAATCCATTAAACGCGAACTTAGAAAAAGGGAACAGAGCTGGCGCAGGAATCCTTCCTCCTCAAACCTAGCATCTTTTAAATCGTTCATGCACCATTACAGGATCAAAATGCTTCAGACAAAAAAAGATTTCTACTCCCAGAAAATCCACAATTTCATCTTTGATCCAAAAGCCCTTTTCTCACTGGTTTCTTCTCTTACTAAACCTCCAGTTCCGGCTATCCCAGATGACAAAGCAGCTCTCAAATCCATTGAACTTGCCAACTACTTCAAAGACAAAATAACTAACTTACTGGCCGCCCGAACAACACTAACATCCCCGGGCCAATCATGTCCTCTCTTCTCACGGCACCCCCCTCTCATCTCTATGACTAATCAACCTTTCAAAGCCTCATTGCCTCATACAGCATTCCTGGAAGAATTCGAATCAACTTCCTCACTAGAAATAGAATCACTACTGAGGAAACTAAAACCAGCCTCCCACCCTTTCGATGCGATTCCTGCCAATCTTCTCATCTCAAGCGCCACAGAAGTTTCTAAGCCCATCTCACTTATCATCAATGCCTCCTTAGCACAAGGTCATGTCCCCGACCCTCTTAAACTGGCTATCTTAAAACCCCTTCTAAAAAAAACTAACCTCTCCACCGACAACCCAGCAAACTTTCGTCCTATTGCAAACCTTCCTATCATCGCCAAGATCCTAGAAAGAATTGTCAACAAACAACTCTCCGAGTTTCTGGACAATAACAATATCCTCTCCCCAGCCCAACTAGGTTTTCGTAAAGCTAGAAATACAGAATCTCTCCTTATTTCTCTGTCAGATATCATCCTCATGAACCTGGAAAAGAAACGGCCCTGTCTTCTCATCCTCCTAGATTTATCGGCTGCATTCGACACAGTGAACCATCAGTGTCTCATGGACAGGTTAGCGGAGATCGGCATCAAAAATACCGCACTAAAACTGGTCAAGTCCTTCCTTCAAAATAGGCAATACAAAGTCAAGATTAACAGCAAAGAATCCCCCCCTTTCATCTCTTCCCTAGGAGTTCCTCAAGGTTCATCTTTATCCCCGACACTATTCAACATCTATCTTCTCCCCCTTTGCAATCTACTCTCCGATCTGAAACTTACATATTACCTTTATGCAGACGATGTCCAAATCCTGATACCAATCACCGACTCGCTGCAAAAAACCGTTCTCCATTGGAATGTTTATCTCATCCACATCAACAACCTCCTCTCAAAGCTTAATTTGCTACTCAACACCGACAAAATAGAATACATCCTAATCACACAAGATGGCAGCATACCACTAAATAACGTTCAACAGTCAATGTCCCCTACTTTCTCACCCAAGGTAAGAAACCTTGGGGTAATCATAGACAGCCAAATGACCTTCACAGGCTTCATCAACAACACAGTAAAGGAGTGTTATTTTAAACTCCAAGTTCTAAAACGCCTAAGACCCCTCCTCCATTTCCATGATTTTAGGTCAGTCTTACAAGCCATCATATTTTCCAAAATTGACTATTGTAATTCACTCCTTCACGGCCTGCCTGATATTTCACTCAAACCTCTCCAGCTACTACAGAACGCTACGGCCAGGATCCTCACAAAATCCAACAAGAGGGACCATATAACTCCAATTTTAAAGAATCTACATTGGCTACCAATTAAGTTTAGAATCCTTCATAAACTATTAACAATCACTCACAAAGCCATACACAACATTACTCCTCTGGATCTTACAATACCTTTGCAACTCCATACCTCGGTCCGTCCAATTAGACGGGCCCAGAGAGGCACTCTTCAAGCACCCTCCATCAAGACCTCCCTCAGTAAGAGAGCTATATCCACCTCGGGCCCCAAGCAATGGAACCTGCTCCCTCCTGAACTGAGGCTGGAACGATGTCCAATCACCTTTAAGAAGAGACTTAAGACTTTGTTATTCGAACAAGCCTTCCCATAACTACTCACTTCAGCCTTGGTTCTTATCCGCATCATGAGTATTCTATCCAACTTGAGGCCTTCATAGTCCTCCCCTATTTAATGTCCCTGCTTTTCGCCCAAGTTATACAGACCCAATTCTGTATACTTGCTTCACCCATTTTATGTTTATCCAGGTTACTTCTACCCTGTTCATTGTTTTAATCCAGGTTACTTCTACCCTGTTCGTTGTAAAACAAGACTTTGTCTCTGTTATTTTTGCTGGTTGTAATGTAAACCGAAGTGATAATTAATCTTGTTAATTGAACCTCGGTATATAAAAGTTATAAATAAATAAATAAATAATCTCCGGCGGGTGGCTGCGGCGATGGCGCTTTGCAAAAGTTCGGATATGCCATTCTTGGTGGTGAGCCTGGACGCCGAAAAAGCCTTTGATCGGGTTGAATGGAGTTTTATGTTTCAGCTGCTCACCTCTATGGGATTCCAGGGTTTCTTCTTTCAAGTTATTAAATTACTTTATCACGGCCCCATGGCTTCCATTTCGGTAAATGGGATGCTCTCTTCCCCCTTTTCGGTGAGGCGTGGTACGCGTCAAGGCTGCCCACTTTCTCCTCTATTATTTTGCTTACTATGAGCCTTTGCTCTTGGCGCTGCAGGCATCCCCAAATATTCGGGGGGGGTGCAGTTCTACTCCCAGACGAAGAAAGAGATTTTTAAATATTCTGCTTTTGCAGACGATGTATTGGTTTTTCTTACCTCTCCGGAGAAATCTGTCGGCCCTTTTAGATTTGTTTCAAGTGTTCGGTTCATTCTCAGGTTTGAGAATTAACTGGGACAAATCAGAAGCTCTGGCACACCCATCCACTCTTAGGGAAAGATGGTCAGGATGTTTTCCACTACAATGGGCAACAGACTCTCTCAAATACTTGGGGGTTTTTCTTTCCACTGATGTGCAAAGTATTTACTGTTTAAATATTCCTCGCTTAATAATTTGACCAAGGACAAGCTACACCAGTGGCGTGATCTCCCCATCTCTCTTGGGGGCCGCATTAATTTATTCAAAATGGCTCTCCTGCCTAAATGGCTCTATGTGCTGCAGAACTTCCCACTCCTTCTTACCAAAACTGACCTGGGGACGATTGACAAACTACTCCGTATATTTTTGTGGAAGGGTAAGAAGGCTCGAATCCTGTTGAGCTGGCTCAAACTGAAATGGGGCTTGGGTGGAATGGGGGTTCCAGACCTGCTTCGGTACAATATTGCGGCTAACCTGTGCATAACTTGAGATTGGATTTCACAGGACCCACGTTTTGTGGCCATGGTGGTGGAACATACCTTAGTAGCCCCCCTAGACTTACACTATGTGCTTATGTCCCGGGCACGGTGCTTTCTAGAGATTTATGTCAGGATCCGCTCATAGCGCCAATTCACCATGCTTGGCGGTTTTTTACTCGGCAATTGGGATTACCCACATTTTGTACATTTTTGGCGCCCTTTATTGGTAATCCAGAATTTTCACCAGGCTCTCAATCTCGAGTATTTAGACTCCTGCCCCATCTGTGCACAGCAAAAACCCCCGACTGCCCATCCATGGGGACTCCTCCAACCTCTTCGGCTCCCATCGAACCCTGGTCAAGCATCTCTACTGACTTCATCGTCAATCTGCCCCCCCCATCAAAGGGCAACATGGACATTTGGGTTATTATCGACCGCTTTTCAATAATGGCCCATTTTGTTCCACTACAGAGTCTCCCTTCGTCTCCTGAACTGGCAAAACTCTTCCTGAACAGCGTATTCCGCTTACATGTGTTACCTAGAGAGATTGTTTCCGATCGTGGGCCACAAGTTGCTGCCAAATACTGGAAGTCCCTTTGTAAAATGTTTGATATTACCCTGAATTTGACTTCGGCTACCACCCTCAAGCGAATGGCCAAACTGAGAGGACAAACTGCTCTCTGAAGACATTCCTAAGATCCTACGTCAGTGATCAGCAGGATAACTAGGCCGACCTCTTGCCATGAGCCGATTTATCCCACAATACCCACGTCGCCTCTGCTACTGATGTCTCACCCTTCTCAGTAGTATTCGGTTGCCAGCCACACCTGCCTCTACCAGTACCGCTTTCCGTACCCTTCCCTGCAGCCCAGTCTACAGCACAGACGATTTGCCATCTTTGGAATAAGGTCAAGGAGAGACTGTGTCAGGCTGCCGAGAGCGCCAAATGCTTCATGGACGTTCATCGTCGCACGTCACCCCTGTTCCAGCCCGGCCAGAACGTCTGGCTGAGCACTAAACACTTCAGACTACGTCTTCCTTCACAACGACTGGCACCCAGATTCATCGGACCATTTCCAATCATCCGACGCATAGGAGCGGTTACCTACCAGCTGCAACTTCCCGCCTCCATGGGAATCCACAACACAATCCATGTGTCCCTATTGAAGCCATTCGTCTTGTCCTGGCCCTCTTAAAGGCCTCCTGATCCTACACAACTTGCTGCTGAACCCGAGGGCATTCTCCAAGTAAAAGAGGTCCTGGATGTTCGGCGCCATAGAGGCCATTGGGAGTACCTCCTGTCATGGGAGGGCTTCGGGCCGGAGGAGAACTCCTGGGAGCCCTCCCACCACATCTACGACAAGGATCTCCTTGCTGAGTTCCACCAGATCCAACCTGAGAAGCCTAGGCTGGTAAGGGGGAGGCTTAAAAGGGGGGTATTGTTGCGCTTCCCGGCCGCACTGGTGCCACGACCAGGCCTGCTCACCTGGCGCGCTTTTTCTCCAGCTCCTCTCTCAATCCCAGCACTGCTCGTCCGCGGTGTCCACGAGTGTCTCCAGGCCCATTGTGGCCTTCCACCTCACAGCGCTTTGCACCGGGGCTCGGCGTCCTCCTCGGCATTGGCCCCGCCCCCTAGTTTGTGCGTGCATAGCTCTCCTGACTTTAAAGGGCCAAGCGCGGGAAACTCACCAGTGGCGCACGATTCTGACGTCACCTGAGCCCGGTATAAATAGCAGGGCTCAACCACTAGCTCATGGCCTTGGCAATTGGGTTGTACACTCCAGTATCTCTAGTTTGCCTGTTCCAGTGTCTCCTGTTCCAGCATCTCCTGTTCCAGCGTCTCTCCATTCATGGTAGTACACTTCGGACTGATCTCCTGGTACTGATCTTTGCATGCTCCTGACCTCGTCTGACTGCTGCCTGGAACCGACCTCTGCTTGTCCACTGACCACGTCTGACCACTGCCTGGAACCGACCTCTGCCTGTCCACTGATCACGCCTGACTGCTGCCTTGAACTTGACCTTTGCCTGAACTGACTACTTTTGGACTGACTACAAGTACTGACCCCTGCTTCGGCTAACCATTCTGGACTGATACTCTGGCCTTGATCCTCGCTATCCACTCGGACACTCTATTCTGGCCTCCTGCGACCTCTGGACATTCTTGCTTGGACATCGACCGTGCACCCTTGTTTGTGGTGGGCATTCCCCTGTGCTTCCTCTCTAGGAGACCCTGCGAGGCCCAACTAAGACCAGGCGGCCCGGGAATCCAAGGGCCCAACCTGTGGAAACCCCGGGTTACTATTGGCGAAGCTCCAGCTAGCCTCTGTCTCCTCCTGTGCTCCACCTCTTGGTGGTAGGTGCTCTCTGGGTCCGACCAGAAGGCCGTACCAATCCTTCACCAGGCCAAGGGTCCACCTCCAGCACAACACTTGGCTCTCTGAGATCAAGGAGGGGAGAATAATACTTATTCTATTAGCTAAAACCTTTGCAAACAGCTTCAAATCAAAATTTAATAAGGAAATTGGTCTGTATGATGCTGGTGACAGTGGATCTTTGCCATCTTTCGGAAGGACGGTGATATGTGCTGTCTTAGTCTCCTTTGAGAATCCTTTTTAAGACGCCTCATTGAACTAGGCCACTAGAGTATCCCCCAGGTCAGCCTTTAGTATCTTATAGAAGTCTGCATTTAGCCCATTGGGCCCGGGCTCCTTATGTAGTGGGCTTGAGTCAGTACCCTCCAACACCTCCCGAGTCTTCAATGGCGTATTCAGCCACCTGAAGTTGAGCTGAGGTTAGACTGGGGATTTTAATATTTTGGAAAAATGTATTTTCTACAGCCACAGCAGAGGCTGAGCCTTCTTTGGAATATAACTTAGCATAAATGTCTCGAAGGATTTTACAGATTTCTATAGTTGCCATTTGCCTTTTCCCTGTGTGATCCTTTAGCGCTTCTATAAAATTATTTCCCCAACTAATTTTAGCTAAGTTGTCCAATAGTTTGCCCGCTTTGTTACCGAATTTGTATAGTTTGTGTGCTGAGGATAACAGACTTTGTTGAGTTTTCCGATGGATTTGACTAAAGAGTAGAGAATATCCCTATAATTTTTCTTGTTGTTACGGAAGGGTCTTTGCTCTTTGCAAAGCTTTCTCAAGCTCTAGGATCTGTTGGTTAGTCAGTTTTCGTTAGTGGATCAGATAGGAAGTGATCTCGCCCCACATGGTTGCCTTCCCTGCCTCCCAAAACAGCATGGGGTTCTCTTTATGCTGGCCATTATATGTTGCATATTCTTAACATTTAATTTTTAAAAACTTTTGAAAATCAATATCTTGGGACAGGTGGGAAGGGAACATCCAGCGTCTATATTTCATTTTGGGGCATTTCAGTTTTATCTCTGCCCATACCTTAGAGTGGTCAGAAAGCTCTGAGGGTCCTATTTCCGCTGCTTCTATCTTGGGGAAGCAATCAATGAAGTTAAGAATATAATTGATGCGCGACATCGATAAATGAGCCCTGGCTATATGGGTGTAATCTCGCAGGTCTGGGTGTAAGATCCGCCACGAGTCTACGAGCTGAAGCTGTTTGCACAAGTAAGGAATTTCTTTGCATTTTATAAATCCAGGAATTACTCCTTGGGAGGATCTATCCACCCTCGGATCTGCCACACAATTCAAATCTCCCGCCAGTATTATCGGTCCCTGAGCATATAGGAGTATGGCCTGCACTAGATTCTCAAAAAAAGGTGTGACAGTATGGGTTGGGGGCATAAACATTACATAAAGTAACTGGGATGCCGAACAGTTTCCCCCGCACGATTTTATATCTACCCTCCACATCTGCAAAGGTCTGCGCCATTCTAAAAGCTACTTGCTTCCCTAACAGAATTGCCACCCCTGCTTTCCGGTTTACTGCTTGTGAGTAAAAGATTTGTCCCACCCAATGTTTAGCCAATTTCTCTGTCACTGAGGCAGATAAGTGTGTTTCTTGCAGGAAGGCTATTTTGGCCTTCTGCCAGCGTAAGGATTGCAACATTTTAGCTCGCTTGACCGGAGAGCCTAGGCCGGCAATGTTCCATGATACAACACGTAGTGTTTCAACCATATTTTTGCCAAAAGTACCAGACATGTAACACTTCAAGCAGAGTGGATATCACACATTCGCCGCCCCTCCCCCAGCCTAGAGGAACTGCGATACCAACCCCATTGTCCACCTTCTGTACCCCTCAAGTAACCATCATAAGTACCTGATAAACATACCCAACATGGAAATGGTTGAAACTACTACATATTTTGAAAGTCCCCATCCCCTCCCTTCCCTCCCCCATGCCCCCCTTAACCCCTGGCTGTGCCAGCCTGGTGTAAGGCCTCCTTGGAGGCAGAGAGACCACTTGATTCATCCGTGTCGGTTCCCCCTCCCCACCCCTAAGTAGTTCTTGCTTATACTTCACAAAGACAAACATGAGAATAATGCATAAGAATTATTATGCCCATCTACTTGTCCGTGTGCCCAGTTCAGCCCATTAGTGACCTACAGAGTTAAATTGAGCCTGCAGCTGCAGCACCAGTCATGTCCCCGTCAGATCCTTTAGGAATTGTTTCGTGTCCTCAGCAGTTTCAAAGATTTTCCAACTCCCTTGATGATCTATGCGTAGTCGAATGGGGTATTGCAGTGTGAATCTCAACTTATGATTAAACAGCTCGGCACAAGTTGGTGAGAAGATTTTTAATTTCTGGGATATTACAGCCGAGTAATATTGAAAAATTCTGATTTTGCTTCCCTCATAATCTATGCTTGTGGCTTTCCTGTATGCCTGCAGTATGGTGGTTTTGTGGGTCGAATTTATGAATCGAGCTATAACCAAGCATTGTCGGTCTGTTCCATGGCCCTTTGCACCCAACCTGTGCACCTGCTCTACCATGCTGTGTCTGGCTAGGTCATCTAGGCCCAATTTCGTCGGTAACCAATTTTCTAGTACTTCCATTAAGTCTTTGTCTGGGAAACCCATGAACCTTAAATTATTTCTGCGTGACCTATTTTCCAGGTCATTGACTTTGGCTTCCAGCATTAGAATCTGTTTGGTGAAGTTGTCTTTAGCATGCAAGAGAGTCTGGGTTACCATTTCAATATCGGCTATTCGCTGTTGAGTATCTTCAACCTGCATCTTGATAGCATTTAAAGTCTCATTACCTGTTGTTATTTGTTGAGACAGTTCCTGAAAATGAGCATCTAGGGTCTGTACAACTGCCTTAGTTACCTCTTCCACGAGCGGTGTGTTCATTGATATAGAACGTAGGCTTGGAAGCCCATCGGCCATCTTGGCTTCCAACGGCTTCCCTATTTGTTTTTTTTTTCGCTGCGGTTTTTGGGACATGGCGAGGTTGTCTGTATGGAAAAAATGATCTATGTGCGGTTGAAGTGATCTGGGGATAGTTTGAGCCGCCACGATGGTTAATGCTGCCGCAGGTTTGCCTTTAACAGAGAGGGGGAACCGGGAGTGAGATCCACCGCTGCCTACCCGCTCATCGGATCACGTGGTCTCTCGTGATTTTATTCTTTAGAGCAGTTTCCATGATTTTTCCTGGCAACAGACGTCAGGTCACCGGTCTATATAGTTTCCCAGTTCGCCCCTAGAGCCCTTTTAAATATCGGGGTTTATATTGGCCACCTTCCACTCTTCAGGTACAACAGATGATTCTAATGATAGGTTACAAATTAATTGTAATAGGTCTGAAATTTCATATTTAAGTTCTTTCACAACTGTGGGTTGTATACCACCCGGTTAAGGTGATTTACTACTCTTCAATTTGTCAATCTGGCCTGCTACATATTCCAGGCTCACTGTGATTTGGTTCAGTTCATCTGAATCGTCACCCTTGAAAACCATCTCCAGAACAGGTATCTCCCCGAAATTCTCTTCAAATTCTCTCTTAGCCTGTCTTATCAATGTCTTATATTTAACTTGCCAATACTTATGCTTTATCTTATTTTCTTCTGAGGAATAATTCTTCCAATTTTTAAATGAAGATCTTTTGGCTAAAATAGCCTCTTTCACTTCACTTTTTAACTATGCTGGCAATCGTTTGGTCTTCTTTCCACCGTTCTTAATGCTTGGAATACATCGACTGTGCTTCTAAGATGGTATTTTTTAACAATGTCCATGCTTGTTGCACACTCTTAACCTTTTTAGCTGCACCTTTCAGGTTTTTTTTAAAAAATATTTTTCGCATTTTATCAGTTTCCCTTTTGAAAGTTTAGTGCTAGAGCTGTGGATTTACTTACTGTCCCCCTGCCAGTCATTAATTCAAATTTGATCATATTATGATCCCTATTGGCAAGTGGTCCCATCACCATCACCTCTCTCACCTGTGCTCCACTGAGAATTAGATCTAAAATTGCTCCTCTCCTCTCGTCGGTTCCTGAACCAATTGCTCCTTAAAACTGTCATTTATTCCATCAAGGAACTTTATCTCTCTAACATTTCCTGATGTTACATTTACCCAGTCAATACTAGGGTAATTGAAATCTCCCACTATTACTGCACTACCAATTTGATTAGCTTTCCTAATTTCCCTTACCATTTCACTGTCTGTCTCTTCATTTTGGTTAGGTGGGTGGTAGTGAAAACCTATCACTATACTCTTACCCAACACACAAGGGATTTCTACCCATAAAGATTCAATTGTTTGTGTAGTCTGTTGCAGGATTTTATCCTGTTGGACTACATGCCATCCCGGACATAAACTGCCACCCCGCCACTAAGTTGGTCCTCTCTATCATTGTGATATAATTTGTAGCCAGGTTTAGCACTTTCCCATTGGTTATCCTCCTTCCACTATGTCTCCGAGATGCCAATTAAGTCTATGTCATCATTCACTGCTATATACTCTAACTCTCCCATCTTATTTTCAGACTTAACTGGCTATATTTTCATTATAGCCTGGTAAGATTTAATTTATCTAGGTATACATACCTGGATAACTCTAAGTCAGCTCTGAGATAGTCCTAAAGTTAGTTGGGTAATAGTGAATATTCACATCATCCAAGTCATCCAGTTAACTTTGCTCTGCCCTGTACCACCTGGAATACTCCTGGGCTTCTGAGTGTCTTGGGCACTGAGGATACATGAAGAGTGTGAGCCAGTAGTCACAAATTGATCGCTATCCATAGTAGAAATTTGAATGAAATTGAATGTGTGGTGCAAAAGTTATTAAGCAGACAGGAGACAAATTTACAGGGGAGGACAGACCAAGTACATAGACATGATGATGTGCATATTCAACTGCTGTGTGATTTGGCTAGTTAGTCAGATAAATGTATCCATGTAACTTTGTCCATATAATCAGCGGTGCAGCTGCACTACTGAATATATTCAACTATCTTAAAGTTAGTCCTACGGGCTGACCAGAGTTAGCCAGATAAGTTATCTGGCTAACTTAATTCCTCCCAATTATGTGCCAGGAATGTCCTTAACTTATCTGGCTGATTTCTAGTCGGATAACTACTTGTCCAGCTATAATTTACCCAAATAAGTGGCTGATATGCCAAATTTTCCATTTTGATGGATTCTTTTGAGTTATCTTATTTATTTAAGTGGCTTTTAAATATGGACCTCATTGATTTTATAAGGAAACTAGGCTAAAGAATTTGCTTGAAATGCTTGTCTGATTTACTGAAAATTCACATATATAACTATACATTTCTTGATAGCTGATTTGCAATTAAATTAATATATAGAAGTATGTTGATATGAGGTGAAATCATTAAAATTAATGAAAATAAACTTATATTGAGATGGGGGCTAAAGTTTGAAATAGTTGGTGAAGGGAATAAATTGCCTATAGTTTTTCACTCCTGGGGCTTAGTCTATTCGCATCAATACAAAAAATAATAAACCACCACCTAAGTGAAAATAAACAACTGCAACAATGAGATCACTTAGAAAACATAAGTTCAAAACATGAACCACCTTTTCTGTAGTTTAAACTGTAAAAAGATATATATTGACAAAATTTTCAAAAAATACTATGGTAGAAAAGGGGAATTACTCATAAATGGTAACCGTAAACTCACTTGATGGCACTCAATTTCATCGTCTAAAATTTCTACTGCGACAGATGGTGGAGATAGACATGGAAAGGAGTTGTGATTGACAGCATATCCAAGGAGTGATGAGAAACGTTCTCAAAACATGGCCAATGTGGGTTTTTACATATCATGTCACTCTCCTAATATATGTCATATATGACATATATGTCACTCTCCTAATGTAAACCGTTATGATGGCAAAACCAAATATACGGTATACAAAACATGTTAAAATAAATATAAAATAAATATCATAATTGTTTGATTTTTTTTCTGTGTCACTGATTCCACAGACTGTCTTTCAATATACTTAGGACATCATTTAAGATGGAAAGATCTTGAATACATTCTTACTTTAACTTTAAATGATAACACAGAGGCAAACATATATTTTTAAGAGAAAAGAGGAATTACTCATAAATGGTAACCATCAATTCATTCGATGGCACTCAAACTCCTCTCCTCTTTCCAAGTCCTTTGAGATATCATCTATTCCAGATTGCTTTCAAAATTACTTCAAACAAACATTAACCACTTTACTCACCACATAACCATCCATTTCTTTCATTTTCCTTTTCATATACTGTAATAATCTATAAGATGGCACTTATTTCGATTTTGTTATGTTTCATTTGATGAGCTTTAATAATTTATGAACTTTGTTATTATTGCATTTTTTATTTTATTATAAGATTTTTGTAATTTTTAATTATGTTACTTTTATTTTATGATTTGTATCCTTGTACACCGTTTTGACTAAACCTTGTTTGTAAAAGCGGTATAGAAACATTTTTAAATAAATAAATGAGTTTGAGTGCATCGAATGAATTGATGGTTACCATTTATGAGTAATTCCTCTTTTCTCCCATAGTATTTTTTTCAACATTTTTTCAGTATATATTTTGGACAGTTTAAACTATAGAAAAGGTGGTTCACAGTTTTTCCTTATGTTTTCTTTGTTTTTATGCATACCATGACAGGAATGAACTTCATACATAAATCAGTGTATTGTGGATATGATCTAAATCTCTCAACTTAACTTATTAATGCCCTTCTGAATATTTGCATTGTATTATCACTCTCCTGGTGGTGATGTGGACTATGTGCCAGTTCTGCTAAGGCTTTTATCCCATTCTGTCTTCTCTGTTTATGGGAAAAGACCTTAAGGAGTTAGGTTCATCCATAATAAGACACAGCATTAGAATTCATTGCCAGAGGATATGGTTAAGGCAGTTAGTGTAGCTGGGTTTAAAAAGGTTTGGACAAGTTCCTGAAAGAGAAATCCATAGAATGTTATTAACCTACTTTTTTCACTGTGTGATAGCAGCATGGGATCTATTAAGTGTTTGGGATCTTGCCAGGTACTTGTTACCAGGATTGGCCACTATTCATCTTGGATACAGGGTATAGGACTTGATGAACCGTTGGTCTGACCCAGTATGGCAATTTTTATGTTCACCCTATTATTAAAACATTTCTAATTATTTGGGCCACATATGCTAAACATTTTCGCCACAGATACAAAATGAAAGAAAACTCCTAGTTCATTTGTCCCTCGTGTTTGAGGAATTATTTAGAAAGTGGGGTCCATGGAATATAACTGAGTTTTCTGCTTCAGTTTTTTCTCAGAGTTATTTTTCTATGGAATATTTTGGTTCCCAGGTTGGTGGTACTCTCTGATAATAAGCTGTTCATTTTATCTAAAATAGCCATCCACCTCTGTGAAGCAATAGTGCATGCTCAGACCTGACATATCACTACGCAGCAAGGCCAACAACAGGTATTCTTTGTTTGAGTTCCCTGTAATATATCTTACATTTCAATCTTTGGGCCTCTGGTCCTCACACATATTCCTTCATGGTTATTAAATAAGCACAGGGGGTCAGTTGACTTTTGAAAATGTGATTAGTTCTATTGTTATGAATCATTCATCCTGTTTTGCAGCAGAGAAAATGATCTGAATAGCAATTTTCCAAATCAGATTTAGCACTTAACTCCTTTTTAAAGAATTAATTAGTGCAATTGCTAAGGACTCTCAACTTTGCATGGATAATTTGTATTTAATGATAATTTTAGTGTCAGTGTAAGAAGCTGATAGCACAGTAAAATACTATAAGTCTGCAAGTTTGTTTTTTTATAATGTTTCCAGTTTGGTATGCTGTCATCTCAGCCTGTAGTCATATGGATTGTGGACTGTAATAGCATCATGATTATGCAATCAAAAAGTCTTTTTATTTTTTTAAATTTTTTAATAAGTAAAAATTACATTAGAAAGAATGATAAAAATCTTATTCATAATTGAATGAAATTAGTAAATAATGAAACATGCTAAACAAAACTAATTAAATATTTTTAGTTTTCAATACTATATATAACACTTTAATATACAATATAGTACTCACATACATTTCAGGCTCATATCTGCTAATGAATGTTATTGTTGCTTTCCTGTTCAGTACATCATAAGATGTGTACATAAGCACCTTTATATCTAGTAAATAGACATCCCCATAGAGCTATAACAGGCTATTAATATTAATATGCCAGGCATTATGTAGTCTTTCATTGTGTTCTATGAATACCTATCATGGTATTGATAAACCAGTTTGTGACACTTTGTTGTATGGACTGTTGTCCTTTAAAACCTGAAAATCACACTTATCTTACTTTTCATCAGAAACCAGTACATATTAAGTCACTGTAAAAATATATTTGCAGTTGCTCACAATAAATAAAGTCCAGTTCTTAGCCTATTTAACTTACATTTAATATACAATCAAACCAGTTAAAACAATGGCATAGTTAAGTTGGCTAGAGCAAAAATCAATAGGACAGAGCCAAAATGAAATATGAACTCAACACAGGATCCTAGACAAACTAAGGGGGTCATTTATCAAAGTGCTGTATGGCGTTTTTGCATGCATTAAGGCATTTTCGCATGCGAAAAGCACCTTTAACACATGCAAAAACACCATAATGCATGGTGCGATGCAAATTAGGAAAAGGGGAGGAGTTTGGGGTAGGATTTCTGGCCAAGTGGGCTGGATTTGCAAAGCCATATCACCCAGTTTTAACTACATCTTTATTGCACTTTGAGATGTTTTCGCAAATAGTGTTTTCAGTATTTTAAGCTCGAGAGAGAGAGAGAGTGAGTGAGTGAGAGAGAGACTGACTAGCTATAATGCCCTCACACTAGGTAGGTGTTTATATCTCTATTGGAGGCCCACCTAGCTACTCGAGGTGAGGTTTAGGTATTAGTGTAGGGGTTAGGGGCCACTTTGACATGGAGAGTGCGACGTACTAACAGAACAGTGCACTCTTGTGAAGATTTGATGACCTTCGGAGTGAGGAAACTCACCCAAAGATGAGATTTGTGCGATGTTCTCTCAACCTAGCTTGATGGACTCTCTACCTCTCTCTCTGTCTCTCTCTCTCTCAGTGGTTGTAGGTAGGAATTGCAACAAGTGTGGTACTTAGTGCAAAAAATGTATCACAGTCTGCGGTAATACCTATGCATAGTGCACTTTGTGATAAACAGCCTATTACCATAAAACATGTCCCTTTTCCCCCACGGAAAGCGGTGATGAACTGTACCAGGTTGTCCAGGCAGGAGTCTTGATGCTCCCAGAGGTTGGAGGCCCACGCCAGGGGTCTCCCGTCCAGCAGGGAGATAATAAAGCTTGTCTTGACCCAGTCCATCGGAATCTGAAGCGGAAGGAGGTTGAATCACCTGGACCGGATGGTATACACCCCAGAGTTCTGAAGGAACTAAAAAATAAAATTTCAGACCTATTAGTAAAAATTTGTAACCTATCATTAAAATCATCCATTGTACCTGAAGACTGGAGGAGAGCAAATGTAACTCCAATATTTAAAAAGGGTTCCAGGGGCGATCCGGGAAACGACAGACCGGTTAGCCTGACTTCACTGCCAGGGAAAATAGTGGAAAGTGTTCTAAACATCAAAATCACAGAACATATAGAAAGACATGGTTTAATGGAACAAAGTCAGCATGGCTTTACCCAAAGCAAGTCTTGCCTCACAAATCTGCTTCACTTTTTTGAAGGAGTTAATAAACATGTGGATAAAGGTGAACCGGTAGATGTAGTATACTTGGATTTTCAGAAGGCGTTTGACAAAGTTCCTCATGAGAGGCTTCTAGGAAAAGTAAAAAGTCATGGGATAGGTGGCAATGTGCTTTTGTGGATTGCAAACTGGCTAAAAGACAGGAAACAGAGAGTAGGATTAAATGGACAATTTTCTCAGTGGAAGGGAGTGGACAGTGGAGTGCCTCAGGGATCTGTATTGGGACCCTTACTTTTCAATATATTTATAAATGATCTGGAAAGAAATACGACGAGTGAGATAATCAAATTTGCAGATGACACAAAATTGTTCAGAGTAGCTAAATCGCGGGCAGATTGTGATGAATTGCAGGAAGACCTTGTGAGACTGGAAAATTGGGCATCCAAATGGCAGATGAAATTTAATGTGGATAAGTGCAAGGTGATGCATATAGGGAAAAATAACCCATGCTATAATTACACAATTTTTTTATTTATTTATTTTTAGATTTTTATATACCAGTGTTCCTGTATAAAATACAGATCACATCGGTTTACATTGAAACATAAAAGTTACGCCGAGAGGCGGTACATATAACAAGGTTATAGAACTTGGAAAACAGGGAAACTAGGGAAACTAGGGAAACAATGTAGGGTTCCATATTAGGTGCTACAACCCAAGAAAGAGATCTAGGCATCATGGTGGATAACACATTGAAATTGTTGGTTCAGTGTGCTGCGGCAGCCAAAAAAGCAAACAGAATGTTGGGAATTATTAGAAAGGGAATGGTGAATAAAACGGAAAATGTCATAATGCCTCTGTATCGCTCCATAGTGAGACCGCACCTTGAATACTGTGTACAATTCTGGTCGCCGCATCTCAAAAAAGATATAATTGCGATGGAGAAGGTACAGAGAAGGGCTACCAAAATGATAAGGGGAATGGGACAGCTCCCCTATGAGGAAAGACTAAAGAGGTTAGGACTTTTCAGCTTGTAGAAGAGACGGCTGAGGGAGGATATGATAGAGATGTTTAAAATTATGAGAGGTCTAGAATGGGTAGATGTGAATCGGTTATTTACTCTTTTGGATAGTAGAAAGACTAGGAGGCACTCCATGAAGTTAGCATGGGGCACATTTAAAACTAATCGGAGAAAGTTCTTTTTTACTCAACGCACAATTAAACTCTGGAATTTGTTTCCAGAGAATGTGGTTAGTGCAGTTAGTATAGCGGTGTTTAAAAAAGAATTGGATAAGTTCTTGGAAGAGAAGTCCATTACCTGCTATTAAGTTCACTTAGGCGCGGATTTTAAAAGGCCCTTCCGGATTTACGCGCGCACCTATAGACCCGGGACGCACATAAGTCCCGGGGCTTTCGAAAAGGGGAGGGAGGGAGCATGTCGGGGGCGTTCCCGAAACGTCGCGGCGTTTCGGGGGCGTGCCACGGCGTTTCGGGGGCGGGCCCGGGGGCGTGGCACCGGCCCGGGGGCGTGGTCGAGGCCTCTGGACCAGCCCCCGGGACCGGAGGACGGAGCGGGGCTGCCGGCCGACGCGCGCAAAGTTACGCCTGCTTTCAGCAGGCGTAACTTTGCCGATAAAGGTAGGAGGGGTTTAGATAGGGCCGGGGGGGTGGGTTAGGTAGGGGAAGGGAGGGGAAGGTGGGGGGAGGGCGAAGAAAAGAACAGGCAGGCCGTGCTGGGCTCGGCGCGCGCAGGTTGCACAAATGTGCACCCCCTTTCGCGCGCCGACCCCGGATTTTATAAGATACGCGCGGCTACGCGTGTATCTTATAAAATCCAGCGTACTTTTGTTCGCGCCTGGTGCGCGAACAAAAGTACGTGATCGCGCAAGTATTTAAAATCTGCCCCTTAGAGAATAGCCACTGCCATTAGCAATGGTAACATGGAATAGACAGTTTTTGGGTACTTGCCAGGTTCTTATGGCCTGGCTTGGCCACTGTTGGAAACAGGATGCTGGGCTTGATGGACCCTTGGTCTGACCCAGTATGGCATTTTCTTATGTTCTTAGCATATTTCAACACAAAATGGCAAACCTACTGAGGGCTTTAATCTAGAATCTTTAGTGATAGATGAACAAAACCATATGGCAAGTGAAACATTAAATACTCCTATAGAATGTGCGATATGGGAAAAAAGGGCAATATTTGGAATGCCCACAGTGTGGGAAATAAAGTCCTGGATCTTGAAGCTGTCTTGGAAGAAGCTGATTTAGATATAGTTACTGTCATAGAGACCTGCTACACAAAAAATCATGACAGGGATATATTCAGGAAGGACTGGCTAGGAAGAAAGGAATGAGGAGTGGCTTTATATATATAAAGCAATATTAAAGCAGCAATATTGCTGGGCTTACAATTTAGAGGAGATACTGTGGGTTAATCTGGAAAGATGGAATGGAACATCTATTTCTATTGGTGTATCACAGAAAGAGGAAATTGAAACAGATTTAATGGAGGATATTCACAGGATTGCTGTGAAAGCGGAGGTTGTATTGCTAGGGGATTTAATCTGCTGGACACTGGATTCTCTGCAAGGAGAACTGTTCTGTCAGATGGTATCGGAATCCACATGGGAGGTGATAATACTGGACCTGATGCTTACCAATGGAGATAGTATTTCTGATATTGTACTGGATGATAATCTAGGATCCAGTGATCACCGGATGATGTGGTTAAGTATTAAAGTACAAGAAATGAAATTTCATTCAAAGTCAAGGGTCCTAGTCTTAAAGAAAACAAATTTTCTTAAAATTGGGGAGTACCTCAAGGACCCATTAGCTGGATGGGAAAATATAGGGGAAGTAGAAGGGCAGTGGGCAAAACTAAAAGAAGTTATCATAAGGGCAACTAATGTTTTTGTTAGGAAAGTAAATAAAGGAAAGAGGAAAAAGAGGTCACTATAGGGTAGATTTTAAAAGATGCGCACGCACATCCATGTGCATGCGCTTCCCGGCACTCACGGATGCAGCGATTTTATAACGTGTGCGCCAGCACGTGCATGTTAAAATATCCGTGGGCCGCGCACCCATGACAATAACTGGAAAAATTAAGAGAAGCTGGGAAAATAGTTACGAATGGAAAAATTCAAATAGAAGAAAAAATAATACAGTAAAATGGGGAACACAAGATTTTTTTTTATATATGTTAGTGATAGAAGGAAATGCAAAAGTGGCATTGTGAGACTCAGAGGTAAAATGAGGAATATATAGAGGCTAGAAATGTGAATCATTTTTTGTGTTCGTGTTGTTCTTCGTTTTTTGGCCACCACGGAAATGTCGTTTTTTTGCGGTTCGGGGTTTTTTTTTTTTTTTTGCGAAAAATTGTTTTTTGGGTTAGTGCACGCTAACTTCCATTAGTGCGTGCTAACAAAAAACGTTAGATTTTGTTACTTTTTGTTAGTTTTTGTTAGTGCGCGCTAACGGGAGTTAGCGCGCACTAGTAGAGGCTAATGAGGAAAAAGCAAAATTTCGTAACAAATAATTCCGTTTGGTGTTCACCGTGGAAGGTCCTGGAGCAGGACCACATGAAATGAACCCAAATAAGATTAAAAGTAAGGTAAACCTATAATTGATTTTCAGAACAGTGTGTTTGTGAGTTGAGTATCCCAATGGAACTTAGTGATGTCCTGTCAGCTCTGCTGACTGAACTTTTCAATGTTTCTTTACAGTTGGGAGTAATCCCAGAGGACTGGAAATGGATGGATGTGGTTCCTATTCATAAAAATGGAAGTAAGAAAGTGGCTGGGAACTACAAACTAGTTAATCTGATATCTGTGGTGAACTAATTAATGGAATCACTGCTAAAACAGAGGATAGAGCAGTTTTTGGAATTCAACGGATTGCAAGATCTGAGGCTGCATGGTTTTATCAGAGGTAATTCTTGTCAGAGATGAATCTGATGAATTTATTTGATTGGGTGACCATAGAGCTGGCTAAAGGGAAAACACTTGATGTAGTGTACTTGGATATCAGTAAGGACTTTGATACAGTTCCGCAGTGAACATCCTTGGTATGGGACCTATAGTGACTGACTGGATTAGAAACTGGCTGAGTGGGATGTGACAAAGAGTAGTGGTAAATGGAGTTTTCTCTGAGGAGGGGAATGTTACCAGCAGTATGCCTCAGGGATTGGTCCTTTAATTGGTTCTTTTCATCATTTTCGTGAGCAACATAACAGAAGGATTGTTGAGAAAGGTTTGTGTTTTTGCCAATGATACCAAAATTTGTAACAAGAGACAGCCAGGATGGTGTGAAAAACATGAGGAAGGATCTAGCAATGCTCAAGGAATGGTATAGGGTATGGCAGTTAAGATTTAATGCAAAAGAAAATGCAGAGTAATGCATTTAGGATGCAAAAAAACATGGGAGAAGTACAATATTGGAGGTGAAATTCTTCTAAGCACAAAGGAAGAGTGGGATTTAGGAAGGTTTGTATCTGATGATCTTAAGGTGGTCAAACAGATGGATAAAGCAATGACAAAAGCCAGAAGAATGCTTGGCTGCACAGGGAGATGAATGATCAGCAGAAAAGGGGAGATGATATTGCTCCTGTATTGATTCCTGTTGAGACTTCATTTGGAATACTGTGTTCAGTTCTGGAGACCGCACCTTCAAAAGGATATAAACAAGATGGATTGAGGCATGGAGGTTGACCATCGTGGTGAGGCTTCCCAGCCCCATTGATGTGGCTTGCCCCGCCCATTCGTGACGTCAGTGAACGGAGACGCTGAGGCCCATAAAATCGGCCTGGAAGCAGAATTGTGTGTGGAGAAGGAGGAGAGAGGGCTCTTACCTGGACTGAGTTTTCTTGCGGAGGTGAGGACAGCCCGGCCCCGAGACCATCATGGTGAGGCTTCCCGGCCCTGTTGACGCGGCTTGCCCCACCCATTCATGACGTCAGTGAACGGAGACGCTGAGGCCCATAAAATCAGCCCTACTGTGGCGCTTGGTCGCCACCAGCACGTGTCCTAAGCCGCGCGTTCCCAAGGGGCACGCGGCTTAGTGCGGCTTTGTTCGGATTTGGAGGAAAGGACAGAGCCAAATCTCTCCTCCTTAATAGTAAGTAACCCTCTATGTTAACCCTTCTCCCCCCATAAGGAGTCAAGTCTTTTCCTTTATACATAACGTGAGGGTTTGGTAGGATCTGATTTGATTTAATAAACTATGCCCCATTCAGTGAGGAAAAGAAGAGCCAAGGAAAGAATGGATCCCGCTTCCACCCCTGGTATCAATGTGAAAGGTCCTATGGACTCTCATGTACATCATACGCTTCGATCGGATGAGGCGCAGGTGGGAGGGACCCTTGAATCTTTTCTTGAGGTCTCACCACCAGACCTTTCTATATCTCTATCCCCGATCCAAAGGGAACCACCTGTAAATCCGGCTATATCCAGAGCCCATGGCATTATGGGGAGGCCTATCTGCAGAAGTCGCAGAAACTGGAACCTCCCAAGTGGGCCCAAATTGCCTGGAATTGTCTGAGATACAGAACCGGACGGAAGTCCCTCTGGGACAGACCACCTCACTGAAATTGGTTCAAGGAGGATCACCTCAGGATCCGATAAAGTTGGATGACTCTGTATACTTGCCTAAAATATGTGTTCCACAAATAGTTAAACCTAAGGTTGTTACATTGGATGTAATAATGGAAGCTATAGTGAATTTACAAAATTCTGTGGTAGCTCAAGTTAATCCAATCGTAAATAAGGTGAATAAATTACAGGAAAATATGTTTAATATGGAGATAAGAAAGGATAAAGAAGTAAAAGATTTAGAGAAAATTAAGGAAGATTTAGATAGTTCTAAATCAATTCAAGAAGCAATGATAAGAGAAAATCAAGTATTGCAGATAAAGCTAGAGAATTTAGAAAATGCTAATAGAAAGAGAAATCTTCGTTTCGTTAATTTTCCAATGTTACCACATATATCACCTAAAGAAATGTTTAAAAGATACTTACTTGAAATTTTTAAAATACCAGAAAATACAATACCACCATTAGCTAAGATTTACTATATCCCAATGTATAAAAAGGGAGATCGACAGGATGTTATGGAAGGAGCACAGGTTATGGATAAATTAGAGACTAATCTGGATGTATCTAAAATTTTGGAAACATCCGATAGTGATTTGGTACAGAGTACCACACTATTAACCACATTTGTTTTTGAGACTGATCGAGATTGGGTGTTTCGCCTTTTCTTTAAACATAGGATGGAGAAATTTCTGACATTATCTATAAGGGTGTACCCCGATTTTTCTAAAGTAACACAGAAGAGGAGGAGACAATTTATTTCACTTAGGGAGAAGGTTCTCCAAATAGGGGCAACCTTCTACCTTAAACATCCTTGTAAATGTTGTGTAGGATACAGGGGCAAGTCCTTTGTGTTCTATACTCCCTCCCAATTATCAATTTTTCTGAGCGATAAAACAAATGTGGGGGGTTCTGAAGTTTGAGACTCAATAGATACCATAAAAACAGTGAGCCCTATTAAATGTATAAATTGTACGTTGATGTATGTATAAATTTATTGAAGATAGATACTAGGTATGTTTGAAATGACTCCTTATGAATTGAGGACTATAATGGTATTATTGGTTATAATGTTTTCTCCAAAAATTTGTGAAATTTAAAAGTTATGTATTGAACCAAATGCTTTTTCTGATCAAGATTATTCTTGTGTTGTTAATTTAAAATTTAATAAAGATTAAATATAAAAAAAAAAAGACAGTGGCTGAGCTAAAGGACCATCATGAGACTCTCAGACAGCTCTCTCTGTTTCCTTCGGATTATCCTTCTAAACAGCCTTTCTGGAAGGACTCTAAAAAGTCTTTTAATAGACCAAAGCAGTCCTACCCGCCAGCAGGTAAATGCCGCTCTGCGAGACCATTCCTCAAATCACAGTCTTGTCAAACTCGAAAGCAAAAAGCACAGACAGCCCCCTAACCGGGCCCTGCTTCTGGTTTTTGACTCTCGCATAGAGAGCAGCAGCCAGATTCCATTACCAAATATCCCAGTGGGAGGCCGCTTGTGCCATTTCAACAACATATGGCAATCAATCACCTCGGACCACTGAGTCCTAGCAATAATTGCTCAAGGCTATCATCTCAACTTTCTCTCCATCCCGCCGGATTCCCCACCTCTAATGACGTGGAGAACATCCGACCATTCATTGCTCCTGGAACAGGAGGCCTCCCTCCTACTCCAGTCCAGAGCAATAGAACCAGTACCATCGCCTCAGCAAGGTCTCGGATTCTATTCCCGGTACTTTCTAATCCCCAAAAGATCTGGAGGCGTTCATCCAATTTTGGATCTACGAGCCCTCAACAAGTACCTCCAGAGAGAAAAGTTCAAGATGGTAACCTTGGGCTCTCTGCTTCCTCTTCTTCAAAGAGGAGACTGGCTCTGCTCTCTCAACCTTCAGGATGCCTACACTCATATTGCGATAACTCCATCTCTTCGCAAATTCCTGAGGTTTCTCATAGGCCCCAAGCACTATCGATACCGAGTGCTTCCATTCGGCCTAGCATCTGCACCACGAGTATTTTAAAAAATGCCTCGTCGTAGTTGCCGCCTTCCTTAGGACTCAAGGTGTACACGTCTACCCCTATCTGGACGACTGGTTAATCAGGGCTCTGACTCAGCAATCCGCTTTGTCATCCCTACATCTCACCTTACACACTCTAATTTCACTCGGATTTCTCGTCAATTACGACAAATCCTCTTTAGTCCCATCTCAAACTTTATCGTTCATTGGGGCAGACTTGGACACCTTACAGGCAAAGGCTTTCCTGCCTTGACAACGAGCCCTCACTCTCGTGTCTCTGGTACAACAGCTGCAGTCTCAACATTCGACGACTGCTCATCGTTTTCTCATCCTTCTAGGATACATGGCGTCCTCAGTTCAGGTCACACCAATGGCCCGCCTGACCATGAGAGTCATGCAGTGGACTCTAAGGTCACAATGGACACAGTCCCTTCAACCCCTGTTGACCATTGTCCACGTCACCGACTCCTCTGTCTGTTTCTCGCCTGGTGGACGAATCACATCAATCTTCTACAGGGCTTGCCCTTTCAAGCGCCAAACCCTCAAATAATTCTCACCACCAATGCTTCCAACTTCGGGTGGGGAGCCCATGTGGCCGATCTCCAGACACAAGGTTTCTGGTCTCCAGAGGAAGTCAAACACCAAATAAATTTCCTGGAGCTTCGAGCAATAAGATATGCTCTCAGAGTATTTCAGGATCGCATATCCAATCAAGTCATCCTGATCCAGACGGACAACCAGGTGGCCATGTGGTACATCAACAAACAGGGAGGGACAGGATCCTACCTTCTGTGTCAGGAAGCTGCGCAGATTTGGGCGGAAGCCCTCTCCCATTCGATGTACCTCTGGGCTACCTACTTGCCGGGAGTTAGCAACGGATAGTAGAAAGACTAGGGGGCACTCCGTGAAGTTAGCATGGGGCACATTTAAAACTAATCTGAGAAAGTTCTTTTTTACTCAATGCACAATTAAACTCTGGAATTTGTTGCCAGAGGATGTGGTTAGTGCAGTTAGTATAGCTATGTTTAAAAAAGGATTGGATAAGTTCTTGGAGGAGAAGTCCATTACCTGCTATTAAGTTCACCTAGAGAATAGCCACTGCCATTAGCAATGGTAACATGGAATAGACTTAGTTTTTGGGTACTTGCCAGGTTCTTGTGGCCTGGATTGGCCACTGTTGGAAGCAGGATGCTGGGCTTGATGGACCCTTGGTCTGACCCAGTATGGCATTTTCTTATGTTCTTCTTATGTTCTTATATGTTGGCAGTCAAGTTGAGTCGCAACTTCCAACCACACGAGTGGTCTCTAAACCCCTCAGTAGCGAACTCCATCTTCCAAAGATGGGGTTATTCTCAAATAGACCTCTTTGCGTCACCCCTGAATCACAAAGTAGGCAATTTCTGCTCTCTCACTCGCAGCCAACATTATCCACCAAGAGACGCGTTCTCCCTATCATGGTCAACCGCTCTCCTATACGCATTCCCTCCACTTCCACTTCTCTCGAAGACTCTCATGAAGTTACGTCAGGACAAGGGAACCATGATCCTGATAGCACCCCACTGGCCCTGCCAAGTGTGGTTTCCAATTCTTCAGGATCTTTCCATTCGCAGGCACATTCCTCTGGGAACAGACCCGCTTCTCATCACTCAAAACAACGGGTGCCTTCGCCACCCCAATCTTCAGGCCCTGTCCCTGACAGCATAGATGTTGAAAGGTTAATCCTCCAACCACTTAACCTTTCTGATCCAGTCTCCCGTATCTTGATTGCTTCACGGAAGCCTTCCACGAGAAAATCGTATTCCTACAAATGGAACAGGTTCACGTCATGGTGCTCTTCTCAGGCCCTTGATCCCTTTACCTGTCCAATCCCTATGTTTCTAGACTACCTCTGTGCCAGAGTCAGGTCTTTAAACTTCCTCCATTAGAATGCATGTCAGTGCGGTAGCCGCCTTCCATAAAGGTATTAGGGGTATCAGGGGTGTCCCTATCTCAGTACAACCCCTTGTTACATGATTTTTGAAAGGCTTGCTTCACCTCAAGCCCGCACTGCGTCCTTTGGCCCCTTCTTGGGACCTCAACCTGGTTTTGGGTTGGCTCATGAAACCACCATTTGAGCCTCTCCAATCCTGTGAACTTCACTTTCTCACGTGTAAAGTGATTTTCCTTTTGGCAATCACTTCGGCTCACAGAGTTAGTGAGTTACAGGCCCTAGTTATCTATCCGCCTTACACTAAACTTCTGCAAGACCGGGCGGTACTTCACACCCACCCTAAATTCTTACCTAAGGTAGTATCAGAGTTTCATCTCAGTCAATCCAATATACAACCTACTTTCTTTCCCAGCCCCCATTCCAATCCAGGAGAGCAGGCTCTGCATACTCTTGACTGCAAATGGGCTCTAGCATTCTACCTAGACTGTACAGCTGCCCACAGGAAGAGCACTCAACTATTTGTGTCTTTCCATCCTAACAAATTGGGGCAGCCTGTGGGTAAGCAGACTCTTTCCTCCTGGCTAGCGGACTGCATATCCTTTTGCTATCAGCAAGAAGGCATTCCACTCCAAGACCGTGTTAAAGCACACTATGTGAGGGCCATGGCGACTTCAGTAGCATACCTACGATCGGTGCCGCTTCCTGACATTTGCAGGGCTGCCACTTGGAGTTCTCTCCATACTTTTACAGCCCACTATTGCTTAGACAAAGCCGGAAGACAAGATTCCATCTTCGGGCAGTCTGTCTTGCGTAACCTATTTACGTCGTGACATACCAACACCCTTCCGCCTGCCCGGTGGGGTTCAGGATGCCCTCTACCAAATTCCGCCCCAGTTGTTGTGCCTGTTGCACACCTTTAGCTACATTTGGTGCATGGGGAGGAGGAATAGCATAGTGGTTAGAGCAGTGGGTTATGAACCAGAAGACCAGGGTTCGAGTCCCACTGTCACTCCTTGTGACCTTGGGCAAGTCACTTTACCCTTCATTGCCTCAGGTACAAAAACTTAGATTGTAAGCTCTCTGGGGATAGAGAAATATCTACAGTACCTGAATGTAAACCAGAGTGATATCTCAATTGAGATCAAATGTCAGTATATAAAAATAAAAAAAATGTTCAGACATCCTCAGCTCGGTACTCACCCATATGTGAGGACTACCATCCTGCTTGTCCTGTGAGAAAGCAAATGTTGTTTACCTGTAACAGGTGTTCTCACAGGACAGCAGGATGCTAGTCCTCACAAAACCCGCCCACCACCCCACAGTGTTGGGTTCATTTTATTGTTTTATTTTTCGGCACTGCCTGTAGCTTTTAAATAAGACTGAAGAGGGACCCCTGCTGGCTGCAAGGTTAGTGCCATGCTGGGCATGCCCTGTAGGGGCCAGTCAAAGTTCTAGAAACTTTGACAAAAGTGTTCCGTGATTGGGCTCCATCCTGTGATATCATCCATATGTGAGTACTAACATCCTGTACCAGTGACATCCCTCTGGACAGGAAATCTGTATTGGAGTTTACCTTTCTTGACCCATGTCATATTTTATAGTTGAAGGACTGTAGGGCCAGAAGCCATCTCATCACCATTGCATTGGACTCCTTATTTCTATATATCCAAAAGAGTGGTTCGCGGTCCATTACAAACATGAACTGCCATTCCAGCAGGTAATAGTACAATGCCTCTAAGGCCTACTTGACTGCCAAGGCTTCTCTCTCAACTGTTGAATGATGCCTCTCCTGAGGCATAAGCTTTCAGCTAATGTTTGTCACTGGATGTTCTTGACCACCCTTCTCTTGTGCTAAGATTGCTCCCAAGCGTACTTCTGAGGCATCAGTCTGTACTATGAAGGGTTCAGTAAAGTCCAGACTTATCAGGACTGGTTAAGAGCATAGCACCTCTTTCAGAGCCCAGAAGATCTTCTCTGCTTCAGTTGACTACTGGATCTTCTCTGATACTTTCTTCAACAACAGCCTTGTGAAAGGCTCCACCTTCTCTGAAAAATTGGGTATAAATCTTCTGTAGTACCCTGTAAGGTCCAGGAACACTCTCACTTACTTATTCTTTTGTTTGCAGGACTGGCTTCTGGGTGATTGCCTCAATTTTCTGGGTCTGCAAATGAACCTTGCCCTTCCCTCAGAACTGGAGTTCTTGCCTCGCAACAAGCATTTCTTATGGCTGATTGTCAGTCATGTTTTCCTGAAACTGGTTAGGATGGCCTGGAGTTGGCTTAGATATGTCTTACAATCTTGGCTGTACCCCATGATGTCATCCAAGTAGGCAGATGTGTACCCTTACTGTGGGTGGAGCAGGCAGTCAACCAAGTGTTGGAACATTGCAGAGGTGCCATGGAGTTCATATAGGAGGACAGTAAACTGGGAAAGTCCCCCTGCCATTGAGAATGCAGTCTTCTACTTCGCTGCTGATGTGAGAGGTACCTGCCAATAGCCTTTTGTAAGGTCCATGATAGACATGAACTGTGCTGATCCCAGATGCTCAAACCATTCATCCACTTGTGGCATTGGGTACATGTTGAGTTTTGAGACCTCGTTGACCTTTATAAAGCCATCTGGTTTCGGCACTAACACTACAATTGAGGACCAATCACTGTTAGACTCTAAATACTGGAGCATCTCTTTCACTTTGGTCTCAATGATGTGGCACCTGGCCTCAGGAATCTGATAGGGTCATTGCCACACAACAGCTTTAGGAAGATAATGATATACAAGGTGGCGATGACCTGGCTGGTTTGAGATAATCTCCTTGTTTTGCTGTAAGTCATCTGTCTGTATGGTGGACAGCTGCTCTTTGAAAGTAATCTGGGTTTTATCCACTTCAGTTCTGACCTCTAACTCAAACTCTCCTTCTTACACCACACTGCATTCCTGTGTAACCCACTTAATCAGAAGGTTTAGATTTGAGTTTTCTTTTGCTTATCTGGTTGGGCTATTTTGTAATCCATGGGCCCTGTTTTCTCAAAAATGTCATAGGGTTCTTGCCAATGCACTAACTTTCTTTCCAAAGATGAGAGGAGACAATGATGCGGTCCCCTGGTTGGAATACACTTTGGAACGTAGGGGGATTATAACCTTGGGCTTGAGTAGCCTGAACCTTCTCAGGCTTTTTTAAGTGATTCTGCACTAGGAGAATGTAGTCAATGATGTTCTATCCGGGGTTCCCTTCATCTTCCCAAGTATCACAAGCAATGTCCAAGATTCCTCTCGGTCTTCCCCCACACAGTAACTCAAAAACGGAAAATGCATCAAGCTCTGTGGCACTTCATGGATTGCGAACAACTCATAGGGTGGCAGTGAATCCCAGTTCTTGCTGTCTTCATCCACAAATTTCCTCAACATTTGTTTGAGTGTCTGATTGAAGCACTCAATGAGGCTATCAGTCTGCAGGTGATACACTGAGGTATGCAGAGTTTTTACCTTGAGCAAGGTGCAGAGTTATTTCATTGTCTTGGACATGAACAGGGTTCCCTGATTCATGAGGATCTCCTTGGGCAGCCAAAGTTGTGAAAAACCTTCATCACCTAACGGTCACCACCGTTAGGTTTTCATGTTCCTTAGCAGTACTGCCTCTATATATTTTGTGACATAGTCCAGAATGATGAGGATGTACTTATTTCCTTGAGTAGATCTCTCTAGTGGCCTCACAAGGTCCATGCACACCCTTTCAAAAGGGGTCTCACTTATGGACATTGGTATGAGTCCATGGACTGGCAGGCTTTGTGAGTTGGCAGGTAGGGCAGTACCAGCAATACAACTGGACCTGTTTAAGTAGACCCAGCCAGTAGAACTGTGTCAGTATTTTCTCACAGGTCTTTTCCTCCCCCAGGTAGCCCCCTAGAAGGTGACTGTGTACTAGTTGCATAACCTGGCGATATGGTTTGGGAACTAAGAGTTGTTCTAGCAATTCCCCCTCCACACTTTCCTTTGTGATTCGGTAAAATAGGTCCTTTTTCATTATGAAATAAGGAGGAATAGGGTTTGTAACCTGCACTGCAGGGACTAGCTTTCCATTCAACCTCTGTATATGCTCCCAGGCCCACTTAAAGGACCAATCTTCCCTCTGGGACTGTCTGAAGGTCCCCAGGTCATCCCCCTTTTCCCACCCAAAGGGGCCAGGTATGACATTCTGGGTGGGTTGCTGCTGTTCCCCTGACTCCACCCCTTCTTCCCTCGCTGCCTTTAAATTAGCAGCTTAACTATATTTGTCCTGTTGGCATTGCCTCTGGGACTTAGGAGTCTTATATGTTTCAGATCTGGATATTCTAAGGGAAAGAGTTCTGGAAATACCAATTCTTCATTGTTATGGCTGCACAAACCCCTTGTGAGATGATTCGACATGTTCTCAAAGTTTGGACAGCTTCGTACTGTCACCATGGGGTAGAGTAGCTAAGGAAGAACTCCCTCCTCTATTCTGTCTTGGCTGATCGGGGTCTTCAGTTATATCTGGCATATTGAATACTGCTATTTGTCCCTGTGGATGCATGCCAGGGTCATGACTCTGTCGTAGTCAACCAGGACCCACTTCACTAATTCTCTTTGAATGAGTGTTTTTACACTTTCAGACTCCACTAATATCTGGGTTGGAATGCCATGTAGCACAACCGCAACCACAAAAGTAGAGACTCCCCTGCTGGGGAGGTCCACAAAATTACAAAAGTGTGGGGCCACCACATTAATGTCCATTGGCTCATCTTCTCTGTGGGTACATTTGCATGCAAAATGGCCTCTCTCTCCACATCTGAAACATGACGGTCCTGTGAGTTTTTATGGTTGAGCTGAAAAGTCAAGCTTGTATGGCTTCACCAGCTGTTGGAGTCTCTTGTTCTTAGGACTCTGATGTCTTCTACTTGAGTCAGGTGATCTTTCCTGAGTCTGGCAATTCAGGGATGGACAGAGCTTGGTAATAAGACTCTGCGATTTCAAATACTGACTGTAGCATAATATTCAGGTGTCTGCACTCCCACTGCCGCATAGGGGTGTGCATTCGTTTTTGCCGTATCGACGATCCGCAACGTATATGTCACTTTTTGTTATATTCGTGGGGAGGCGAAACGCATCGCGACTCCCCATGAATATAACTTATCATCTGTTTAATAAGTTGCGCGGCGCGCACACTTTTCTTCGCCGCCATTTGGAATCATTTCACAAAATGTCAGCGCTCATACCCTGCATTCCGGTATCCATGCCAACCAGCGTATCAGCGCTGACATTTTGTGAAAGGCACTGAATGCAGCCAATCGTGCTATCATTCAGTGCTCTGTGAGGATTTTACTGATGAGCCAGTATTATATATACATCAGCACGAGGTGTGCCACGCACTTTCTTTGCAGGGGTGGTGTGGGGAGGTGGGCTTTGTGGAAGGAGGCTGCACTGAGAGCAATTTTGGCTAGTTAGAAAGAGAAAGAGAAAAAAAGATTTTTATTCTTAATTTGGCTGCAGTGTCTGTGCCAGCTAGCCCTGTTTGTGTTTGTGTGAAGCAGTTTATTAGGCACCGTGACAGTGGGCAGTGGGTAGTTGAACAGACTGAACTTTATTATTGGTTCGGTCTGTGCAGTCAAGCCCCCAATCTCCCTCTTTTGTACTTACAAGCAAGCTGCATTTGTGTGCGCACCACACACGTTACATTAGTGCATAGCAAGGCACCATGACAATGGATAGCCAGTAGACACTAGGCAGTGACATTAAATCCATAATGTCAGGGAAAGCTAGATGTAATCGAGTGATTGGGACTGTGCAGTAACTGCACTGACTGCTCTTCCTGCACTGACTGCTCTTCCTCCTCCTCCTCATCAGTTTCATCTCTCCCCTGCTGCACTGAAGTGGAGGCTAAGACAGGACTAACTGATCCTCCCAAAGATTCGTCACCTATTACTTCTTCCATTTCAGATGAGAATCCCACACAAGATGATTCTTCATCTGAATCAGAAACAAACAGTGACTGCGCTACACCCTTCAAAAGGAGGCACTTCAAAAGACACTAGTGCCACTCCCCCATTAAAGTTAAAAAGGCACCTGTCGCAATCTAAACTCTTTGTAGGGGTAGGCAGTTCCATCCAGAAAAAAATGAAATCTGACCATGATGCATCGCCATCGCCACCACCTGTTTCTGGCCCTGTAGTTTTGGAGGTGAGGGAAGAGGAGGCTGAGTCATGCCAGACAAAATGTCGACACCCAAAAGCAGCAGGGGGGACAGAAGTCTCGACTAACACTTAGCGTTGACAATGTAGCGCAGTCACTCTTTGTTTCTGATTTAGATGAAGAATCATCTTGTGTGGGATTCTCATCTGAAACGGAAGAAGTAATAGGTGACGAATCTTTGGGAGGATCAGTTAGTCCTGTCTTAGCCTCCACTTCAGTGCAGCAGGGGAGAGATGAAACTGATGATGAGGAGGAGGAAGAGCAGTCAGTGCAGGCACAGAGGGTGACTGAGGCCCCTGGCATTGCTTCTCAGGGTGCACCCACTACCTCAGCTTGTGTGCCAGCATCCACCCCCAAGGCTTTAGAGAAGGGAGGATCACGAAAGACATCTGTGATCTGGAGCCACTATAAAGTGACGGATGACCCGTGTTTTGCTCGGTGTAATTACTGTGCCAGGGATATTAGCAGAGGCAAGCAAAATGGGACATCTATCTAATTTTGGCATGACGCATCATATGAAGAGGCAACACCCAACAAGATTACAGGCATCTGGGGATGGTGGCAGTACCAGTCAGGGGACCCCTTCCAAGCAGCATAAAGTGGTTCAAAAGCAGTAGAGTCAGCCCATGCCCTCATCCCCTTCTAGGAGTCAGGTGGCAGGCCAGAAACCCCCTGAAATGTGGCAGAAGCGACAACCCACCATGGAGGAAATGGGGTGGAGTGCGGTAACACTATCCTGGGATAGGAGGCAGGCAGCCTCAAAGGTTGTAACCAGGAGCATTGGGGAAATGATTGCCCTTGATGACCAGCCCTTGCAGTTAGTGGAAAATGTGGGTTTCAAGTGTTTTCTGAAGGTCGTAGTTCCAAATTACAAAGTCCCCTCCAGAACCACATTTAGCAGAAAGGCCTGTACAAGGAGTGTTGCAGTCGCATTCAAGCGCTGCTAGCTAAGGCAGAGGGGAGAGTGCATTTCACCTGCGATATCTGGACCGCCATGAATGCTGCACACTCTTACATCTCCCTGACAGCACACTTGTGGGACCTGGCTGAGGCAGGGGCAGCCAGCAGCTCTATTACTGAAGAAGTATCAGGGTGGAGGTGGGCTTTACTGCACACCCACCTGATGGACCAGGCTCATACCGCAGCCAGTATTCTAGCATGCATCATACAGATGCTGGAGGGCTGGCAACTACACCAGCAAGACAGGAATCCTCAGGCAGGGTTCTTTGTCACAGACAATGGTGCAAATATGGTAAAGGCAATATCCGATGGGCGCTTTCAGAACATCCGATGTTTTGCACACACTCTGCAGCTGGTTGTGAAGTCAGCTCTGGTGCTGGATTCCAATGACAAAGAGAATGAATACCTGCATAGGTTAATACAGAAGTGCAGGAACATAGCAGCGCACTTCCACAGAAGGGTGAAGGCTGGGCAGGTTCTCCGACAAAAGCAGACTGATTTGGAAATGCCTCACAAGCGTCTCATTCAAGACATTGCCACCAGGTGGATTTCCACCTTTATGATGCTGGAGAGGTTAGTGGAGCTGCAGACACCCCTTCATGAACTTTCTGGTACAATGGACATAGGTGTGCAGAATCCCCTAGGGCATCATGATTGGTTAGTCATGAGTCAGCTGGTAAAAATCCTGCAGCCCTTCAAGGATGTCACGGAGGAGCTGAATTCCAGAAGTGCCACCTTGGCTGACATCATCCCTATAGTTAATCTCATGGATGAACATTTGGAGGCCTTTAAACAGGAAGAGGGAATGACAGTTGAGGTGCTGCATTGTCTGGACGTTTTGCAGCAGCAGGTAGGAGACAGATTAAGGCTTTTAACAGAAGACCGCACATTCATGCTCACCACAGTCTGTGATCCCTGTGTGAAAGGGAAACTCGCCCTACGGTACGATTGTCTCTTATTGGTGAAGGACCTGCCGTTAGCAAAAGTCCGTGAACAGGAGTGCCATAGGCAGAGACAGATTAGGCGTGAAGCAGAGGTGGAAACAGCGGGCACTTCAGAGAGTTGTGCTGCTAGCCCAAGCAGGAGCAGCACTGTGTCAGCGACAGATAGTACCTCCTCTTCCACTTCAGAACACCAAAGGCATATTGCCCATAAAGATTCATCTGTTGTGCGACGGGCGAGAGAGAAAGCAGCTGGCATGAGTGACTCTCAGCCCGCCCAAGCAAAGGAGACACCAGCACAGCTGTCAGTGACACGGTATCTCTCAGAGCCGATGGAGAACATGCAGACAGATACGCTGGCATATTGGGCACACAAGTCCACTGTCTGGCCACACCTAGCCAAAGTGGCTCAGCGATATCTGTCATGTCCACCAACCTGTGTGCCCAGTGAACGTGTCTTTTCAATGACAGGGGATATCATGAGCCCTCACCGCTCAAGGCTGGCACCAGAGTTGATGGAAATGCTAGTGTTTTTGAAAGTAAACCTGCCTTTGCTTGGGTTTCCAAAGTTTCCTTGTGAATGGCAAGATGAATAAAAGCAATTGAAAGCCTTGCAGCAGATCCAACTGCCTCCTATGCTCCAGATTATATAAGCACTGCAGCACATGTACCTGACCTGAAATGCTGTGTCTGTCCGTTCACTGTCCAGGCCTTATGTCCCTAGGTGGGATTCACCTCTGTCCTCGATTGCTGTGCCTGTTCGTCCAGGCTTTATGTCCCTACGTGGGATTGACTCTGTCCTCGATTGCTGTGCCTTTGATGACCAGCCCTTGCAGTTAGTGGAGAATGTGGGCAGTCAGTTGGACCGTTAGCTGATTGAGGGGTTAAAGGGGCACTTAGAGAAGATAAGGCCATCGCGGAAAGATTAAACAATTTCTTTGCTTCGATGTTTACTGAAGAGGATGTTGGGGAGATACCCGTACCGGAGAATATTTTCATGGGTAATGATTCAGATGGACTGAACCAAATCACAGTGAACCGAGAAGATGTGGTAGGCTTGATTGACAAACTGAAGAGTAGTAAATCACCTGGACTGGATGGAATACACCCCAGGGTTCTGTAGGAAGTAAAAAATGAAATTTCAGACCTATTAGTAAAAATTTGTAACCCATCATTAAAATCATCCATTGTTCCTGAAGACTGGAGGGTGGCTAATGTAACCCCAATATTTAAAAAGGGCTCCAGGAGCGATCTGGGAAACTACAGACCAGTTAGCCTGATTTCAGTGCCAGGAAAAATAGTTGAAAGTGTTCTAAATATCAAAATCACAGAACATATAGAAAGACATGGTTTAATGGAACAAAGTCAGGATGGCTTTACCTTGTCTGGACAAGCAAACCACACTCCCTTCAGAGCAGTTGTAGTCCCCAAGTGTGGTTGCTAGGTGTTGCTGCATACCCAGTCCTGGTTGACTGGAGAACAGAGTCATGATCCAGGAACTGAATTCATGTCCTTCTGCCTAGCAGTATAAAGTACTAATGCTGAGTTACTGGATCAGCCTATGACTTTATTTTTGTGAATCAACTGTGATATCATGCCATATATTTTCATTTATTGTTCCAATATTGCTTGGTTTACATTACTGTAATAGGGACCTCTGTTTTCAGTTTTTATTTTATTTTTTCCTATGAATTTATCAGTGTTTATTACAACAAGAACAGAAAAAGAAGAAATCAGTAGAAAAAAAATTACTCATCATTTTTATAGGTAAATATTATATTTTGCTTTTGTTTTAAAGAAAACACTGATATAATTCCCAGGAAAAAATGAAATAAAAACTAAAAATGACAGTCCCTAAATATAAATCATACAGTTGACAGTATTACATCTACCAGAGCTCCATTCATTTTTATTTCTTTGTAAATAATCCTTCTGGCTAAAACATTCTGTCTGTGAGAATATTTTTATCTTTTAATCCTTTATTATTTTCTTGGCAGTAAACCAAATGAGAAATGGAAGTTTATACAAATGATCAACTCAACCACTGCATGCAGCCACTTTTGTGAGTGGAATTCAGCAAACCTTATTTATGCATTTGTATGTTACACATAGGAAGGGAAGAGAAAGGAAGAATAAAGAAAGTACAGTATGAGATGCTGAACATAGAGAAGTTAATTGGTTGACTTAAGGTCACACAGTGAAAGAGATGGAAATAGAATTGAAATCTGGCAGCCTAAGGAGCCTCACATTTATAACTCTGTGAATTTTGGTTTTGTGCTGGAGCTATGCTATCCTGTTATACTATTTTTATCTAGAAATCTACTTTTGTTTAAGGAACATATTTGCAAAATTCCAGTATTTCTTACTGTAGCATATGATTTTTAAGGGAAATTTGATCAAGGTACTTTTATGTATTTATGAGAGTGTCCAAAGTACAGTAATACATGTTTACAAATCCAAATGAGGTTACATGCTACAATCATTCCTCTGCTATTGGTACATTTGTGAGGAGCAAAGTGATCAGTGATGCTAGCATACACGCTCCCTCCTCTTTCTGTTCTTAAGTTTATTGCCCCAAGCTCCATGGATCCATGTTTAAGTTTATTGACCCATTGATGGGTTGGATGGTCTCATTCTGGGATGAGGGAGGGAGGGTGGTTATTGGGGGAGGCAAATTATAAAATTTTTTAGGTATTTATTTATTTATTTATTTATTCAACTTTATATACCGACTTTCAAATTAATTTCAAGGCGGTTTACATTAAATTGAGTTGCAGTAGCAACACTCAAAATACATATACATGTATAGGAAACGTATCCTTGCACATTTTACATCATCAATAAATTCAATTAAAACTAAAACCCTATTAAGTACAATCATACATAAAAAAACCCCACCATTTCTTCCCCATTCCTCATACAATTTACCCTCTTTCCCATCCTCTTGTCCATCTAATCATCTCCCTATTAACCCTTCTTAGCCCTTCTAGTATCTCCTCAATCTATAGGGATATAATAGGCGAAGTCAGTTAATTAACATAGGCCTGTTCAAATAGCCAGGTTTTTATTTGCTTCCTGAAACTATTGATATTCTCCTCTAACCGGATCTCAACAGGCAAAGAATTCCACATCTTTGGTCCTGCTAGAGACAAAGATCTCTCCCTCACTGAACTCAAATGAGCCAGTTTGGGTGATGGTATAGTCAGCAGGGCCTGTCCAAGTGATCTCAGGTTCCGTGGTGGAACGTGAATGCGCAATGAGGCATTTAGCCATTCAGAATTCCTGCCATAGATGGCTTTATGAATTAAAGTTAAGCATTTATATTGTATACGGTACTGAACCGGCAACCAATGCAGACCCATCAGTACTGGAGAAACATGATCAAACTTCTTTGTATCAGTTAAAAGTCGCGCCGCAGCATTCTGCAGTAGTTGCAATGGGCGAATAGTTGATAGTGGCACGCCTAGCCATAGGGCATTACAATAGTCTAATTTGGGTAAAATTAGTGCCTGTACCACAATTCGGAAATCATTTGAGTGCAATAATGGTTTTAATCTCCTTAGCACTCGCAGTTTATGAAAACCATCTTTTATAATGGTCTTCACTGAAGTTTTCATGTTGAGCTCTGAGTCAAGAATACATCCTAGATCTCTGACATCCTGTTGGATCTTATATGTAGGGAGACAGTTTAAAATATCAATCTCTATTTTTTCTGTTACCTTATTACAGATAAACAGTATTTCGGTTTTAGAGTTATTTAGTGCCAATGACATGTGCTTGAGAAGTTGATTTATTGATTTGTGGTACACCTCCCAGAGTTTCAATGTGGCTGACAAGGAATCTTTTATGGGTAACAATATCTGGATATCATCTGCAAACAGGTAATGTACCAGTCCCAGACCCGCCTGGAGGCATGCAATTTTTTGGAAGGTACACTACTTACCTGGATATCTCTGAAGATTTCCAGGTAAGTAGCGAATTATCTCGTCTCACAAGGCCGGATAACTTTAGGCCTGCTTTGAGGCAGGTTAGCTGGATATCTAAGCCCCTCTCTGGATTGCCCCCCAAATGCCCCTTTTTTATCTGGCTAAATTCTAGCCGGGTAACTACTTAACCACCTATAATTTAGCTATATAAGGTCTGAATATAGCTGGGCATGCCATTTAGATGGATAACTGTTAGGTTATCTTTCTAAATAGCTTAATATAGACCTCCTGATGATTTACTGTGTCAAATGCTGCAGATATGTCTAGAAGGACTGGTACAAAACCCTGGCCATGATCAAGACATCTCCCAAACACATCAATACTGGACAATAATAATATTTCAGTATTGAGGCTCTTCTTTAAGCCGAATTGAAAAGGATCCAAAACTTGATGTTCCTGTAAAAAGCAATCCAGGTATTTCAATACAACTTTTTCTCACAGGACAAGCAGGATGGTAGTCCTCACATATGGGTGACATCATCAGGATGGAGCCAAATCACAGAAAACTTCTGTCAAAGTTTCCAGAACTTTGACTGGCCCCTACTGGGCATGCCCAGCATGGCACTAACCCTGCAGCCAGCAGGGGTCCCCCTTCAGTCTTCTTTTTTCCATGCAGCAGTAGCCTCGCGGTTTAGGAGCTCTGAACTGATTCCTGACAGGAATCTTTCCTAACGGAATTAATTTAAAATACTTCGCCCCACAGGGGTCCCCCCTCTAACTTTCCTCGACCGCGGTACTCTGGTAAGTTTTTTTCACAGTTTTTCATTGATTACCATCGAGTTTGGCCCTCGCGGCTTACTGGCCGTCGACCGTACCGCGGCTCGATTTTTTCCATGGCCATGGCATCGGGGTTTCGTCGGTGCCCGGACTGTTCTCGCACCATGTCTATCACAGACCCTCATGGAGTCTGTGTTTTGTGTTTAGGCCGTGAGCATGATGTCCTAACTTGCACCAAGTGTGCCCTCATGACACCTAAGGTTCGCAAAGCCAGAATGGAGAAGATGGGACTCCTCTTCCATGCTCACACCCCGACGCCGTCCATCGCATCAACGTCCTCGGAACCGGCACCGTCGAAGTCGCACCATCGACAACCGTCCGGTGACCGCCCTCCATCGACGTCCTCACGGCCATCGACTCCCATATCTCCCCCTCAAGATCGAGGGGATCATAGGGAGAAGCATTGCCATCGGCATCGTAAGTCTTGGACCGTCGAGGGAGCGAAATCATCGACCTCACCACCGTCCGAGCCACCGTTGAAGAAGCCCCGTCCAGGAGCGGCACCAACCACTCCTGCGACCGGGACATCGAGGCCACCCTCACCCGATCGGGGTTTGGGAGTCGCGATTCCGCCTGTAAAGGTGGTCCCTCCGACTGTGCCTCAGCCTCCCTCTTCCGTCACGGAGCCGGAGCTGATTACCCCAGGTCTCTGGGAAGAACTGGACGTTTAGCGTCACGGGATGTGACGCCATGTCTTGAGCGGCCAATTGCACGCTTTCCCCCATGCAGGCGGCCATCTTCGTCGGGAGGAGCTACGGGAGCCACGATCGCCATGTGTTCCTGCTGATGGCTGCAAAAAAAAGTAAGTTGTGCAGGCGTCCAAAAGCGACTTACTTTTGGGATCTTGACAGATCCCAAAAGTAAGTCGCTTTTGGAAAAAAACCAAAATTGTCGCTTTTGGAAAAAAACCTAAATTTTGAAAAAAAACCAAAATTGCTTTTGGTTTTTTTTCGCTTTGCCGCTGTCAGTGTCTATTCTTTGTTCCTCCCGGAGCAAGGCTGCTTTTCGCGCCCTGCTTCGGGAGGAGGGGAGGGGGGACTGGCAGTCCCGACTTCCTTGTATCTGTCATTTCAAATGACATTTGAAATGACAGATACCAGCGTGGCGTGAAGCGTTAGGCCCGCGCACCCAGGATACTGTATAGGCGCTGTATCCAGTAAAATGGGTTGCGCGGGCCTAAGGCTTCACGGACGCGGTTTACATTTACATAAAATTAATGTTCAGGATCGAGCGGTAGGTGTGCTGCACTGTGCGTGCGGCAACCGCGGGTGCCGCAGGCACTAACGCAGCTCTTCCTACCGCTCGGTACAGGATAGACCCGTATATGAGGCCCACCTAGTAACTTGAGGTGAGGTTTAGGTAGTAGTGTAGGGGTCGGGGCCACTTTGACATTCCTAGTAAGATGTACCAACAGAACAGTACACTTTTGTGAAGATTTGATGATTTTGAGTGAGGAAACTCACACAAAGATGAGATTTGTATAGTGTTCTCTTGACCTAGCTTGATGGATTCTGAACCTGGGTAACATCAAGCTAGGTTGAGAGAACACTGTACAAATCTCATCTTTGTGTGAGTTTCCTCACTCAATCTTTTTAGAATTCTCATCACTTATAAGGTCAAAAAATCTTTAATGATGTGAATTTCACAATGGATACCTCTGAATGTGTCTGTAATACACGCGAGATACACGCGTTTATGGGCACATGCGCGGCTCTTTTAAAATCTTCCTTCTAGTGTATCCCCTGACCTGGTTTTGTGTTTTGCTCATAGGCTGCGTCAGGAGGGAAGGAAGAAAGTACAGTTATAAACATTCTAAATAAAACAGAGCAGAAGGATGTATCAAATGTCGGGGAGCGACAGGGACATATTATAAGTGTACAGCAAAGAGCAAAATAGAATACATACCAAACTCATTTCAAACCCGTGATTACAGGAGCTTACAGAGCATCTTATAAAGTCAGTCATAATCGGCTTTTTCCACGCCAAAACCAACAGACCAATCCCCTACAAAGTTATGTGGTATGAGGCAGCCAACCAAAATCTACATATACAATCTGTCAAAGAACTCAGGCAAAATAGGTCATATGACCAAAGCATAGCCAGTCAAGGGAAAAAGACCCAAGCTGTCAGTCAAATATAAATAGTAGAAGGAAACATGTATAGCAATGCCTTCAATCTAGAGCATATGATTGAGTAGTTAATGCAAAAGTGAAGAAGAACCAAGGCTGAAGATAATAATTGCCACATGCAAAAAACAAAGAAATTAGGACCACTCAATCTTCATATTATGCCCTGTAGGAGATAGTGACTGAAGGACAAAGATCCATCTTTACTCATTCCTAATCAGATGAACAGAAACATTTATACCTCTAAAGGAGGGAGTTAGGACAACAATGACAAAAAAAATCACAGATCTGTTGGGGAGTGTGTTGCATGTATCCATTGTTCCACCAGGGGATCCTCTTCCCAAAGAGAATGAATACAATGTTCAAATATGCACTTCTTCAGCATGCATGTAGTTTCTATGATGTATAATTTTGGGCAAGGGCAGATGATCATGTAAATGACTGCAGTCAAGAGACAGGTCATAGAGAGACCAGTTTGAGGGTGTCTAAATGTGGTAATCGATAAAGAAAGAGGACAAATGGAACACCTGCCATATGGTTGATAACCAAATGTTGAATGAGGAGCAGTATTGGAATTCACATGTGTTCTACCTTTTTCCAGCCAGGTAGGTCAATTCTGTTTGATTATTGGATGTCACTGGCCCATGCTTGCTCCCCACATAGGGATAGATTTTCAAAGGGTTACGCGTGTAAGATACGCACGTAACCCCCGAAAACCTCCCCCTGCGCGTGCCGATCCTATCTTGCATAGGCTCGGTGGCGCGCGCAAACCCCGGGATGCGCGTAAGTCCTGGGGCTTGAACAAATGGGCGTTCCGGGGGCAGGGCCATTGGTGGGGCGCCGGCCCAGGGGGCGTTCTGGGGGTGGGACTGAGGCCTCCAGAACAGCCACCAGGCCGGGGGATGGAGAGCCAGCACGCGCAAAGGTCAGGGGGAGGTTAGTTAGGGCTGGGGGGCGGGTTAGATAGGGGAAGGGAGGGGAAGGTGTGAGGGGGCAGGAGGGAACGGAGAAAGGCTGCTCGGCTCGGCGGGCGCAAGTTGCACAATTGTGCACCCCCTTGCGCGCGCCGACCCTGGATTTTATAACATGCGCATGGCTGCGCTCGCATGTTATAAAATCGGGCGTAGATTTGTTTGCGTCAGGTTGCGCGAACAAATCTATGCCCGCGCGCATGTTATAAAATCTGGCCCATAATTTTTAAAGATCCCCGTCATTTTGTGTTCCATCAGGGTAGGAACCTTCAGGATTGGCTGGTGCACTCTTGAGTTCAAGCCTTCCAGTACAGCTCTTCATTCATCATTTGGTCATCACCCATGCGGTGGGTGTTCCATGTCTCCTATTTCTTTACCTATTACCACGTTTAGACACTCTCTTACCAGCAGAGATTATCTTTTATGCCACTCCATGACCTGTCTTTTGACTGGAGTCATTTAAATGATCATCTGCCCTGCAGATCTATAACAATGAAAAAGAGAAATGTCTGTATCGTTGTTTTCTTTTAAAGTATCAATACAACCTCCAAAGCAATTGCATACAAGCTAAAAAAAAATCTCATAGCTTTAGAGGGAAATGCGTGATTTATTCTGGATCAATGTGATTGTCTACTATGTTAACTTACTAGGTACAATCAAACAGATATTAATTTATTATGGCATTATTTGGTTAATTCATTAGTAGTGATTCAGAGGACAAAATGAAAAATTTCAAGCAATTTTCTCATACTTTTATGCCCAGGTTAAGTAGCTGCTTCCAATTAGAGACAAATTTTCAGAAGTCAGATGATCCCCTAATACACATATTTCTGTAAGCTTAAAGGAAACTCAGTAAGAGATATGAAAGAAATGATTTTGAGAGGAAAAATGAAATGCGTCTACTAAATACAAAATATCTAAAATCTTTTCTTTTTGGAAATATTCGGTTGAAGAAACCTATGTAGAAGTGTTATCCTCAAAATACTTTCATCTTATTGTAATGTCTTACTTTGCAATTTGACAGCATATACTCTATTTTATTGTCACTTTCATAAATCGTAATGTACAGATTTCACATGAAGAATTGAATACCAAATAATTAGAAAACCCACTTAATTTCAAAAGCTAATATAGCAGACAGCTTTAATGTAGACTCAGGAGTTTTGAAGGAAATTGTATTTCCATACTCAGAGAAACATGTTTATCAAAATTATCTCAGTTGAACACTGTCAAGGGGTCTTGGTTTCTATAATTTTCAAAAATACTTTCTAATTTTCCTACTAGAAGCAGGTAGCTTCTAAATACCAAGGAAGTAATTTTCAAAGAAGTTATATGTGTAAAAGTAAGATAAAACATAACAATTTTCAAAAGCCTATTTACTTGTTTAAAGTGTGCTTAGATGCTTAAAACCAGTTGACAATTCAATCCCATTTATTGTAGCAATTTTCAAAAGCCCACTTACTTTCAAAAAACCAAGTTTTAAGCATGTAAATCCTATTCAAAATTACCCCCTCAGAGTCCATGTATGCACAAAAAACCTTTTGAAATTTCAAAGGAGTTACGTGCGTAAAAGTAGCAATGTTCAAAAGTCAATTTTTGCTTATAAACTCCATTTATCAGCAAAAACATTTTGAAAATTATCTCCTATGTGTTAAATGATATCTGTGTGTAGAGATAATTTATTTTGTATGTATTACATCATACAGGAGCTACAGAAGCCTCTAATAAGTTCTCAGAAAATTATTAATAGAAACCTCTGTAATCAAAATAAAAAATAAACTTTTATTCTGCAAAGACAAGCAGTTCATCTAATCACACAGATGGTTAACAAAATATGGTGACACCAGCATGAAACATTTTTTTCGAAGGCATGCCAACAAAGACTTAATGAACCTTCTGGGCATGCACATTAGTTCTTGCATTACTGTGTAGCATTTCTGTTTATTTTTTCCATAGGAATTTTCTGTTGCATTCTTAAGCTCAGCTGGGATATTTGCTCCTTGTGGTAATTTTATGTCTTCATCTCCAGCTTCCCCTGTTTAGGCAGTGGTGGAGCTTAGTGTTTTCGTTCCTTCTTTGAATGTTTTAGTAATGGTTCTTGGTATTTTATAAGAACCATAAACGCTCTTCCTTATTTATATAAAGTCCTTATCACTTGGCCCCTTTATGGCAGATTCTTGTAGGCCTCTCAAGTGTCGACCTCTTTTGTTTTCTCCTTGGTCCATATATGAGAGAGATTTGTATATACTGCCTCCATTGCATGCAAATATACGTATATGAATATGGCTACAACTTTTTTTCTTGTAGTAAGTCTTGTATTATTTGATTGACACAATAGTAAGTATATGAGATACAGCAGAATATGTGAAAGAAAGAGGGTTAAACATATCATAATCTAAAACTATGTTTAGATTATGGTGGAGAGGCTGTACATGTAATAGATGTGATTTTATTTTAAGGGCATGGCAAAGCAGTGTTAAAAAGATAAATGTTCTGATCCCCTGTGGAAAAACTAGCACTGGCCCTTTAAAAGCTACTTTTATGTAGGAAATTTTAGCCAATGTTTAAAAACAAGGATAGTGTGCAAAACCAGTTTTTTAGATGTTGTGATGGAGTAAAAGAAGAGTTTATTATAGCTCGAATTTTCTATTTTTCCCCAAGCATAAAAATGTTCTTAAAGTATTAAAATTATCTCAGAATATAAAAATTTCATGTCATCAGAATTTAGGGGTTATGCTTGAACCAAATCTATCTATGGTAATGCAAATAAGGCAGGTTGATAACAATGCCTTTGTTAAACTCAAGGCATTATGAAGGTTAAACCATATTTCTCTTCTGATGATTTTCATACAGTTCTACATTCATTAGTGATCTAAAGATTTGACTTCTGCAGATCCTTATATATTGGTGTTCATGCTCATATGCTGAAATGCGTACAAGCTGTTCAGAATGTAAAAGCCAGATTATTGGCAGATATCAAATTGTATGACCATTACATCTGTGTTGTACAAACTACATTGGTTACCTATAAGGTGGAAGATACAATTTAAGGGGGTCATTTATCAAACTGCTATATGGTGTTTTTGCATGCAAAAAACACCTTTAACACATGCGAAAATGCCATAACACATAGTGTGATGCAAATTAGAAAAAGGGGAGGAGTTTGGATCCAAGTGGGCTGGCTTCATGAAGCTGTATTGCACAGCTTTAACTACACTTTTTTCATTTGTGTAATAGGGATTTATGATGTTTTTAGTAGCTTTAAGCTCCTGGAGATCCAGTGTAGTTATCAGTGCTCTTCTACAACCACTGGGGAGAGAGAGAAAGACTAGCCATAGCATCCTTATACCAGGTAGGTATTTATACCTCTATATGAGGCCTATCTAGTTACTCGAGGTGAGGTTTAGGTAGTGGTATAGGGGGTTAGGGGCCACTTTGACATTCAAAGTGAGACGTACGAACAGAACAATGCTCTCTTGTGAAGATTTGATGACCTTCGGAGTGAGGAAACTCACACAAAGATGAGATTTGTACAATGTTCTCTCAACCTAGCTTGATGGTAACATCAACCTAGCTTGATGGTAACATCAAGCTAGGTTGAGAGAACATTGTACAAATCTCATTTTTGTGTGAGTTTCCTCACTCCGAAGGTCATCAAATCTTCACAAGAGAGCACTGTTCTGTTCGTACGTCTCACTTTGAATGTCAAAGTGGCCCCTAACCCCTACACTAATATCTAAACCTCACCTCGAGTGACTAGGTAGACCTCATATAGAAGAATAACTACCTACCTAGTATGAGAGCATTATGGCTAGTCTCTCTCTCTCTCTTTCTTCCCCTCCCCCCCTGTGGAAAAAGGTTATCACAGTAATACCTATGCAAAGCACCAAGATAATACACTTTGCAATAAACTGCTATTATCATAAAACACACCCCTTTTCCTATCGCAGGCAATATTTAGTGCATTTTGATAAATCCAGGCCTAAAATTGTAACTATGGTCTATTGAGCGCTTAATGGTAACACCCCAATTTGTGTTAGTTCTGCTTTAAAATTGTATCAACCAACTCATAATATAAAATCCACTAGTCAGTTTCTGTTAGAGATTCCAACTAAATGCCAAGTCCATCTTGAAGAAACAAGTGAGAGAACCTTTTACATTGCTGGTCTGCAATTATGGAATAGCTTACCTAAAGAAGTTTGGAAAATTGTCATGCTGCCTTTAGAAAGCAGATCAAAGCTTTTCATTCTAACTAAGCTTTTGCTGGCTATACATATTTTGAGTTCTCCGTTTTCCTGAATAAGCTTATATTATCTGTTTGTCGGGTATTTTTGACGATTTAAATATTTGAAAATTTGGTTGTTATCTGTTTTTTGACTTGATTATATCTGATTGTGAATGTTCTTCTGTAACCTGCTAAGAACTGTGGATTATGCAGGCTATAAATAGTGTGCAAATAAATACATTTCCTAGGAAGTAGCAAGAACTGTATGACTGCAGTAGCATGGTCCTGAACCTACTGCAATCTAAAGCAGGAGTATTTGTGTCTGAAGGCTCATAGATTAATAAAAGGGACTTATGTATTGGAGTGACCTTGTCTTTGTGGGCAAGTCTGTGGGAAGAGTAGAGGATGCAAGTCACACATTTGTGTTTATTCTTCCTCTTGCATGTTTAGAGTATCTTTGTTCAGGCCAATCGAAATAGTTTTGTGTGCTGAAAACCTTTTAAATTAGTTGCTATTTGGCAAATACAAGTATTTCCTACTATTTGTCTTCCAGAGGCCATAAAGATTAAGAGACTGAAACTCAAGATGTTTTGACATCATTTTTGTTTGGATTAATAAATGACATCTAATTTTAGTGTGTGTTCTTTTAGAAGAACAACGTCCTCTTTTGACCTGAATTTGAATGCATTTGTGACAGCATACTTCACTGGATGCCAGCTGAGCACTGTGCATTTAATTGATGAAATAATAATGATGAACCATGAAGGAACTTGCTTTGACAACTACTTGAAGCAAAGCTGTGGTAAATCATAAGATTTCTGCATTCTGGCAATATTCCATTTTCCACCCTCTCATCTTCCCCTTTGCTTGATTTTGGGATTGCACAGTATGGAGTTTCCAAATCCAAATATGTATTCACTGGGCTTACTTTATTTCCATTTTGAAACTTAAAATCCTGGATAATCTAGAAAAAAAGATCTCAGAAGCAAAATAAAAGGCATGTTTTATATGAATCTGTTGTACTGCATAATCAAGGTAGATTTTAAAAGCCTTGAATGTGTAAAAAATGGCCACTTATGTGTGTAAGTGGCCTGAGCAGGAGCTATGTGAATTTTAAATAGCTGGAAAGGGTGTTCCAGAGACAGGGCCAATGCATGTAACTCCAAATTTTCCTCAGCTGACATGCAGTACTTTACTACAGCTCCCTATTAGGCACAGGAGTCTGGCAAACACTGGGGAAGGGGGACATGGGGGGAAAAGGAGAGAGAGAGAGAGAGAGAGAACCTTTTTATAAGACTCAGTCTGATCCTCTATATATGGACCATTGTAAGGAGGCACTTTCATTTGGGGTAAGTTTTTGGGAGGTGAGTTGGGATTAGGGGGGTGTTGTTACAGACACATTCAAAGATATCCATTATACAATTCACATCATTAAAGATTTTTTTGACCTTATAAGTGATTAAAAAGGAGTTGATTTGTACAATACAGCTATCAAAGACTACAGTATACAAATCAACTCCTCTTTTTAGAATTTTCATCACTAATAAGGTAAAAAAATCTTTAATGATGTGAATTTTAAAATGGATACCTCTGATTGTGTCTGTAACAATACTCCCCCTAATTTTTATTGCCCTTCTCTGTACCTTTTCTAGTAATTTTTTTAAAGATATATATATATATATATATAGTGACCAGAACTGTAAATACTACTTGAGATTTAGTCAGACCACGAGTCTATACTGTGGCATTATAATATTCCCTGTTCTCTATTGGTTTCTAAAAAATTAATAGCATTTTAGGAATTACCAGTAGAGGGATTTGTTAAAATTCATCAGTCAGTGCTGAAATATCAAAGTATTGTTTTCTAAAAGGAAATATGCATTCTTAGATGTTTTCTTTATTTTAACCCTTTATTTATATTTCCAAAAAGTAAATACAAAAATATCTTGCAGAGATAAAACAAGCAAATATGCATACAAGAATAAAATAACACAGTAATTGTTATATCCAGTCCACAATATAGAGGAGGGGATCCAAGAAGAGATTCAAAGAGAAAAAAACAAGAAAAGAAAAAAGGAAATCTGTTTAAGAAGACATTCTCAGTATATAAACCAAAACAGAAATTAAAGATCCCACATTATACCCTAATATACATAACAAATTAACTAAGAAGGACTATCCTGAGACCTTCTGGATTCAATAAATCAACGAAGCTGCGATGGATCAAAAAAGATAAACTTCTCAGTGGAAAAGGAAATTAAACATTTGTATGGAAAACAAAGCATAAACCTAGCCCCTAATGTGAGAACCTCCTAGTTCATTGTCGAGAATGTCTTCCTACATTCCTAGGTGATTCTACACAATTCAGGAAATAAGCTAACTTTGTAACCCATGAACAACATATTAATTGAACCAAAAAAATAAGCATAACACCAAGTCCCAATCCTGAAATGAAGAAAAAGTCACTAATACGGTGGCCCAATGAGCTTCATCCACAACAGTGGATTCAAGCAATGCTGAAACATCAAAATCCTCTGCATCATGCTGAGGTAGATCTTGAACAATGTCCCCATCTCCAACGCTCCTCCTTACATGAAGATAGAAGGCTTTGTAAAATTTGGGTATTGCTCCTTGTGAAATTTCAAGCACATCCTGCATATATGAGTTAAATAACTCAGTGGGAGAGATCATAGCACTACAGGAAAATTCAGAACTTGCAAGTTTAAACTTCTAACATAGTTCTCCAGGTTTTCTATCATTTTTTTCAACTTTCTCAGAGATAGAGACATTAGGAGATTATAAAAATTCAGGAATCAGAACTATAACCTGAACTTAAACTTCAGCAATGAACACAAAATCAATACACAGTTTGTGAAACAAGAAAGAACCTTAAAACATTTATGGCCATGTTCCTCAAAACATTAAAAATCAAGTGGTAGAGCTAGCCCAGTGGCTCAGTGGCAATACTGAATACTGCCATGCAGAATATTTGGATTGAATTGTTGAACTTAACTTCTACTCCTCGGGTTAGTTGGGGCTAGAGATGCTGCAACACATTCCTATCCTGTACCAAACTAGATTGGATGGAAGACATCTACTCAGTAGTCTGTTTCAGCTTATCTATTTGTTCAGAATGGGCCACCATAGATTCTTACTGGGATTGAGACTGGTTATAAACACTATTAAAGTAGATCCACTGAGGATAGCACCATCCAAATAATTTCAAGTGTAATAGGAGAGGGCTTCAGGATGCAGGATCTAATCGCTGGCAGCATAGGACTTACCCCTCTGATCAAATCTGAGGGTAAAAGTAACCCAGTAGGAGCACTCACAACAATAGAGAGCTGACCTCCATCCTTCCCAAGGCTCTCAGCATCCACTCTCAACGCTGCTGGCTCAGCACTCCTCCTCCAGCAAAATCACAAGATGTTTCCCATGGCATCACCCAGCCTCCTGCATCTCCCTCCTAGTCATGTCCTGCCAGGTCTGAAGCACCCAAGGATGATGTTGCCACCGAAAACACTGGAGAAGGAGGTATCCTTTAGTCGGGGCTTAATGAAACTTCCATGTTGGTCTCAAGTCGATGATCTGTTTCCTCATTCCCAATGGCAATGAGAGCTGTCCCCGACGAAGAATGAGAGTGCTGGAAGAGCTTGGGGATCACAGATTGCTGCAATGAAGTAAACTGTGGATGTGAAGGGGGAAACACCTGTTTTCTGCTTGACAATAAGGAAACAAAGTAAAAGGTAATCCAGTCACAAGTAAAAAACAGATCCTCTCATCATGTCTGCTCATGTCAGTTTGGATATGTTCCCCCCCCCCCCCCATGTTTTCTTTGTATGCACAATTGTTAGGTTCTTTAAAAGGTAGCTGCTCTATTTTTAATATATACACTAATTGATTTCTTTTTGATCTGGCAGTTTACTTCTGCTATTTTTGGCTTTCAGCTCAATTAGAAGCTTTTACCGATACTATGGTTTCACAAGCCTTCATTTGCAAATACCTGAGGGATTTCTCCAATTTTAACCCTTACCCTCTTCCCATGTTGCCCAATTATTGTACCAAAAATCTGTGGCCAAGGACCACAAAATTTGGTTCACTCTGTAACCTGGTATGCATGCTCCTTGAGATTGGCTACTTGTAGCTGTCTTGAAATCTTTCACACTTTCTTCCCCTGTGACCCTTTTGGAGACTGTGAAAACTGCTGTTGCAGCATCCCTAGCCCCAACTAGCTTGAGGAATAGAAATTAAGCTCAACAATTCAAACAAAATGTTCTGCATAGCAGCACCCAGTATTGCCACTGAACCACTGGGCTGGCTCTGCCACTTGATTTTTAATGTTTTGAGGAACAAGGTCACACATTTTTTAAAGATTTTTTCTTGTTTCACAAACTGGGATTGATTGAGTGTTCATTGCTGAAGTTTAAGTTTAGATCATAGTTCTGATTCATGAATATTTTTATAATCTCCTAATGTCTCTATCTCTGTTTAAGTTGAAAAAAATGACAAGAGGCATTAACTTTCAAAGAGAGAGTCCACTTCATCAGATGCATGAAGTGAAGTACAGGCAGTGAGTATATTTAGGGATGGAGGGGATACAGAACAAAGAAAAGGCACTGAATTAGGCAGGCAGGGTGTGGAGACATTATTAATAACATTATAGTCCAGCCTACTGACAACTTAGGTAAGTGTGAAAAGACAGAATGATCTAAGAACAGTTAAGTTCATAGATAGTTGTAATCTGCCATGAAGTCATTGTCTCTGTTCAGGCCTAGTGTGTTCCACTTCTCTCACAACATACACTTCCTCCCTGTGAAATTTTCTTCAGGCTGCACTTAGCAGGAGTTGGATGAGCAGCGCTTCTTACACGTTATTGCTGACTCCTTCTCTTCAGCCTTCCCTCTGCAGTTAGAACTGTACAGGTCCCGGGGGGGGGGTGTCTCACAAGAATGAGGGAATCCACATTTCTAGTTACAGAAGGAAGCCCAAAGATTAGGAGACAGCAGCAGCAAGTAAGAAGCATTGCTTGCTGAAGATACCTGCTGGATGAAGAAGCTGAAGCAGACAGGGAATGCCCCTTCTTCTCTGACAGCTGCAATGATGGCCTGTCCCTTTTCTCTCTGACAGTGGTAGGTTGATTTAGGGGATGGGAATGAGGGAAAATCTGACTTTGCCGCAGATGGTGGTAGCACTTGCCTGCTGGCATCTTTTTCAGCCGCACACCATTGAGAACTGTTGAATTAGGGTGAAAATAGGTTTAAAATGAAATGATTATTCTGTAATAAAGAGAACTTGTTCTACTTGGATCTCAGATTGGATATGTTATTGCTATAATCAAACAGACTTACAGCTCTTAGATAAAGTAAAAACCCATCAAGTTCAAACACAAGCAATCTTGTCAGATAGTCTTGAATCTGCTTCTGCAGAGGATATTGCAAAGCTGCTACTTGGTCAAGCATTTGGTCAAGCAGTTCTTAAATCCTTATTCAAATAATTATTTCAACTCTTCTCTCTATCCACAATGATATCAACAGGTCTCACTAACAATAGCCAAGTCATGTATAACCCTTTGCTTGGGAGTCCCCACTTGTATGGCTCAAATTATCCTGCTTGTCCATGGAGAATAGAAAGTTGCTGATCTTTAATAGGTGCTCTCTTTAGACAGCAGAATAAATCAGCCATACAATCCCACCCTTATCCCCTAAAGAGCTGAAGAAAGGTGTCTAGCGATGTGAAGGCAGTGAAGCAATGAGACAAGGCGATAGCTAAAGCCAGAAGAATGCTGAGCTGCCCAGAGAGAGGAATAACGAGTAGGGATGTGCAATCATTTTCATCGAATTGGAAAATTTCAAAGAAATAATCCAATTCGGCATGGGGCAGAGGACCCAAATCCCAAGATGGATTTTCCCTGAACTTCAGGGAAAATTCGTTGTTTGGGTTAGCGTGGGGGGGGGGGGGGAGGGGTACATTTATTAAAAAAAAAAAAAACAACCCACCCCAACCCTTCAAATTTAGTTAATTATAACCCCCCCAAAACGTGCCTAAAGTCCGTGGTGCTCCAGCGGGGGTCCCGGGAGCGATCTTCCACTCTTGGGCCATCGGCTGCCAGTAAACAAAATGGCGCGGTGGCCCTTTACCCTTACCATGTGACAAGGGCTACTGGTGCCATTGGTTGGCCCCTGTCACATGGTAGGAGCAATGGACGTCCCACCATTTACTGGCAGCCAACGGCCCAAGAGCGGGAGATCGCTCCCGGGACCCCCGCTGGACCACCAGGGACTTTAGGCAAGTTTGGGGGGTTAGGAGGGTGGGGGGGGGGTTGTAATTAACTAAATTTGAAGGGTTGGGGTGTGGGTTTTTTTCGGCGAAAATTGCAGAGAAAAAAAAAAACGACCCGTAGACCGACACTTCAGAAAAAAACTATGCACATCCCTAATAATCAGGAAGAAAAAAGGGGTGATAATCACCTTGTACAGGTCATTGGTGAGGACTATCCTGGAGTATTATGTTCAGGTCTGCAGGCTATATCTCAAAAGGGACAGAGACAGGATAGAGGTGGTCCAGAGAAGGGTAACAAAAATAGTGGGGGTCTCCATCAAATGACTTATGAGGAGTGGTTGAAGGACCTAAATATGTATACCCTGGCAGAGAGGAGGTGCAGGGGAGATATGATGCAGACCTTCAGATACCTGAAAGATTTTAATGATGCACAATCGACAAACCTCCATTGAAAAGAAATTAGTAGAACTAGGCGGTCAAGAAATGAAACTCCAGGGAGGATGATTCAGAACCAACATCAGGAAATATTTCTTCATGGAGAGGGTTGTGGATGCCTGGAATGCCCTCCCAGAGTAGGTGGTGAAGAGAAAAATGGTGAAAGATGTCAAAGGGGCATGGGATAAACACTGTGGATCCCTAAAGGCTAGAGAATGGAGACAAGGAAAAGAGCGCATGGGGGTAACTTGCTGGTGTGGCTGCTACTACCCTTAACCAATAAGCCTTCGTACTGTTGATGCAACTCATTATGGTTCTCTGCTTTAACGGCAAGGGGAAAAGAAGTAAAGGGGAATTAGTTTCAGACTGCAACCAACAAGGACATTGAATTTTATGGGATGGGAAAACAAACAAGCATGGGGGTAACTTGCTGATGTGGCTGTTACTACCCTTACCAATAAGCCTTATACTTGCAATGTCACTCCAACATTTCTCTCTGCTTCAATGGCAAAGGATAATGGGGAATTGGACTTAGACAGCAACCAACAAGGGCCCTGACTTTGATGGTTTGGGGAACTAAGTATGGCATGGCAGATGCCACCTCTTGATTCTACCATTATGGGGGAGGCTTGTATGGGGCAGCTGATGCTAAGCAGACTGGATGGACCGTTTGGTCCTTTTCTGCCGACATTTCTATGTTTCTGTTATTGAAGTAGCTCGAGATTCAGGGTTATGTGAGTCTGAGGTTTGAGTGCTATTGAATGGGTGCCTAGAGGCCTTATGGAGTTATTGGCAAACTGGTTGGAAACTTAGAGAATGTAACATTCTAGAAATGGTAGTCAGGCCATTAAACATTTTTTTGGCACTTTGGCTATGTACTGAAAGAAAGAAGAGGTAATAGAGGAAAAGAATAACAATTCTGAAATCTTTTGCTTCATCAAGAAAGACAAGAAATCTGTATTCTGATCAGAAATTTCCTGGTCAACTAGTAAGTACTTCAGGGTAGGAAAATGATGGGAAAGGGAAAGCTATAGTGCCTGGCCAAAAGGTTTGGGTGTAAATCTGAAGAAAATCAGGAAAAGCCTAAAATCAGAATACTACCAATAAAATAAATATCATATATACATTGCACTTTTTTTTTTTTAGAATAACTGTACTGTAATATATTGTAATTTGCCTTTCACTTTGATACACACATTAAGAAAGTTGGAAAGAAGGCAAAATGATTACCGACATGGTTAAAAGGTGAGGTGAAAGAAGCTATTTTAGCCAAAAGATCTTCATTCAAAAATTGGAAGAAGGATCCAACAGAAGACAATAGGATACTGCATAAGCATTGGCAAGTTAAATGTAAGACATTGATAAGACAGGCTAAGAGAGAATTTGAAAAGAAGTTGGCCGTAGAGGCAAAAACTCACAGTAAAAACTTTTAAAAATATATCCGAAGTAGAAAGCCTGTGAGGGAGTCAGTTGGACCGTTAGATGATTGAGGGGTTAAAGGGGCACTTAGAGAAGATAAGGCCATCGTGGAAAGATTAAACGATTTCTTTGCTTCGGTGTTTACTGAAGAGGATGTTGGGGAGATACCCGTACCGGAGAAGATTTTCATGGGTAATGATTCAGATGGACTGAACCAAATCACGGTGAACCGAGAAGATGTGGTAGGCTTGATTGACAAACTGAAGAGTAGTAAATCACCTGGACCGGATGGAATACACCCCAGGGTTCTGTAGGAAGTAAAAAACAAAATTTCAGACCTATTAGTAAAAATTTATAACCTATCATTAAAATCATCCATTGTACCTGAAGACTGGAGGGTGGCTAATGTAACCCCAATATTTAAAAAGGGCTCTAGGGGTGATCCGGGAAACTACAGACCAGTTAGCCTGACTTCAGTGCCAGGAAAAATAGTGAAAGTGTTCTAAATATCAAAATCACAGAACATATAGAAAGACATGGTTTAATGGAACAAAGTCAGGATGGCTTTACCCAAGGCATGTCTTGCCTCACAAATCTGCTTCACTTTTTTGAAGGACTTAATAAACATGTAGATAAAGGTGAACTGTTAGATGTAGTGTACTTGGATTTTTGGAAGGCGTTTGACAAAGTTCCTCATGAGAGGCTTCTAGGAAAAATAAAAAGTGGTGGGATAGGTGGCGCTGTCCTTTTGTGGATTACAAACTGGCTAAAAGACAGGAAAGAGAGAGTAGGATTACATGGACAATTTTCTCAGTGGAAGGGAGTGGGCAGTGGAGTGCCTCAGGGATCTGTATTGGGACCTGTACTTTTCAATATATTTATAAATGATCTGGAAAGAAATACGACGAGTGAGGTAATCAAATTTGCAGATGATATAAAATTATTCAGAATAGTTAAATCACAAGCAGATTGAGATAAATTGCAGGAAGAGCTTGTGAGACTGGAAAACTGGGCATCCAAATGGCAGATGAAATTTAATGTGGATAAGTGCAAGGTGATGCATATAGGGAAAATTAACCCTTGCAATAGTTACACAATGTTAGGTTCCTTATTAGGAGCTACCACCCAAGAAAAAGATCTAGGCGTCATAGTGGATATCACATTGAAATTGCCAGTTCAGTGTGCTGCAGCAGTCAAAAAAGCAAACAGAATGCTGGAATTATTAGAAAGGGAATGGTGAATAAAACAGAAAATGTCATAATGCCTCTATATCGCTCCATGGTGAGACCGTACCTTGAATACTGTGTACAGTTCTGGTCACCGCATCTCAAAAAAGATATAGTTGCGATAGAGAAGGTACAGAGAAGGGCGACCAAAATCATAAAGGGGATAGAACAGCTCTCCTATAGAAAGACTAAAAAGGCTAGGACATTTCAGCTTGGAGAAGAGATGGCTGAGGGGGGATATGATAGAGGTGTTTAAAATCATGAGAGGTCTAGAACGGGTAAATGTGAATCAGTTATTTACTCTTTCGGATAATAGAAGGACTAGGGGCACTCCATGAAGTTAACATGTGGCACATTTAAACCTAATCGGAGAAAGTTCTTTTTCACTCAACGCACAATTAAACTCTGGAATTTGTTGCCAGAAGATGTGGTTAGTGCAGTTAGTGTAGCTGTGTTTAAAAAAGGATTGGATAAGTTCTTGGAGGAGAAGTCCATTACTTGCTATTAATTAAGTAGACTTAGAAAATAGCCACTGCTATTACTAGCAACAATAACATGGAATAGACTTAGTTTTTGAGTACTTGCCAGGTTCTTATGGCCTGGATTGGCCACTGTTGGAAACAGGATGCTAGGCTTGATGGACCCTTGGTCTGACCCAGTATGGCATGTTCTTATGTTCTTACTTAGGAAATATATATTTGGAATTTTGTGTCTATGTTAGTAATGCCTGTACCATATTCAGTTATGGTTGCCATGGTAAGCACTGATGTTTCAATGATTAGCATGAAAAATATAAAAGCATGCTTGTAGATTCCAAATTAGTACCGATTTGTGGAAAACTGTAATGGGTGCAACAACCTAGTTCAAAATAATTTTATTTAAAGTGTTTTCTAACCTTTTTTTTTAATTATTTTTTATTTATCAGTTTTAACTTTACAAAACCATCAATTTTGCAAATACAGAAAACACAGATAGGATGAAAAAGGAAAAAAAAACCCTATATTCATATACAATTCACCATAATAATAATAATAATATTTAAACTTCTATCCTTCTTCAACTTATAAATCAATATACAATAAACTTGCATAGGTTTAGGATCCGAAATTATGGAGAATTTTTAAAAAAGGAAAAATAATTTTTTAAACAATAAAGGCTGATATCTAGCAACCACTTATCTTTTACGTAGTTATGGGAGAAGATGTAAAAGGGGTTTTAGATGTAAGAAAACTTTTCAATTGCTCAGAAGTGAAGAATATATTGACTTCTGCTCCTTTCTTTAAGATACACTTACAAGGAAACTTTAATTTAAAAGTATAACCCAACGTAATAGCCTGTTGGGGATGGGTTAAAATCTCCCTGCGCCTGTCCTGGTTAATAGGAGACAAATTAGGAAAAACTTTTACGTTTTCATTATAGAAAACAGTAGGAAACTTTCTAAAGTAGTTTTTCATTATTAACTGAACATCCAGCAATGATATTAACGATACCAATAACGTAGCCTTGTCTATTATTTCTGTTGCCGAATCTTCTAAGAACTCAGTTAAATTTTCCTGTATATTTGCTCTATTTGCTGTTGAGGTTACTTTAGGCAAAAAGAAACATTTATTTATAGCAGGTAAATTTTCTTCCTCAAAACAAAGGACTTCCTTCATGAATCTCTTTAAAGAAATATATGGGTTTTCGCCCAGAACTCGTGGAAAATTTAAAATCCTTATGTTTAAGTGTCTAGAAGTATTTTCTAATGTTTCCACTCTTCTTGCAATGAATTGATTATCTTTAACCATTGTGGCTTTAAACTTTAAATTTTCTTGCTCCTTTTCCTCCAGTTTCACAATTTTCCGTGAAACTTGATCAAATTTCTTCTGAAATTCAAACGACTTTTGGAAGCCTTGAGATGCCAATAACTCCACTTTTTCGCTTAATTGGTTTACAGCAGATGCAACCCCCACCATCTGGTCCCATAATGCAGCCATAGTCACAGTCTCAGGGCGGTCTGGGATTTTCAGGGGTTTAAATGCTTGGGTAGTTACTTGTGGTAATGGCAGAAAAATATCCACTGGACTTACCCCGGCAGCCCCTTCTCCCTGTCCGCATCCAGATATTCCTGCGCTGGTTCTCACTTCTCCCGGGACAACCGAGTTTGTAGAAAGTGCTTGAAAAGCTGCGGTCAGCGTTGGCGCCTCTGCCTGTAACCCGGAAGGAGTTCCCTCTTCCAGCGCGTCGGGTTGAAACACCAGCCCCGTTCCTTGTGTCGGTGCTGCTCTTTGCTCTGGGCTCAGGATAGTCTCCTCCGGAACGGAGTCCTCTCTCTCAGTTCGCCGCTCCAAGGGCTCCTCGACTCCTGGTATTTCTATGGTTGAAGAGGTAAGGAACCGGGTAATCTCCTGTTGTAGTACCGATATCGGTGGGGTTGTCGAGGGGTAAACCCTGACATTACCCTTCCTTTTAGGTGGCATATTAAAATTTTAAGCAATTTTTCTCAAAGAAAAGACAGGAGCTACTCGGCGCCAGCTCTTAACATGCTGCCATCTTGGATTCGGTCCCAAAATCTTATAGTATGAATCTCTAACCTTTTAAAATTGTTTTGTTTAGAATGGATATCATCTATTACTGTGGAACATAAGTATTCTGTTTTACCTGTACAGCAATTACAGTGCTTCTTAAAATTAGCCTTTGTAAAGTATAGATGATAACCCTTGCTGAACATACTATTCTCTGTCAACAGGCAGGGCTGAATTAGCCGTGACACATGGGTGATGTCATCCTGTGGTGCTGAACTGATCCTTATCTCCTTTCTCATAGAACCTTTGCTCTACTGAGCATGTGCAGGAGTTCTTGCACAGACGTTGCCTTGAGAGCAGAGCTTAATTTGTAGACAAAAAGGAAGTGGAACTGTGAAGGGTGGTGAGATGGGTGGGAACAATGCCAGTTGTGACCTGTGCAAAAGGGTGAGTTCAGAGCCAGGTATAACTCTCTTTCACACACATACCTAACACATTCTTCACATTCTTAACATGTTCATCAATGAGAACTGGTAGACAAAGGACAGCCAGAGGATGGAGATGCAGAATCACTGGTGTAAGGAGGAAAAGGCAGATAGAGAGAAGGGGTCTCTTTATAACCACTTCCTCTCTGTGCCCTGATGATCCTTATCCTCCATGCCCAGCACCACATAAATTCCTCAGTGGTCCTAAAGCCCTTAAGTCAAATCCCCTATCCCTGGTGATCCTTGAGTATCTCTCCGTGGAAAATCAGCTACGCTCCTCCTGCCCCTCCTCAGCTGGTAAAGAACAGGCCTCCTCATCAAGCCAGAATCAGCTGGCTCATCTTTCCTTTAGGGGGCAGGAGCAGACAGATGTGCACTATCCTCTGTCCTCATTCTTCTTGGACAGGGGTGTGGGACCTAGAACTCAAAAGCATGACCTGCTATTTGCCTTCTTGGGGATGGAAGGACGGGAGCAATGTCACATGCGCTATTCACTCACTCTCTTCTCTCTCTCTCTTCCCCCACCACACCCAATTTTTCGGGGGGGGGGGGGGGGGGCGCCACGCACAGGTTTTGGCACAGGGTGAAGAAAGCATGTGCAGAGGCCACCTCTGCACACGCTTTCTTCACCCTGTGCCAAAACCTGTGTAGTTGTCAATTCATCCTCCAATTCCTCTGGGATGTGATCCAAGTTTGTTAACTCAGGAGGAGGGTCCTCTATTATTCAATCCTTTCCTTTGTCAAACTGAGGGCATGGATGTTGAGCGCTTGGTAATTGCTTCACTGTCATTGTCCAAGGATGTTGTGGGCATTGTGATTTCCACAAGAAAGTCTTCAACCATGAGAGCTTACAAATTTAAATGGAAACATTTTTTTTCTTGGGGTCAAGAAAGCTCCCTGGACCTGTTCACTTGTTAGCCAGTGGAGATGATTCATTATTTATTCGCCATCTCTTCCTCGGGTCTCAGTACATCATCGATCAAAGTTCATCTCAGTGCCAGAGTGGCTTATCATATTCAAGTAGATGAAAAACCAGTATCCATACTTCCTTTAGTGACAAAGTTCATGAAGGGCTTATGGCATACGAGATGTCTGATAGTCAAGCCACCAGTGCCATGGAATTTCAATGTGATATTGATTCAACTCATGGAGCTTTCTTATGAACTGTTAGAGTCGGCTTCATTAAATTTCCTCACATGGAAAGTAATATTCCTAGTTGTGATTACATTAGCTAGAAGGATCACTGAGCTTCAGGCATTGGCATTACTCATTGTATATGCTGTTTTTTCACAAGAGAGTAGTGCTTCATAGTTATACCGAATTTCTGCAAAAAATGGTTTCATCTTTTCATCTGAATCAAGCCATCATGTTGCCCGCATTCTTTCCAAGGCTACATCTATGAGGGGAAGAAGGCCCTACATTCATTGGTCTGCAAGAGGAATTTGGTTTATTAACTGAAGTAATATTCTAGATAGATTGTACATCCTTTCATTGAACCAACACAAAACAATTCAAAATGTAATATGTGACTTTGTAAGACAAAAAGAATCCCTCTTCAAATGTGAATGTAAGGTTGAAAGAAAGAAATATTTTTGACTGGAGATTGTTATGGGATGAGAATGCCCACAGTAGAGGTCTTTAAGAATTGTGGGGAAGAGATTTTCAGAAAGATGTGTTCATGAGGAATTAACTAAACTTAAAGTAGATAAGTCAGTGGGGCCAGATGGGATACATTCAACCCAGATTGAGAGTCCATCAAGCTAGGTTGAGATAACATTGTACAAATCTCATCTTTGTGTGTTTCCTCACTCTGAAGGGCATCACATCTTCACAAGAGTATACTGTTCTGTTTGTACATCTCACTCTGCATATCAAAGTGGCCGCAGGAGAGAACTAAAATGGCCGCGATGAGAGAGGTTGTGCGCGGAGGAGCTCTCTTTATCTAAATTTCTTTGAAGACATGCCCCATACAAAGAGAAAGGGTAAGCTCAGGGTGGAAACCCCGACCACCCCGACTCAAACCCTTTCTCAAACAAATATAGAGAACTTTTTTTGCGCCGACGGCAAATTCAGCCCCGGAGGGGAGATCCGCTGCAGCGTTGGCCGGGGAGCTTGGGCTGACGCCGCTGGATATGATGACATCTTTGAGCCCCGGGGCTCCCAAAACCCCTTCACCTCCCCGAGCAGACCCGATGCAGGAACCGGGACTGGACACCCGACCAGAGATGCCGTGTGTTTCTCAGCCCCTCGGGAGGGAACCTTCAGAGGCGGAACGGCTCGTTAAGGCAGTCGGAGGAGAAAGTTCACCACACCACACGGAACAGCCCTTGCTAGTATCGTGTGCAAAGAGAGATCTGGAACTACACCCGACAGCTTTTTTACACCAGGAGATTGAAGGACTTTCGGTGAACCCCAATTTGGGGAAGGAACGCCGGAATGAAAGTGGGGTAAGAGCAGTTTCTTTTATTCCAAATGAGAAAAATTTTCAAAATGTGACTCTAGAAACCGTATGGAAGACGCTCACGTCCTTGGAATCCGCTATTGGAAATTTAACAAAGATCATGACAGACACTCAGCAACAAGTTTGCCAAATAGAACCTTTATTAACAACACATTCAAATAAGATACAAGAATTGGAAAAGCAAGTAACCCAGATACAAACAACGCAGAATACCCTAGTTCAAGGTGAACTGATTAATAGTAGGAAAATCTAATTTTTGGAAAATGAACTGCGAGCAAGAAATTTAAGGATTTTAAATTTCCCACACATTGCTCTGATTTCACCACTAGAGCAATTTAAGAAGTATTTGTTGGAAACTCTGATGATATCAAAAGAATTAATACCAACTATTACAAAAATGTATTTCATTAAAACAGAGAGAAAGGAAGGACAATGTAATCAACCTCCCAACTTTGAAGCGGGAAATTTAACAGAAATTCTTGAACAGCCCTCGGAAGAACAGATAGACGACTGTGGGACGTTGTTAGTGAGTTTCTCATTAGTTTCTGAGAGAGATATGATTTTGAAACTCTTTTTGAGAAATAGGGAAAAAAAGCACTTGAGGTACAAACTATGGATGTTCCCAGACCTGACGAAAATAACGCAGCAGAGAAGGAAAATATTTTTGGCTATGTGTCAGGAGGCCAGGGATATAGGTGCGCAGATTACCATACAATACCCCTGCAAATGCATTCTTAGATTAAATAATGTGAGATATATTTTTTTTGATCCCTCACAGTTGAGGATATTCCTAGATACACATTCTTTAGGTAATTTAAGCTCTACCTGCAACTTGGTTATGGGATTTAAATGTATAATTGTCATCCCTCTCTTGATTTCCTAAATATATTCCACAAATTTACTCCCTTATTCTTAAGGATTCTCTCCCTAAATTTCCTTATAACGGGTCGGATTAGGTTGAAATATATGTTTAAGTTTTCTTGAATAAGTTAAGATATACCTGCGGAGTATGTTGGTTTGAGGTTGTTTCCTGTATTATTCCTAAAGACCCTCTTATTGATATGTATGTAATGCTATCAAAAATTGTTTGAAAATGCAATAAATAAAAAATTAAAAAAAAAAAAAAAGTGGCCGCTAACCCCTACACTACTACTTAAACCTCGAGTTAGTAGGTGGCCTCATATAAATACCTAACTACTGGAAGGGCCTTATAGCTAGGTTCTCTCTCTCTCTCTCTCACTCTCTCCAATAATTGTGGTATTACCACAAAGTGTGAAAAGTTATCTCACTCTGCGGTAATACCAATGCAAGCGCTGATAGCGCACATTGCAATAAATAAGCTATTACCATAAAACACGCTCCTCTTCCTATCATATGCAATAGTTTAATGAATCTAGCCCTATGTTTGAATATCGCCAGTTAGGTTTCAAATTTAGCCAGGTCTGTGTACCCGGATAGCTCTAATCTTAACCAGCTATATTAAAAAAAATATAGCTGATAAAATAACAATTCTAACTTTTAAAAAGATGAGTGGGCTTGCCAGCACAGTCCCTCACCCCACTGAAACAAATGTTGGTCCTATGTGGCCAATCCCCTCCCTCCCATCTGAGCTCCCCAGAATAGTATCAAAATGGTGCAGATGTGTAGACTTAAAAAGCCTCCATCCTTCCTCCTTCTCCCTCTGAATTGGCAAAATATAATAAGGAAGGATCCTTCAGAAGCCATATCTCCACCTCCCCCACTCTGTCAATGCAACCTGAACCCTCCTACCCCACCTGGAACTCCCCAAACCCCATACTGCAGCTGGGAGATTACACAGAAACAACTGGTAGTGTAAGATGGGAGCTGGATGATTGTTCTGAGTTTCTGGTCATCATAAGGGATTTGGAGGGTTCCACTGTGGCGGGATTCATAGAAACATGATGGCAGAAAAAGACCATATGACTTATCTGGTCTGCCCAACCATACCAACTTATGTTTAGATTGATAGGGAGGAAGGAACAATGTCCTTCCTTAACTTTATTTTTCCAATTCAGGGGGAAGGGGAGAGGGAAACTTCTTGGGCCTTATTGGCTAGAGGTTGCCAAACTCTGATCCTTAAAAGCCAGGATATCCACAATGAGATATATTTGCGTACAATGGAGGTTGTACATGCCAGTATATCTCAAGCATATTTAGTATCAATATCCTGAAACCAGGCCACTCCTAATATAGGCCACTCCTAATATAGGCCCACAATATTTTCATTTATTTAAAAATGTTTCTATACCGTCGCTAAGTTATATACCATCGCAACGGTTTACAAATAGGCACATAGACTAAGATAAGTAAATGTAGGATATCGTACATTCTAACAGGTGCCAATAAAGTTCGGTTACAATTTCATAAATAAAATCATTATTTGAGTAATGTTGGTCAAGTCCCGGTATATTATTTAGTTGCTATCTCTTTGAGATATTACTTCTTAAATGTAGGATTGAGTACATTCATTCTCATCTGCATTATCTTGTACTATCATTCTCTACCCTCCACACTCTTTAGTGAAGGCTTTTTTAAAGAGCCATGTTTTTAGATTTTTCTTAAATGTTTTGAGATAATTCTGTAATCTGAGTTCAGGGGGTATCGTGTTCCATAGTATGGGCCCAGCCAATGATAAAGCCCTTTCTCTCACTTGGGTTAATTTTGCTGACTTTACTGAAGGGATTGTTAGTAGTGCTTTGTTTGCTGAGCGGAGGTTTTTTTGTGGAATGTGTACTTGTAAGGCTGTGTTTAGCCAGTCTGCTTCTTTATCATATATTAGTTTGTGTATGGTGCCTTGTATTTTATCCTGTATTCGATGGGTAACCAATGTAAGTCTGCTAGAGTTTCGGTTATATGGTCCCTCCTCTTTTTTCCCATCAGTATTCTGGATGCAGTATTTTGAAGTATCTGGAGTGGTCTTATCGATGTGCTTGGGAGTCCTAGTAAGAGTGCATTGCAGTAGTCAGTGCTGGAAAAGATAAGTGTTTGCAATACTGTTCTGAAGTGGGCAGGTGTGAGTAATTGTTTCAATCTTCTGAGGACCATAAGTTTTGCGTAGCCTTCTCTTACTTTTATAGATCTGGGTTGCTTCAGGTTGATTTCTGGGTCCAGATTCCTTACTTTTTCGGCTAGCTCAATTTTTTGGTTATTTCTTAGGGTTATCGGTGTTTGAATGATTTCAGTATGTTTTCTCTCAAGGTGAAGGAATTCAGTTTTGTCAATGTTGATAACCAGTTCGGAGCAGCCTCAGAAGGAAATTTCCTTCCACGCCCCCCACCTTCCCCCCACCTTCCCCACCCTTCCCCTACCTAACCTGCCCTCCAGCCCGACCTAAACTCCCCCTTACCTTTATCTTATAAGTTGCACCTGCCTCCGGGCAGGTGTAGGTTGCGCGTGCCGGCTAACGGCCGGCCCGTGATCCCGGGCACAACTGCAAATGGCCGCTGTGGCTGGAGGCTCCGGGCCCGCCCCCAGACTGCCCCACACCTTTTTTCAAGCCTTGGGACATATGCGCGTCCCGGGGCTTGTGCATCACCGGGCCTATGCAAAATAGGCTCGGCACACGCAGGAGCGGGTTTTTGCGGTTACGCGCATAATATGCGCACGTAACCCTTTTAAAATCTGCCCCTAAATGTTAACACACCAATATATGCAAAACATGACCTCATTAGTCATAACCATGATATTTTCTAAGATTTTTGTACCATAAATTAAATTTTAACATGCTCCTTTAGCACATTAAATTTAGCTTCTTCTGCAGCGCTGTAGTAAGTTGCTTGCATTGTAAGGTCAGCATGCTAGTAGTTTGCAAATGAGAGAAAGCAATGCACTTGGCCTTCTGCTCTCACGCTGAAACCCCCATCCTTATTCTGATCCTCTCCCCTGTGGTAGCAGGTAACAGCCCCACAACTTCCCTTTCTAAGCTCCCTTCTTTGGCTGCACTTACATTCCCAAAATCCCCTTCCCCTTTGGACCTCCATTTCCCCACAACTATATATATCTTTCAGGTCATCTTCTGTTCTAATATTCTCCAGTCAACATGTTTTTCTCTAGAACTCCCTGTCATCATAAGTAGCACTAGGCATGACATTGGAGGTTGAGTTGGTAGGAGTCAAGAGGCTATCCTATTGATCAGTCAGCCTGGGAGTAAGGATGGTGGGGACTTGTTTATGTTGGCGGGATTGCGAGGTGGTCTGGAAGAGTACTTACATTAGTGGTGGGAGGGGGCTTCCTTTGGGCTAATTAGTTGGTTAACTGTGGACCAGTTAGTGCAGTGGAACTTCATGAATGTCTCTAAGGGCCATGTTTATTTTAACAAGGCCCTTTGAATATATATGTGCATCTCATTATTTTGGTACATTGGGCAATAAGTCCTGATGTACTGCATGTAGAAAGAAAAACCCGCTCAGACTGAATATACCAGTTTTCGAGTAGGTAGACCCTCAACAGAATCTAGAAATTATTTGGTGATAGAACTGATTGTTTCATACATGGTTACTTAAAGATGTCTTTCCTATTTACAGAAGTGCCACATCTTTATACTATGGAATATAAATTAAATTTGAGCTGTTTAAATGACTTTCCAAGATCTTGTTTGAATCTCTTTGCCAACACTTCATTTTTGGAATTCAAAGGTTAATTATAGTTTATTAAAAATTATTTATCTTTCTTATTAGGCTGAAAGGAACTTTATTTTTGTAGGCAGTCAAGAGCTCTTAAATCTAAATTTTTCTGAATGTTAACATCAGAATATCTTAATAGAACAGTGATTTGACTGCAGATTTTCTGAAATGATAAATACTCTTGGGATTATCAAATTCTGTGAAATACAATCTGCATTTCCTGTAGAGAAAAATAGCTAAATATTCATAGGCAAGCTATTTAAGAAGCTTAATATTCCAAGCTCTTTCATACATTTATAGCAGGTTCTAATAATTCAAGCCCAGATCAGGTTTTAAGGCAGCAGTAGATAAGCAACTGTTAGTGAAATCTGTACTGTTAATTTTAAAACAGGCAAAGGGGAAACCAGTGAGCAAATAGCTGAGGGATTAAATACTTTAAAGCCAGGGGGATGGTACCGCATTGATTTTGGCATTTTAGATGATTTTTCACTGTAGAAGCCTAGGGGGAAAATCACCCTGCAACAACATTGGGTCAGCTGTTCCACATATCAGAACTTTTCTGGCATTTATTTGTAAACTATTGGTAGGAGCACATAGTTGGCCTTAGGCTTTGAAGAAAATTAAAAAGTTAAAATAAATGTTAAATGCTGTCTATCATCTGCTGTAAGTGGGATATATGTTGCTTTGGAAAGAGCAGGTAAAGGCATCCTTACTACTGCAAATGAATGCTTTTGGTTTGGAACCTATTTTAAAATGCATTTAATGTTGTCAGAGAATGGGAAAAGTCTTCTTGACAAAATAGTCATTTGTGTGACAGAGAAAGAAAGTGGCAAGTTTCATTCCATGCTGGTGCACGTTCTTACTCGTATTCAGAATTATATTTAGGATTAGAATTTTAAGATTGAGCAAAATTGTCATTACTGTTACATGAAAGGGACCACGCCCCACGGGCCGGCGCCACACCCCCGGGCCCGCCCCCGAAACGCCGGGGCACGCCCCCGAAACGCTGCGTCGTTTCGGGAACGCCCCGGACACGCCCCCTCCCCTTTTCGAAAGCCCCGGGACTTATGCGCGTCCCGTGGCTTTACAAGTGCCGGCGGCCTATGCAAAATAGGCGCGCAAGGGCCCTGCGCACGTAAATCCGGAAGGATTTACGCGCGCGGGCCTTTTAAAATCCGCCCCTTAGAGAATAGCCACTGCCATTAGCAATGGTAACATGGAATAGACTTAGGGGTAGATTTTCAAAAAACGCGAATAGGCGTACTTTTGCTGGCGCATCAGGCGCCAGCAAAAGTACGCTGGATTTTAGTAGATACGCGCGGAGCCGCGCGTATCCACTAAAATCCTGGATTGGCGCGCGCAAGGCTATGAATTCTGTATAGCCGGCGCGCACCGAGCCGCGCAGCCTACCCCCGTTCCCTCCGAGGCCGCTCCGAAATCGGAGCGGCCTCGGAGGGAACTTCCTTTTGCCCTCCCCTCACCTTCCCCTCCCTTCCCCTACCTAACCCACCCACCCGGCCCTGTCTAAGCCCCCCCTTACCTTTGTCGGGAGATTTACGCCTCCCGGAGGGAGGCGTAAATCCCCACGCGCCAGCGGGCCGCTAGCGCGCTGGGCCGCAACCTGGGGGCGGGTCCGGAGGGCGCGGCCACGCCCCCGGGCCCGCCCCCGAAACGCTCCCGGCACGCCCCCTAAATGCTGCGACGACCGGGCCTGCCCCCGACACGCCCCCGACACGCCCCCTCGGAGAACCCCGGGACTTACGCGAGTCCCGGGGTCTGCGCGCGCCGGTGAGCCTATGTAAAATAGGCTCACCGGCGCGCAGGACCCTGCTCGCCTAAATCCGCCCGGATTTGGGCGGATTTAGGCGAGCAGGGCTCTTAAAATCCGCCCCTTAGTTTTTGGGTACTTGCCAGGTTCTTATGGCCTGGATTGGCCACTGTTGGAAACAGGATGCTGGGCTTGATGGACTCATGGTCTGACCCAGTATGGCATTTTCTTATGTTCTTATGTTCTTATAATTAGGTCTAAAATGGCTTCCTCTATCATCAGTTTCTGGACCAACTGCTCCATAAAGCAGTCTTTTATTTTATCTAGAAACTTTATCTCCCTAGCATGTCCTGATGTTATATTTATTCAGTCAGTATTGGGGTAATTAAAATACACAACTATTATCAAAAAACAAAAAAGTGGAACCCAGCAAATACTTATAAGTAATAGCCTAGGAAGGTGTCAGCAAGCCTGACGTTGTGTGACTTTCAATAAAAGACACCATCCGGTCTTCTCTTAAAATACCCCATTATTACTGTGCTGCTAAATTTGTTATTTTCTCTAATTTCTGTTAGCATTTCATCGTCCGTTCATTTTAGTTAGGTGGATGATGGAATACCTTCACAGCTATACTCTTCCTCATCACACCTGAAATGTCCTCCTGTAAATATTGTTCTGTTCATTTAGTCTCCTGCAGGAACTTTATCCTGTTGGATTCTATGTCATCCCTAACTTACGTTCCCCACCCACCCCACCAAGTTGATCTACCCTATCAATGTGATATAATTTATACCTTGTTATAGCACATAACTTAAGACTTTCTAAATTGGGTCATATCAAAGGTCCATCAAGCCCAGTATCCTGTTTCCAGCAGTGGCCAATCCAAGACATAGGTACCTGGCAGGATCGCAAGGGCTAGATAGAATCCAAGCTGCTTATCCCAGGGATAAGCAGTGGATTTCTGCAACACCTTAATGGTTTATGGTCTTTTCTTCCAGGAACTTGTCCAAAACTTTTTAAAATGCAGTTACACTAAGGGCCAGATTTTAAAACTTATGCGCAGGCGTAGATTTGTTCGCACAATCCGGTGCGAACAAATCTACATCTGATTGTATAACATGCGCGCGCTGCATGTTATAAAATCTGGGGTCAGTGTGCACAAGGGGGTGCACACTTGCTCCGAAATTGGAGCGGCCTCGGAGGGAACTTTTTTTTGCCTCCCCCCCCACCTTTCCCTCCCTTCTCCTATCTAACCCACCCCCCAACCCTACCTAAATACACCCCCCACCTTGATTCGGCGAGTTATGCCTGCCCGAGGCAGGCATAACTTGCGCATTCCGGCCAGCTGCCAGCGTGCGAACCTCCGGCATGGCCGCTGTGCCAGAGGACTCAGGAACACCCCCGGCCCTGCCCCGGACCGCTGCCATGCCACTGGACCCGCCCCCGGACCACCGCCACGCCCCCAGACCCACCCCGACCACCACCATGCCCCCAGTCACGCCCCCAGACCGCCCATTTTGGAAAGCCCCGGGTCATAAGCACGTCCCGGGGCATGGGCAGGGGCAGCTTGGGGCAGCTTTTTTTGAAAACCTGCCCCATTATGTTTTAAACCTCTATCATATCTCTCCTCAGCTGTCTCTTCTCTAAGCTGAAGAGTCCTAACCTCTTTAGCTTTTCCTCATAGGGTAATCATTCCATTCTTTTCATCATTTTTGTTGCCCTCTCTGTACCTTTTCAAATTCTTCTATATCTTTTTTGAGATGTGGTGACCAGTACTGCACACAGTACTCAAAGTGAGGGTGCACCATGGAGCAATACAGTGGTATATTCTCTGTTTAATTCTACATATCTTTCCTGATGAATCCTAGCATTCTATTTTGCTTTCTTGGCTACTGCTGCACACTGTGCAGAAGATTTCAACAAATTATCAACTGATGCCAAGATCCTTTTCCTAAATAGTGATTCTTAATGTGGAACCATGAATTGTGTAACTATAATTTGGTATACTCTTTCCTAAGTTCATCACTTTAAACTGCATTAAATTGGAGGGGAGAACAAAATGGCGTCATGAAGGAAGGACGCGCTGAGAGGAGCTCCCAGTCGTCTGTTTTTGAATTTTGCCTTATTGTCGATGAATATGCCCTATACCAAAAGGAAGGGGAAGGTAAGGGAGGGTACCTCAACCCCCCTGAAGCCTACCCAGGTTCAGACGAAAATTCGGGAGTTCTATACCACTACGGGGATGTATCCAGGAGAGTCGGCTGCAGTAATGGAGTTAGAGCAAGCTTCATTACCGCTCGACGAACTATCTCTGAGCCCTGGTGCATAGGATACTCCTTCCCCCCCTGCCTATGTCAGAGTGACTGGACCTGCTGAACCCCAGGAGCCGAAGTTGCTTCAGCGAGGTGAAGCATGCGAGGGAGGCACTGTTGCTGGAACGACGGCGCAAACCCAGGGCGAGAATTTTTTAACCGCCCTGCGAGAAGTAAACATTGGGGTGATAAGCGGTGTAGGCAGTTCGCTCAAGGAAGAGCAGTGACTGGACTAATGGAGTTGGGAATATCAGCGCAGAAACCACTGGTAAATATACCTGAATTAGTACTGCTACAAAAAACTGATATTGTGACGCTCGATACATTATGGAATGCTGTGTCAGTGCTTGAAAATGCAGCAATTGTTTCGTTAACAATTGCTTTAACAGGTTTTCAAGACCAATTCAGTTTGGTAAACCCTGTGGTTTTGGCAAACTCTGCCAACATTCAAGACCTGGACTCTCAAATAAACCAGATGAAGGTTATTCAAACAAATTTAATCCAAGGAGAAACTAGGACAGAAAAGAGACTAGAAAACTTGGAGAACAATCTTAGATATAACCATCTAATAATGATGAATTTCACCAAGTGTAAGTTAATATCACCTAAAGAACAGCTTATTAAATATTTCTGTAAAATACTGCTTTTTTCAAGTGAGCAATTACCTACAATAATGAATGTTTATTTCTTGCCTGAGACTGTGCAGAGAGGTGGGGTGGTGGCTGAGAATGATTAAAGTTGAGGAGCACGTTCTTTTTCACCATCACCACTTGAAGATTTAACTGGATTTCTAGAGACTTCACAGGAAGAATAAGTGGAGAGAAGAGGAATATTACTGCTGACATTTTTTGTTCCAGTTGAAAGAGATAATGTTCTTAAAAGTTTTTTCCGTAATAGAAATAAGCTTTATTTAGGTGAAAAAATGTGGATATATCCGGACATTATAAGATTGACACAGTTACGTAGGAAAAGATTTCTCTCTTTATGTCCAAGAGCTCATACATTGGGTGCTCAAATATTGATAAAGTTTCCCTGCAAATACTTATTAACAACTGATAATAATAAATATGTTTTCATGGAGCCCGATCAGCTGGAAATATTTTTGAATTCTAGGAATGAATCTAGGCTAGGTTCAGTCAGTGATACCGGTTTATGATTTAAAACCCTGTAACGTCCTTCATTACAAAATGTTTGAATTTCAGAATTAGATTTAATTGAACATCACTGCTCCTTTTCTGTTTGTTCTCCCCAATTTCATAGTATATATTTGAAGGAGTAAAGAAAAATGTTTTCTTTGTTAAAGGATATAAATGCTGTTTAAAAGATATGTTAAAATATTTTCAATTTTGAAATAATGTTAATTCCTCATGGGTAAAAATTATTATGTACTCCTATTTAAAGTGTGTAATAATGTTTTTGTAAATGCTGGAAAAGCTTAATAAAGACATAATTTAAAAAAAACTGCATTAAATTTAATTTACATACCAAATTTCCCAGTTTTGCAAGGTCCTCTTCCAAGTTCTCACAATCCTCTTGTGATTTAACAACTTCGAATAATTTTGTGTCATCGGCAAATTCTATCACCTCACTCATTGTTCCCATTTCTATGTTGTTTATAAATATATTAAAAGGCAGTGGTCCCAGGACAGATGCCTGGGTCACTCCACTATTCATCTTTCTCCATTGGGAAAATTTACCATTTAGCCCTACTATCTGTTTTCTATCTTTTAACCAGTTCCCAGTCCACAATAGGACATTGCCCCATCCCATGATTTTTTAATTTCCTAAGAGGTCTCTCACAAGGGACTTTGTCAAATGTCTTTTGGAAATCCAGAAACCCTATATTAGAGATGTGAATCGTGTGATCGATCGTCTTAACGATCGATTTTGGCTGGGGGGGGAGGGAATCGGATCGTCGCAGTTTTGTTTTTTTAAATATCGTGTAAATCGTAAATCGGGGGAGGGCGACGAAAACCAGCACACTAAAACAACCCTAAAACCCACCCCAACCCTTTAAAATAAATCCCCCACCCTCCCAAACCCCCCCAAAATGTCTTAAATTACCTGGGGTCTAGTGGGGGGGGGGGTCCCGGTGTGATCTTCCACTCTCGGGCACACTAAAACAACCCTAAAACCCACCCCAACCCTTTAAAATAAATCCCCCACCCTCCCGAACCCCCCCAAAATGTCTTAAATTACCTGGGGTCCAGTGGGGGGCTCCCGGTGTGATGTTCCACTCTCGGGCCACGGGTGCGTTGATAGAAATGGCGCCGGCGCTACCTTTGCCCTGTCATATGACAGGGCAAAGGTAGCGCCGGTGCCATTTTGGTTCCTGTCCCCCGACATCACGAGCGTAGGAGATCGCTCCCGGACCCCCGCTGGACCCCCAGGGACATTTGGCCAGCTTGAGGGGGCCTCCTGACCCCCACAAGACTTGCCAAAAGTCCAGCGGGGTCCGGGAGCAAAATGGCGCCGGCCATATGGCCGACGCCATTTTGCAGTACCCGTGGCCCGAGAGTGGAACATCACACCGGGAGCCCCCCCTGGACCCCAGGTAATTTAAGACATTTTGGGGGGGTTCGGGAGGGTGGGGGATTTATTTTAAAGGGTCGGGTGGGTTTTAGGGTTATTTTAGTGTGCCGGTTTTCCCGCCCTCCGCCTTCCCCTCCCCCTTCCCCCGATTTACGATTTTTGACGATAAATTGGGGGAATTCCTATTATATATCGCCTTTAACGATTTTTGATGATTTAAAATACATCGGACGATATTTTAAATCGTCAAAAAACGATTCATATCCCTACCCTATATCAACCTGCTCACCTTTATCCACAGTTCTATATGCCCTCAAAAAAATGTAGAAGATTGGTGAGGCAAGATTTCCCATGGCTAAATCCATGTTGGCTTTGTCCAATTAAACTATGCCTATCTATCTGTTCAGCAATTTTGTTCTTTTTGATAGTTTCTACCATTTTGACTGGCACAGATGTTAGACTCACTTGTCTGAAGTTTCTAGATCCCCTTTTGATCTTTATCTCTTTTTAAAAATTGGCATTACATTGTTAACCTTCCAGTGTTCAGATACCATAGATGATTTTAATGATAGTTTACTAATTTCCAATAGCAGGTCTGTAATATTAGTTTTCTGTTCTTTCAACACTCTGGGATTTATGCCATCTGGTCCAGGTGATTTGTCAATTTGCCCTAGTACATCTTCCAGTTTCACTGAGATTTGTTTCAGTTCCTTTGAATCATCACCTTTGAAAATCATTTCTGGCATGGGTATATCTCTTACAGTCTTCCTCGGTGAAGACCAAGGCAAACAATTCATGTAGTCTCTCTGCCATGGCTTTCTCATCAATAAGTGCCTCTTTAACCACTTGATCATCTAATGGTCCAACTGACTCCCTCGCAGGCTTTTTACTTCAAATGTACCAGTAGAAGTTTTTATTATGAGTTTTGAGTCTATGCCAAGCTTCTTTTCAAATTCTCTCTTTGCCTTCCTTTGTATCTAACTTGCCAGTGCTTGTGCTGTTTCCTGTTTTCTTCATTTGCATCCCGTTTCCATTTCTTGAAAGATGTTCTTTTAGCTATTATATCCTCTCTCAGCTCACCTTTTAACCATACCAGTAGTTGTTTAGCTGTTTACTTTGGACATTGAAGTGTGGGCCCTTGGTTCTGTAAAAGATGACACCTCCCACAGGGCTCTGCCCTGTGGGGACTTGCAGCGATAGGCTAGCTCTAGGCAGAGATGGACACAGAGATACATCTATTGTACTGCAATGTAGATGGTAACCCGAGGACCGGGTGGAGATTCCAGCTAGGAGAGGAGAACCAGTTGATGATGTTCCGTCTGTCTGTTGTAGAGTGGAACGGCAGTTCCACAGCCTCACCAGGCCTGCGGTGCAGGGTAGGACGAGAGTCTATGGAGAAAGGAATGAGAGAAGGCAAAGAGAGAACTGGAGCGGCAGTACTCACTCTGATGCTGGTAGTTGTAGTAGGAGAGAGCCCTGAGGAGTGGGGGTCTTGGACGAGCAAGGCCCCCGAGGAGCGGGTAGAGGAGCGGGTACCGTAGGCATCCTGGTAGTAGATAGGCAACCCCAAAGGGTAAATAGGAGCAAGGCAAGGCCCTTAGGCATCCTTGTGGTAGCAGATAACCCCAGAGGGTAAAGAGGAGGGAGGCAAGGCCCCCGTGGAGTGGGTACCTAAGTCGTCCAGGAGCGAGAGTACACAGAGCGGGAGCGTCTGGTATGTGGAGAGAGAAGCATGGAGGATTCCTTGCTAAATCGATGCTGGAATTGTGAAATGGGTTTAAATATCCTGAGCCAGTGATGTCATGTGGTGGGGACGCATCCGAGGTTCCCGCCATGACGCACGTAAAAGACAGGGCTGCACGCGCGCGGGTTCCCTAGGTGATACCAGGAGAAAGATGGTGAACGCAATCGCCTATGCCGGTCCGGGGACGCCGGAGGGGTCGGCGTAGAGAGGCAGCCATCTTCCCAAGATGAACGGAGATAGGCATAAAAAAACATAAGCAACAGAGGGTGCAGCCATCTGCGACCTACAGGCGCAACATTAGCCTTCATTCTACCTTTTCTAATATGTGGAATACATCTTGTCTGGGCTTTCTAGATGGTATTTTTAAACAATGTCCATGCCTGATCTAAACTCTTAACCTTTGCTGTTGTACTTTTCAGTTCCTTCCTAACCATGTTCCTCATTTTATCATAGTCACATCTTTGAAAGTGAAATGCTGTCACAGTATTTAATTTATTTATTTATTTGATTTATATTCCACCTTTCAGACACTTCAAAATGGATCACATTCAGGTACTGTAGGTATTTCCTTGTCTCCAGAGGGCTCACAGTTTAAGTAGATTTCCAGAAAGCATTTGACACAGTCCTCAAGAGAGATTTAGGAAACTAAAAAGTCATGGGATAGGTTAAAACAGTGGTTCTCAACCTTTTTCCCATCATGACACACCTAACAGCCACACTAACATGTGTGACACACTGCTCATTACAATTTACGGTGGAAATAAAAAATAAAGGTCCAGTATTATTTTTATTGTTAAGAATGACACAAGGAAAAGATACATATTCTGTCTGAACAGAAATTACATAAACAGTAAACATCCCACACCAAAACGGCACCAATTTCCAGCACTTAACAGTAACCTTACCTAAGAAAAGGCAACACTGAAAATATTACACCAGGCCTTAAGATACCAATACATCTCCTATTAGGAAAACGGACCAAGTCAGACTGTTATAGAGCCCTTCACAGAAACTACATGCCAGCAGAGAACCTCACCTGAATCACATGTGCTGACCCTCACCTAACAAAGAATAAAGAGACCAAAATGCATAACTAGAAGCATACCGACAAAAACTGAATTGGAAACCGCAACAAGCCAGAGTCTCTGTATGCAGTGCAACAAAGGAAAAAAAGAAATATCACCCATCCTTATAAAACAAATCAAGAAATATAAAATCAGCAGCAGTAAAACCATACTAACAAAAAGAACAGATTATTTCAAAATAGTGGATGAATGGAATATCCAATAATTAAAAACTCATATCAAAAATTTCTAGATACCAATAAAATATTTCAAAATAGCAGACACAAAGACCCAGTAATGAAAAATAATAAGGATACAAAAAATGTTTTGCTCTGCATACCTGTGAACGTTTGATATCTGGGTGCCCTGAGATTGTTTTGAATTTGCAGGAGGTGGGGTGGTGTGCTTGGAACTTTCTCCTCTCTCTATCTCTCTCTCACACTGGCTCACAGTCACTCACATATACACATGCTTTTTCTCTCTCACTTATATAGGCTCTAAATTACACATGCTATTTTTTCAGGCTTACACACACACAGGCTTTCAATCACACACATACATGCTGCCCTTTTCTCTCACACACATACTCTCATTCACATGCTTACAAACATGCTCTCTCTCTTTCTCTCATTTACACACAGGCTCTCAATCACATACTCACATGCTCCCTCACCTAAACCAGCTCTCAATCACACACAGACACATATGCTCTATCTTTCTCACATGCTCCCTCACCTAAACCAGTTCTCAGTCACACACAGACACACGTGCTTTCTCTCTCTCTCATTTACACACAGGTTCTCAATCACATACTCACATGCTCTCTCACCTAAACCAGCTCTCAATCACACACATGCTGTCTCTTTCTCTCACTTTCACACATGCTCTCAATCACATACTTATATGCTCCCTCACCTAAACCAGCTCTCAGTCACACACAGACACACATGCTCTCTCTTTCTCTCATTTACACACAGGCTCTCAATCACATACTCACATGCTCCCTCACCTAAACCAGCTCTCAATCACACACAGACACACATGCTATCTTTCTCTCACTTTCACACATGCTCTCAATCACATACTCCCTCATTTAAACCAGCTCTCAATCACACACATACTCTCTTTCATATGTTCAAGCTCTCAATCATTCACATACATGCTATCTCACTCACACACACAGGATCTCTATCTATAATACTATCAGCTATTTACCCTTTAAGTTCATTTTATGCTCTCCTATTTTATTTAATAGTTTTAATGTTTATGATCTATGTATCCTTACTTATTTGTTTTGGATTGTAAAGCTATTGCTAAGTTAATGTTCATTGTAAACCGAGGTGATGTTTCCATACGTGCCGCAGTATATAAAAACCCTTAAATAAATAAATAAATAAATAAATAAATCTCAAACACACATGCTTGCTCATTCACTCACTCTCCGCACCCCCTGAACTAGCAGTAGCAGCAGTCCCCTCTACTTCTAACCCTAAAAACAGCAGCAACCTACTTCATTTTCAGCCTTTGCAGAGCAAGGAATCCCATCGGCTGCGGGGGTTGAAGACGTTCTTCATTTTTCTCTGAGCTGTGCTGCTCATTCCTCAGGCTGCGCCACTCTTTTCTTCAGGCTGACGCTGCCTGCACTAGCATGGTCTCTTCTTCCCGCACATGAACCCACTGCTCACCCTTTCCTCTTCCGGGCCACGGAGCGGGAAGAATAGAGCATGCCGGTGCTGCTGACTCCAGCTCTCAGTCACACATGCTGTCAATCACACACATACTCTCCTGCCGTGTTCCGCCCGGGCTTTCAGCGTTTTAAGCCCGGGTGGAGGACCTATCTTGCTTGGGTAGGGGGAGCAGCTGGGGCAGCAGGGGACCAGGAAGTGTGGCGACACACCTGCGTGTGCTTGGTGACACACTGGTGTGTCGCGACACACCGGTTGAGAACCACCGGGTTAAAAGAAAACAGAGAGTAAGGCTAAATGTTAAATTTTTCCATGGAGAAAGATGAATAGTGAAGTGCCCCAGGGATCTGTTCTGGAGTGTTGCCAGATGCCAAATATTTTATAGCCCAAAAAATCACAAAATCTAGCTCAAACGTAGCCCAAAACTAAAAAAATAAAAAAAAATAATAATTAGGCAAGATTCGATACAAAGTCCAGCATTGCATGCAGACAAATTGACAAAAATAACTATGGATATAAAAAAGTTTTAAAACAAAAATTAAACAATCAGGGAAACACTAGTATCTAATAATTGGATGCAAACAAGAGCTAGTGTGAATCTATATACTATATCAACAATCAACAAGAAATTTTCAATATTAATTTTAAATTCAATCTTATTTATATTGTTTTTATTGAATTTTATATCAAATTTTTTTATTGTTAGAGAGGAAAGACCTCAGCACTGGTTGAAAACATGACTGATTCAATTCAATACCAGTTGTTGCAATCATGGGTCAAAAAAACTCTCATTTTTATTATTTTAATTTAGAAAAACAATAAGGGGTAGATTTTCAAAGGCCACACATGTAAGATACGTGCGTAACCCAAGAAAATCTGCCCCTGCGTGCGCCGAGCCTATTTTGCATAGGCTTCGTGGTGTGCGCAAGCCCCGGGACGCGCGTATATTCCGGGGCTTCGAAAAAGGGGTGAGAAGGGGGTGGTCCAGGGGTGTGGTGGCGGTCCGGGGCGGGTCGGGGGTTGGGGCAGTCTGGGGGCTTGGTGTCGGTTCGGGGGTGGTCCCGAGTCCTCCGGCATAGCGGCCTGTGCTGGGGGATGGTGCGCCGGCACGGACAGGCGTAACTTCTGAAACGTAGGTGGGGGGATCTAGTTAGGGCTGGGGGGTGGGTTAGATAGGGGAAGGGAGGGGAAGGTGGGGAGAGCAGTAGAAAAGTTCCCTCCGAGGCCACTCCAATCTCGGAGGGAACGGAAATAGCCTGCGCGGCTCGGCACGTGCAAGTTCCACAATTGTGTACCTCCTTGCGCGCGCCAAACCTGGATTTTATAACATGCGCGTGGCAGCGCGTGCATGTTATAAAATCGGGCGTAGATTTGTTTGCGCCGGGTTGCGCAAACAAATCTGCGTCCGCGCGCAGGTTTTAAAATCTGCCCCTAATTCTTTTTTTTTTTAATTTAATAAAATCCTTTTCCAATTTTTCACTCACAGCAATAGCAGTTTGTCCTGTTGTATTTTGACATATATCCTACAGCATCACTGTTTTGCTGTGCTTATCTGTTGAGCAGCTACAAAAGTAAAAAATGTCAAAGAGGCGTGGTCATTGTTAAAAAAATACCATTCTAGAAGCACAGTCCAGATGTATTCCACACATTAAGAAAGGTGGAAAGAAGGCAAAACGATTACCGGCATGGTTAAAAGGGGAGGTGAAAGAAGCTATTTTAGCCAAAAGATCTTCATTCAAAAATTGGAAGAAGGATCCAACAGAAGAAAATAGGATAAAGCATAAACATTGGCAAGTTAAATGTAAGACATTGATAAGACAGGCTAAGAGAGAATTTGAAAAGAAGTTGGCTGTAGAGGCAAAAACTCACAGTAAAAACTTTTTTAAATATATCCGAAGCAGAAAGCCTGTGAGGGAGTCAGTTGGACTGTTAGATGATCGAGGGGTTAAAGGGGCACTTAGAGAAGATAAGGCCATCACGGAAAGATTAAATGATTTCTTTTCTTCAGTGTTTACTGAAGAGGATGTTGGGGAGGTACCCGTAATGGAGAAGGTTTTCATGGGTAATGATTCAGATGGACTGAATCAAATCACGGTGAACCTAGAAGATGTGGTAGGCCTGATTGACAAACTGAAGAGTAGTAAATCACCTGGACCAGATGGTATACACCCCAGAGTTCTGAAGGAACTAAAAAATGAAATTTCAGACCTATTAGTAAAAATTTGTAACTTATCATTAAAATCATCCATTGTACCTGAAGACTGGAGGATAGCAAATGTAACCCCAATATTTAAAAAGGGCTCCAGGGGTGATCCGGGAAACTACAGACCAGTTAGCCTGATTTCAGTGCCAGGAAAAATAGTGGAAAGTGTTCTAAACATCAAAATCACAGAACATATAGAAAGACATGGTTTAATGGAACAAAGTCAGCATGGCTTTACCCAGGGCAAGTCTTGCCTCACAAATCTGCTTCACTTTTTTGAAGGAGTTAATAAACATGTGGATAAAGGTGAACCGGTAGATATAGTATACTTGGATTTTCAGAAGGCGTTTGACAAAGTTCCTCATGAGAGGCTTCTAGGAAAAATAAAAAGTCATGGGATAGGTGGCGATGTCCTTTCGTGGATTGCAAACTGGCTAAAAGACAGGAAACAGAGAGTAGGATTAAATGGGCAATTTTCTCAGTGGAAGGGAGTGGACAGTGGAGTGCCTCAGGGATCTGTATTGGGACCCTTACTGTTCAATATATTTATAAATGATCTGGAAAGAAATACGACGAGTGAGATAATCAAATTTGCAGATGACACAAAATTGTTCAGAGTAGTTAAATCACAAGCAGATTGTGATAAATTGCAGAAAGACCTTGTGAGACTGGAAAATTGGGCATCCAAATGGCAGATGAAATTTAATGTGGATAAGTGCAAGGTGATGCATATAGGGAAAAATAACCCATGCTATAATTACACAATGTTGGGTTCCATATTAGGTGCTACAACCCAAGAAAGAGATCTAGGTGTCATAGTGGATAACACATTGAAATCGTCGGTGCAGTGTGCTGCGGCAGTCAAAAAAGCAAACAGAATGTTGGGAATTATTAGAAAAGGAATGGTGAATAAAACGGAAAATGTCATAATGCCCCTGTATCGCTCCATGGTGAGACCGCACCTTGAATACTGTGTACAATTCTGGTCGCCGCATCTCAAAAAAGATATAATTGCGATGGAGAAGGTACAGAGAAGGGCTACCAAAATGATAAGGGGAATGGAACAACTCCCCTATGAGGAAAGACTAAAGAGGTTAGGACTTTTCAGCTTGGAGAAGAGACGACTGAGGGGGGATATGATAGAGGTGTTTAAAATCATGAGAGGTCTAGAACGGGTAGATGTGAATCGGTTATTTACTCTTTAGGATAGTAGAAAGACTAGGGGGCACTCCATGAAGTTAGCATGGGGCACATTTAAAACTAATCGGAGAAAGTTCTTTTTTACTCAACGCACAATTAAACTCTGGAATTTGTTGCCGGAGAATGTGGTTAGTGCAGTTAGTATAACTGTGTTTAAAAAAGGATTGGATAAGTTCTTGGAGGAGAAGTCCATTACCTGCTATTAAGTTCACTTAGAGAATAGCCACTGCCATTAGCAATGGTTACATGGAATAGACTTAGCTTTTGGGTACTTGCCAGGTTCTTATGGCCTGGATTGGCCACTGTTGGAAACAGGATGCTGGGCTTGATGGACCCTTGGTCTGACCCAGTATGGCATTTTCTTATGTTCTTATGTTCTTATGTTCTTATATGCTGATTTTAAATTGCCCAAAGAATTTTACATCTCAAATAAATCAGAAAGTAATTTGCACACTTATCTGAAAATTGCCCAACATAAGATTTTCTTCTTCATATCCTGAATGGATTACAGTAGTTTTGTCTTCTCATATAATAAACACCAATGTCGACAACGTTTCGCTTGTCACTGCACCAGGGCAATCTATATACAAATTTAAGAGGTTAAAAAGATAGAAAATAGAGAGTAAGGCTAAATGGTTAATTTTTCCTTGGAGAAAGATGAATAGGAAAGTGCCCCAGGGATCTGTTCTGCAGTGTTGCCAAATGCCAACATTTTTTATAGCCCAACCAATCACAAAATCTAGCCCAAACATAGCCCAAAAGTAAAAAATAAAAAAAAATAAATATTATTATGCAAGATTCTATACAAAGTCCAGCATAGCATGCAGACAAATTGACAAAAATAGCTATGGATATAAAAAAGTTTTAAACAAGCCTAGAAATCTAGGTTTTCATGTTCATTATTGCCATAACATATGTGCCTATCTGAAGTAAAACAAATCAGCATAGATTGTGTTGGCTCAAAACTGTTAAAGCAGAAATGTTTTCTGGACATATATGCAGGAATGTGTAATATTACCTCCAGCAGTTCTTGTTTCATTCTCTTTTGCTCTTAAAAATCAAGGGGAGGGGGGGGGGGGAAGAGGTGCAGAAATCAGCATAAAATTGAAAACAATGATCCTTAATTATAGGGTGCAGGAGCTGTGACTAGCATTAACTTAGTCCAATAAAAATGTATTACCTTTAACTTGTTTGTTGAACCTTATTTCTACATATCTAAGTGGTCTAATACAGCAATCGCTATACGGTACATTTTAGATTAAATGTATGTATTTAAAAACTCAGGAATCATGATCTGAACAAAGAAACATGAATGAATGTTTGATTTAAACTCTCATGTTATTTTTTAAATACTGATGCTTACTGTTCTCTTTCAAAGAACCTTAAATGACCAAGCAGTTCACTTTGAATCCGTGATTAAATACACTTTTCAAAAGATGTCATCTTATACACAAAGCAGTCTCTCCATACTTCCAATAATCAAGCTATAACTCCGGACTCTTCTCCGGACGACCCGAGGGGATCGCAGGCCTGCGCAATCGGCGCAAGGAACCCACCGGGGTAAGGCCTAGCTTTAAACTCTTACCCCAGCGGGTCCACCCGGCCAACCACGCAGCTCACTCGTCCCTCGCCGATCCTCCTCCGAACGACTGCAGCCAGGCCTCGCTCCGCCCTGCTCTTCAACCGGCCAATCCGGATAGCTGCAGGACTCTTCAGACAGCCTATCAGGCTGTCCCGATGGTCCCTTTAAAATTCAGCTCCGCCGGCGCCGCAGCTTCTTCTCCGGACGACCCGAGGGGATCGCAGGCCTGCGCAATCGGCGCAAGGAACCCACCGGGGTAAGGCCTAGCTTTAAACTCTTACCCCAGCGGGTCCACCCGGCCGACCACGCGGCTCAGTCGTCCCTCGCCGATCCTCCTCCGAACGACTGCAGCCAGGCCTCGCTCCGCCTTGCCCCGCCTTGCCCTTCAACCGGCCAATCCGGATCGCTGCAGGACTCTTCAGACAGCCTTTCAGGCTGTCCCGACGGTCCCTTTAAAATTCAGCTCCGCCGGCGCCGCAGCTTCTTCTCCGGACGACCCGAGGGGATCGCAGGCCTGCGCAATCGGCGCAAGGAACCCACCGGGGTAAGGCCTAGCTTTAAACTCTTACCCCAGCGGGTCCACCCGGCCGACCACGCGGCTCAGTCGTCCCTCGCCGATCCTCCTCCGAACGACTGCAGCCAGGCCTCGCTCCGCCTTGCCCCGCCTTGCCCTTCAACCGGCCAATCCGGATCGCTGCAGGACTCTTCAGACAGCCTTTCAGGCTGTCCCGACGGTCCCTTTAAAATTCAGCTCCGCCGGTGCCGCGCGCCGTGCGCCGAAGGAGCGTGACAAAGGGGCCGGCCCCTTTGTGCGCCCCTTCGTGCAGCCTCGGAGAAAAGCCAAGCCAAGCCACACCACCTACAATTATTCACCCTGCCTGTTGGTGCCTGCTATACAACCTACAACAGTCCACATCCACACACTAAGCCAACTGCTCTCCCAACGCTCACCAAACCAACGCAACTCGTCCTGGATATCAACACTCACACAGGCTCCTCTCTGGTCGTTTAAGCAATCATCAAACCACCTCAAGTTCCTTTCGGCCACCCCTTCTTTCATCCAGCCTTATTCAGAACCTCCATTACACTTTAGTCACTTCACCTCACAGTAGACTCCCACTACCTCAATATCGAATACACCAGAAAACCAGCAACTGGAGGCAACCCCCAGCAAAGAGCTTTCATCAACCTCATCATGATCCTAGGATCCCCAATACATATTCTACATTACAATACCTATCTCAAGATGAAGCCATCGATACGATACCAACCTATAACCTGCAAAAATTTAACTCCGGTGATGATCTCCCCCATCACTCAACTTCTCGGGATAGCTCTTTTTACTTTGACACTATTCAATGCACAGTCTATCACAAAAAAAACACACATCCTTCACGACTATCTACTTGATGCCAAGCCAGACATCTGCGCTATTACCAAGACCTGGTTGAAACCCGCAGTTTTAATAAATCAACTTCCTACACATCTTTATGACATCTTTTCCATACCTAGAAAAAAGAAAAAAGGGGGAGGCCTCCTCATAGCTGCCAAAAAGTCCCTCAATCTCACGCTACAACCTATCAATACAATACCAAAATTGGAGGTTGGCTTAGTCAAATCTAAGTCGCTCCAATTCCTCCTCACCTACGCTCCCCCTGGACTTCTGGAGCAAGATGCTTCACCTCTGGTGGAAATCATAGCTAAATACCTAAAACTGGACTCCCCTGCCATAATCCTGGGAGATTTTAACCTTCACATCGATGCCAACCCCAGATCGTCTAACTGTGAAGCCTTTTTAACAGCCCTATCGGACATGGGCTTCAAGCAATACATTAACCAGCCCACACATAAAGCAGGTCATACTCTGGACCTCATTTTTACAAACTCCAACCTCATTCCTCTTTCAACTCCTCAATGCCTCCCAGTTCCTTGGTCAGACCACTTCATGATCACTGCCAACTTCAGGTCATTGACAAGTGCTCCGACATCCCCTCAGATGACCACCTTGCACTACAGGAAACTATGGCCGTCTGAAGATCTTGGCAACTCGCTGATTAAAGAACTTCCCAACCTAGATTTATCCAACCCCAACTCTGCTATTACCTCTTGGCAAACCATCACAGAAACAATAGCCAATAACTTATGCCCACTGACAAAAAAAACCATAAACCCCTCTCAAAAAAACAAGCAGCCATGGTTCTCTGACGAGCTCCGTACCCTGAAACAAAATCTAAGACGGAAAGAAAAAGAATTTAGGAAGAATCCCAATCCACATTCCCAATCAATATACAAAGCGGCACTTCACCATTACAGATCAATAACGCTCCGTACAAAAAGAGATTTTTATGCCCATCATATCCACGATATGATGTTTGACGCGAAAGTTCTTTTTTCTTATGTATCGGAACTTACCAAAACTGCTCCCCCTACTATTCCAGATGACACAGCCCAAGCAAAAGCCAACGACCTAGCTGTTTTCTTTCAGAACAAAATCTCTAGCACCCTGGCTAGATTACCAACCAATCTAAACACACTGCCTCAGAATACCCCCCTCCCACGGAACATAGATATAAGTTTGGACTCCTTTGACCTCACGCACACTTTAGAGGTGGAAAACTTAATAAAAAGACTGAAGCCTTCGACCCACCCTCTAGACCAAATACCTTCCAAATCTCTGATTCTCATTCCAGAATACATCTCCAAACATCTAGCCGATATTATCAATTGTTCCCTCTCACAAGGAATATACCCTGATGCTCTCAAAATGGCCACACTCAAACCCATTCTCAAAAAACCTAACCTGGATCCAGATGACCTTAATAACTATTGCCCTATATCAAATCTCCCGTTCGTAGCGAAGATCATGGAGAAAATTGTAAATAAACAACTTTCAAATTATTTAGAAGAACATAATATTCTCCATCCATCGCAATATGGTTTTAGAAAAGAACATAATACAGAAACATTACTCATTTCTCTCCTCGATCAAGTACACATTGGCTTTGATAAAGGACAATCATTCATCTTGGCTCTTCTTGACATCTCCACAGCCTTTGATACGGTAAATCACAATACCCTACTAAACCGTCTATCAGACATAGGTATTACAAGATCAGCCCTTAGCTGGTTCGACTCCTTTCTTAGTAATAGAGGCTATAAGGTTAAAATCAAGAACAAGGAATCCTCCCACACCAACGCACCATTCGGAGTCCCCAAGGGTTCTTCTTTATCACCTACACTGTTCAATATTTACATTCTACCTCTCTGCCACTTTCTCACAAACCTGAAACTCAAGTTTTATATTTATGCAGATGAAGTTCAAATTTTAATCCCAATAACCAACTCACTCGAATCTACAATCAAGCTATGGGACTCCCATCTGCAAATGATCAATCACCACCTCTCAAACCTCAATCTGGTGCTCAACTCTTCCAAAACCGAACTGTTACTTATCTCCCCAGAAAGCAGTCCTTTCCAACACCAGACGCAGACAATTATACAAACATCCCACGCCAGAGATCTAGGAGTCATCATTGACAATCACCTGAATCTAAAGCAATTCATAAAACACACTACAAAGGAGTGCTTTTACAAGTTACAAGTACTCAAAAACTCAAAACCGCTCCTATTCCATTATGATTTCAGATCCGTCCTCCAAGCCATTCTATTTACCAAAATCGACTACTGTAATTCCTTACTGCAAGGTCTCCCGGCCTCAACCGTTAAACCCCTCCAGTTGCTCCAAAAGGCAACGGCGAGAATTTTGACAGACACTAATCGACGAGCACATATCTCTCCCATTCTAAAAGACCTCCATTGGTTCCCAGTACAATTCAGGATTCTTCATAAATCTCTTACATTAATTCACAACAATATTCACCACCAGACCCCTCTTGATCTGCGATACCCCCTCAAACTGCACTCAACATCTAGACCTTTAAGGGATGCCTACAAGGGATCACTACATGTACCTACTATCAAAACTATACAACACTCAAATATCAGAGACCGGACATTCTCCATCTCAGGTCCCGCCATCTGGAACACCATGCCTCCGGACCTCAGACAGGAATCATGCTTACCAACTTTTAAAAAGAAACTAAAGACATGGCTGTTCAGCCGAGCTTTCACCGACACCAGCCAACAGCCTGACTTTTAACTGTTCAAGTAACTATGTATATAAATAAGCGCCAATTCCAATGTATATTATAATCTTTATTCCCCCTTTCTTATTTCCAAACTCCAAGTTTACATGTCCCTGTTATAATGTAACTTTATTCTCCTTCAATTTGTCTACTGTTTGGTTGGTTACAGTTTCTACTTGTTCGATGTGAACCGGGTTGATTTGATTTGTATCAAGAAATCCGGTATATAAAAGCCTTCAATAAATAAATAAATAATAACTGCCCTTTAAAAACATTTTCTTTGCTTCAAATCTCCAGTACCATTATTATTCTGCCTTTCAAAGGCATGGGCATATCTCCAAACTTGGCGACCTATGGCCCTTTTGTAATTCTACACAATCTAAAATATTAATGAATTTCAGCAAGTAAAACAACCTTCACTGACAGTGCATAAGATCTGAGAGATTTTCAGTAACTTTATTGAGCAAGCTCCAGTGCATAGCTGTAGTTTGACTGCTTAGTTGGGGGAAGGGGGCCCACTGGGTAGGGAGAACATACTTGGAGGGGGTGACAGGTGGAAAGGAAAGATGATTCAGTACTATCTTCTAGAGCATTTGGTAGTGGGGGTACCTCCACCTCCCATTTACAGCTATACTTCAGTAACTACAGCCACATTGGCACGCTCGGGCTTCACATTCCCATTAGTTACAAATATGCCATTTTATCATTGTGAATGTTTGAATTGAGTTCTGATTCATTCCAGGATCTTTTGCATCCCAGTCCTTCACCAACACCTCAGTTCTTCCGTCTACCACCAGTCTCTGTTAACTGCGCCGTTTCTCCCCCGTAGTGTTTAGTCAGTGTGTTACATACATTCACAACATGGAACAGCACAGTCCTGAAATAAAAAATACTAACAGTAGAGGCAGTAAAGATGTTTGAAAATTGTTACCACCTTCAACATCATCAGCTACTGCCCGGCTAAAAAGCCGGGCAGTAGCTGATGATGAATCAGCATAAGAGCTTCTGGAGACCAGGCACAAGTTTTAAAAAATGCCCAAAAAACCACACATGCCTTTACAACTAACCTAAAAAAGCGCAACCCGAAAAAGCCAAAAATTTCCAAGCAGACAGTCTAAAAACCTAGCCCAATTGAGCAGGAAAACTTCCCAACTGGCAGCACTGCTGTTCTGCGACTATTGCTTTTTAATATATTTATAAATGATGTAGAAATGTGAACAATGAGTGAGGTGATAAGAGTTTGCTATGACCAAAATTATTCAAAGTTGTTAAATCACAAGATGTTTGTGAAAAATTGCAAGAGGATCTTAACTGGGAGATTGGGCATGGAAATGGCAAATGAAATTCAATGTGGACAAGTGTAAAGTGAAGCACTTAGGAAATAGTAACCTAAATTATAGCTACACAATGTTGCGCTTGGAGGTGGACCCTTGTCCTGGAGCAGTGTAGGACAGCTCTCTGGTAGGGCCCAGGGAGCACCTGCCCCCAGGGGGCGGAGCACAGGAGGAGACAGAGGCTAGAATGAGCTTCACCACTGGAAGCCCACGTTCCCCCTGGGTGGAGCCCTTGGGGACCCGGGCCTCGCATGGTCTCCCAGAGAGGAGTATAGAGGTGTACCCACCAGCAGCAAGGGAGCGCGGTTGGTCACTAGACTGTAGACCTGGAGTGTCAGAGAAGGCCAGTACAGCGTAGGAGATGACAAGGCAAGGGACAGTCCCAGAATCAAGAAGGTGTGGTCAATGGCAGCCGGGGTCAGATTCCGAGGATCAGTCCGAGGGAAGTCAGCCAAAGCAGGAGTCAGATACCAGGAATCAGTCCAAGAGTAGTCAATGAAGCAGGGGTCAGGTTCTAGAGGTCAGATGAGGCCACAAAGGCAGTCAAAGGTCAGAATCCAGGCAGCGATCAGAATGGTAAATGAAGCAGACAGAGGTCAGTACCAGAGAGTCAGTCCGAAGGTACTACCTGGGGAGACAGGGACAGACAGACGCTGGAAGAGAAGGACGCTAGAACAAGGCTGGAAACGGAGGACGCTGGAACAAGGCTGGAACAAGGCTGGAACAAGACTGTAAACGTGGAGGCAAACTAGTACACATACAATGCCGACCTGATTGCCAAGGCAAGGAAGTGCAGGCAGGAACTTCCTTAAGTAGTACGTTCAATCAGGGCACGCCACGGAGCTAGGACCCACCCTGGCCCTACAAGAGACCAGGCAGTCCGCATGCGCATAAGGGCGTGGCCGACGCCGAACTCCGGCGTGAGGCCTGGTGCTCAGTGGAAGGCCCAGCGACTGCCGCCGTGGGGGAGGCCGACCCGTGTCCTGCAGAGGAGCCAGCGAGGTGAGCAGGCCCATGCATGGGCCGAGCGCGGATGGGGTGTGCAACAGTACTCCCCCTTCTAGGCCTCCCTCTACGCGGCCGTGGTTTTTCAGGATGAGTTCTGTGGAAAGTCCTGAGGAGCTCTTTATCAAGGATAGTATGGGAAGGTTCCCATGCATTCTCTTCAGCCCCATAATCCTCCCAGGATAAGAGGTATTCCCATTTACCTCGACGCCAACGGACGTCGAGGACCTCTCTTACCTGGAGCATAGAATTGGGTTCAGTGGAGATCCGTGGAGGTGAGGGGTCTCTGCGAGAGGGCCAGGAGAGGAACAATGGCTTCAAAAGAGAGACATGGAATATGTTATGGATGCCCATGGCACGAGGTAGTTGATGTTGATAAGACACTGCTTCCACTCTCCGGAGAACTGGAAACGGGCCGATGAGCTTGGGTGCCCGGCAATGAGAAAGGAATCCTAACCTTATATGTCTGGTGCTTAACCACACCTTCTGACCAGGACGGAAGAGTGGAGTGGGATGTCTGTGGGCATCTGGTGTGCTTGGAGCGCTCGGCAGCCTGAGTAAGGCATTCTTTGACTTGATTCCATACCTGGCGAATGATGTGGGCCATGAATTGCGTGGCTGGAGAAGGAACAGTAAGAGGAACGTAGTAGCAACCGAGGTTGTGGCCCAAATACCATGGAGAACGGTGATACATTGGTGGCAGCAGCGATGTGGGTATTATGAGACAGCTCAGCCCAGGGTAACAGGTCGGACCAGTTGACCTGCTGGTCATTTACGTAGGAATGAAGAAATGTTTTCAAGGTCCGTTTGGTCCTTTCAGCTTGACCGTTGACCTGTGGGTGATAGGCTGATGTAAAATTCAAGGCCATTGTTTAACTTTTGCATAGAAAGCACCAGTATCTTGCGGCGAACTGTGGTCCTCAGTCAGATATGATTTCCTTTGGGAGTCCATGGAGAAGGAAGATTATGTTTCAAAGCAACTTGGCTAAGTCTGGGGCCGATGGGAGGCCAGGCAGGAGAATGAAGTGACCCATTTTCGAAAAGGGGTCGATGATGTCCCAGATCACGGTATTGTTCTGGGATGGAGGCAGGTCTGTGATGAAATCTGTTGAGATGCTGGACCATGGCTCAGTAGGTGCTGGAAGCGGTTGGAGTAGGCCCCAAGGCTGTCTGGTAGGAGGTTTCTGTTAGGCACAGACGGGACATGAATCTACGTAGTTACGAGAGTCTTGCACCATACTGGCCCACCAGTAATATCTCTGCAACATCTCTAGGGTCCTGGTACGACCTGGGTGTCCTGCCAACTTGGAATCATGAGCCCATTTCAGAACTCATTCACGTAATCTTCGCAGAACGGACGTTTATCCAACTGGAAACTGTAGTGGCCACGGCAAGGGATATGCAGGCAGGATCTATGATGGGAACATCAGGAACATCCTCTGGTTCGAAGGATCTTGATAGTGCATCAGCACGGAGGTTCTTGGAAGCCGGGCGATAGCGCAGTTCGAAATTGAACCACTCGAAAAGAGCGCCCATCGGCTTGTCTAGGGTTCAAGAGTTCAGTTTCTTTAAGGTGCTCAAGATTCCTATGATTGGTGAAAATGATAAATTTATTTTGCGCCCCTTCCAACTAGAGATGCCACTCCTGGAGCACCAGCTTGACAGCTAGAAGTTCTCGGTCACCAACGGTGTAGTATTGCTCTGTAGGAGAGAACTTGTGTGAATGGAATGAACATGGTATCAATTTACCCTTTGGAGAAAACTGGCTTAAGATGGCTCCGGCTCCGATTGCAGAGGCATCGACTTCTACAATGAATGGGCATCTTGGGTCTGGGTGCTGAAGTCAGGGACCAGATCAGAATGCTTTATTTAGCATCTGAAAGGCGGCTTGTGCTTTGGGAGTCCACACACAAGTGTTAGCCCCTTTCTTGGTCATGATGGTGAGCGGAGCAGCTAGGGTAGAGTAATTGGCAATGAAGCTCCTGTAATAGTTAGTAAAGCCCGTAGGCCAACTGGCTGGGGTCAGTCCCGGATGCCCTGGACTTTCTCTGGATCCATGGAGAATCCTTTCTATCCTTCTTACTGCCTATTGGTTACCCCCTCGCCCAGTTACTCTCCCTGTTGAAATGTACTTTCCAAACTTGCAGTTATTATGTGAACCGGTATGATGTCCCCACAAATACCGGTATATAAAAGTTTCTAAATAAATAAATAAAATAAATCCTCGATCAGATATGCTGTACCCTAGGAAGGATAAACGGTTTCGCTCGAAGAGGCACTTTTCTAATTTGGCATAAAGATGATTTTCTCTTAGGCATTGAAGTATGATCGTAACATGATCTCATAAGAACATAAGAAATTGCCATGCTGGGTCAGACCAAGGGTCCATCAAGCCCAGCATCCTGTTTCCAACAGAGGCCAAAAACCAGGCCACAAGAACCTGGCAATTACCCAAACACTAAGAAGAACCCATGCTACTGATGCAATTAATAGCAGTGGCTATTCCCTAAGTATAATTGATTAATAGCCATTAATGTACTTCTCCTCCAAGAACTTATCCAAACCTTTTTTGAACCCAGCTACACTAACTGCACTAACTACCTTCTCTGGCAACAAATTCCAGAGCTTTATTGTGCGTTGAGTGAAAAAGAATTTTCTCCGATTAGTCTTAAATGTGTTACTTGCTAACTTCATGGAATGCCCCCTAGTCCTTCTATTATTCGAAAGTGTAAATAACCGAGTCCATCTACTCGTTCAAGACCTCTCATGATCTTAAAGACCTCTACATATCCCCCCTCAGCCCGTCTCTTCTCCAAGCTGAACAGCCCTAATCTCTTCAGCCTTTCCCTCATAGGGGAGCTGTTCCATCCTCTTTATCATTTTGGTTGCCCTTCTCTGTACCTTCTCCATCGCAACTATATCTTTTTTGAGATGCGGCGACCAGAATTGTACACAGTATTCAAGGTGCGGTCTCACCATGGAGCGATACAGAGGCATTATGACATTTTCCGTTCTATTAACCATTCCCTTCCTATAATTCCTAACATTCTATTTGCTTTTTTGACTGCTGCAGCACACTGAGCCGACGATTTTAAAGTATTATCCACTATGATGCCTAGATCTTTTTCCTGGGTAGTAGCTCCTAACATGGAACCTAACATCGTGTAACTACAGCAAGGGTTATTTTTCCCTATGTGAATCACCTTGCACTTGTCCACATTAAATTTCATCTGCCATTTGGATGCCCAATCTTCCAGTCTTGCAAGGTCCTCCTGTAATGTATCACAGTCTGCCTGTGATTTAACTACTCTGAATAATTTTGTATCATCCGCAAATTTGATAACCTCACTCGTCGTATTCCTTTCAGATCATTTATATATATATTGAAAAGCACCGGTCCCAATACAGATCCCTGAGGTACTCCACTGTTTACCCTTTTCCACTGAGAATATTGACAATTTAATCCTACTCTCTGTTTCCTGTCTTTTAACCAGTTTGTAATCCACGAAAGGACATCGCCTCCTATCCCATGACTTTTTAGTTTTCGTAGAAGCCTCTCATGAGGGACTTTGTCAAACGCCTTCTGAAAATCCAAATACACTACATCTACCGGTTCACCTTTATCCACATGTTTATTAACCCCTTCAAAAAAATGAAGCAGATTTGTTAGGCAAGACTTCCCTTAGGTAAATCCATGTTGACTGTGTCCCATTAAATCATGTCTTTCTATATGCTCTACAATTTTGATCTTGAGAATAGTTTCCACTATTTTTCCCGGCACTGAAGTCAGGCTCACTGGTCTATAATTACCCGTATCACCCCTGGAGCCTTTTTTAAATATTGGGGTTACATTGGCCACCCTCCAGTCTTCAGGTACAATGGATGATTTTAATGATAGGTTACAAATTTTAACTAATAGATCAGAAATTTCATTTTTGAGTTCCTTCAGAACCCTAGGATGCATACCATCCGGTCCAGGTGATTTGCTACTCTTTAGTTTGTCAATCTGGCCTACTACATCTTCCAGGTTCACAGTGATTTAGTTCAGTTCATCTGTGTCATCACCCCTGAAAACCATCTCCGGAACTGGTATCTCCCCAATATACTCATTAGTAAACACGGAGGCAAAGAATTCATTTAGTCTTTCTGCAATGGCCTTATCTTCCCTAAGAGCCCCTTTAACCCCTCTGTCATCTAATGGTCCAACTGACTCCCTCACAGGTTTCTTGCTTTGGATATATTTAAAAAAGTTTTTATTATGAGTTTTTGCCTCTATGGCTCCTTCATTTCAAATTCTCTCTTCGCCTGTCTTATCAGTGTTTTACACTTACCTTGACAATGCTTATGTTTTATCCTATTTTCTTCAGATGGATCCTTCTTCCAATTTTTGAAGGATTTTTTTTGGCTAAAATAGCCTCTTTCACCTCACCTTTTAACCATGACGGTAATCGTTTTGCCTTCCTTCCACCTTTCTTAATGCGCGGAATACATATGGACTGCGCCTCTAGGATTGTATTTTTAAACAATGTCCAAGCCTGTTGAACACTTTTAACCTTTGCAGCTGCACCTTTCAGTTTTTTTCTAACTATTTTCCTCATTTTATCAAAGTTTCCCTTTTTAAAATTTAGTGTTAGAGCTGCAGATTTACTTATTGTCCCCCTTCCAGTTATTAGTTTAAATTTGATCATGTTATTTGATCATGTTATGATCACTGTTGCCAAGTGGCCCCACAACCGTTACTTCTTTCACCAAATCTTGCATTCCACTAAGAATTAAATCTAAAATAGCTCCCTCTCTTGTAGGTTCCTGAACCAATTGCTCCATGAAACAGTCATTTATTACATCCAGGAACTTTATGTCTCTAGCAAGTCCTGATGTTACATTTACCCAGTCAATATTGGGGTAATTGAAATCTGTGACAAAGTCCATCAAAGAATTTACAATAAATTTTTATTGAACCAATATTTAAGCAATCATTCATGGCAACTCCATATATCTTCAAAAATGCAAGTATAAGAGTCCCCCGACACGGTCCGTGTTTCGCGGTGGCTGCATCGGGAGGGGCCCACGGATTAATTTCATCTATGACATAAAAAACAATAGATGATGGACCTTATAGATATGGCTATTAAAAATTTAAGCAGATAACAAATAAACATACCTTATGTATTCATCATGAAGCGCGTCGGCTCGTACAACAAGTGAACTATTTAAAGAGGCAGTTTTGGCGCCAAAGACAGGAGATATCGCGATAGAGTCACAGAACAAAGCCACGCCCCCACTGTAGTCAATTCAGCTGAACAAAAACCATTCAATATCTTTGTTGAGACCTTTCGGATGGACAGAAGACAATTTAAAAATCCACTTTTGTTCCCGTCTACCCAGGATTTCAGAATAATCCCCTCCCCGAATCGGGGAGGGGATTATTCTGAAATCCTGGGTAGACGGGAACAAAAGTGGATACCCCCTGTCCAGCGGTTTCTGGACAGGGGGTATCCTCTCGAGTGGTGAAAAAGGCTTTCAAGAGAGCCTTGTACACCAATCGAGATTGGTTGTTCCTCCCCTCCGCAGATGATGATAATCAGTGCTTTAACTGTATTTTACCTTTTTCCACCGCGAGCAAAGCGATTGCAGCAATGATTCGTAGACATTGGGAGAATTTGTCTTTATCCTCGCTTTTTCAGGGACCACTGCGGTTTACATTCTGGAGAGGTAACAATCTCCGGGATCAGTTAGTACACGCTAGTTTCAATAGACAAGCATGGGAGAGCAGGGATGGTCAACATGGCCCTTGTGGGCATTGCTCAATATGTAGTCATACTGCTCAGTCAAATTCCTTTACTCATCCCGACTCTGGGTTTCACTTTAAATTTCGAAATAGGTCGGACTGTACTACCAGGGGTGTAGTATATGTTATACAGTGCCCCTGTCCCTTACTGTACGTGGGGAAGACCTCGAGAATGGTGAAGACCCGAAACATAGAACACTGTTCAAATATCCGTCTACTCAGGATGGATGAACCCCTAGTTACACACTGGGTTCAACATCATCATACCATTGCTGACTTACGATTTTCAATTTTGGAGGTCGTGGTACCCCCGATTCGGGGAGGGGATTATTCTGAAATCCTGGGTAGACGGGAACAAAAGTGGATTTTTAAATTGTCTTCTGTCCATCCGAAAGGTCTCAACAAAGATATTGAATGGTTTTTGTTCAGCTGAATTGTCTACAGTGGGGGCGTGGCTTTGTTCTGTGACTCTATCGCGATATCTCCTGTCTTTGGCGCCAAAACTGCCTCTTTAAATAGTTCACTTGTTATACGAGCCGACGCGCTCCATGATGAATACATAAGGTATGTTTATTTGTTATCTGCTTAAATTTTTAATAGCCATATCTATAAGGTCCATCATCTATTGTTTTTTATGTCATAGATGAAATTAATCCGTGGGTCCCTCCCGATGCAGCCACCGCGAAACACGGATCGTGTCGGGGGACTCTTATACTTGCATTTATGAAGATATATGGAGTTGCCATGAATGATTGCTTAAATATTGGTTCAATAAAAATTTATTGTAAATTCTTTGATGGACTTTGTCACTTGTTCCTTGCACGCTGGGTTCGTTGATTTGATTGATGTGCAAGACATCTCTGCTTCATGCTTTTGCTTGATTGGTAATTGAAATCTCCCATTATTATTGCACTGCCGAATTGGTTTGCTTCCCTGATTTCTCTTAGCATTTCATCATCTGTCTGACCATTTTGTCCAGGTGGACGGTAGTATACTCCTATCACTATACTCTTACCCAACACACATGGGATTTCTACCCATATAGATTCTACTGAGCATTTACTCTCTTGTATGATCTTTATCCTGTTGGACTCTATACCCTCCTGGACATAAAGGGGCGGATTTTCAGAGCCCTGCTCGCGTAAATCCGCCCAAAACCGGGCGGATTTACGCGAGCAGGGCCCTGCGCGCCGGGAAGCCTATTTTACATAGGCCTCCCGGCGCGCGCAGAGCCCCGGGACTCGCGTAAGTCCCGGGGTTCTCGGAGGGGGGCGTGTCGGGGGGCGGGCCCGGTCGTCGCGGCGTTCCGGGGGTGTGTCGGCAGCGTTTTGGGGGCGGGTACGGGGGCGTGGCTACGGCCCGGGGGCGTGGCCGCGCCCTCCGTACCCGCCCCCAGGTCGCGGCCCGGCGCGCAGCAGGCCCGCTGGCGCGCGGGGATTTACGTCTCCCTCCGGGAGGCGTAAATCCCCCGACAAAGGTAAGGGGGGGGGTGTAGACAGGGCCGGGTGGGTGGGTTAGGTAGGGGAAGGGAGGGTAAGGTGAGGGGAGGGCAAAGGAAAGTTCCCTCCGAGGCCGCTCCGATTTCGGAGCGGCCTTGGAGGGAACGGGGGGAGGCAGCGCGGCTCGGCGCGTGCAGGCTATACAAAATCGATAGCCTTGCGCGCGCCGTTCCAGGATTTTAGTGGATACGCGCGGCTCCGCGCGTATCTACTAAAATCCAGCGTACTTTTGCTTGAGTCTGATGCGCAAGCAAAAGTAGGCTGATCGCGCTTCTTTTAAAATCTACCCCAGTGTGCCACACCCCCACCAAGTTGATCCTCCCTATCATTGCGATATAATTTGTACCCTGATATAGCACTGTCCCATTGGTTATCCTCCTTCCACCAAGTCTCTGTGATGCCAATTATGTCAATCTCATCATTTGCTGCTAAACACTCTAACTCTCCCATCTTACTTCTTAGACTTCTGGCATTGGCATACAGACATTTCAAAGTGTGGTTTTTGCTTGTTTTAACAACCTGCTTTTCAGTTGTTTGGGATAATTCGGTAATCATTAGCTTTGGTGATTTTTTACATATAGGCATATGAACTATGTTTGCTTTTGATGGAACCTCTCTGTTGGGATGCCCTAACTCTCCTGTTTCATTAGTATCCTTCAAGGATACATTTCTCCGAACCATGCACTGCTGAGTGACTGTCGGCTTTCCCCCTTGTTCTAGTTTAAAAGCTGCTCTATCTCCTTTTTGAAAGTTAGTGCCAGCAGCTTGGTTCCACTCTGGTTAAGGTGGAGCCCGTCCTTTCGGAAAAGTCTCCCCTTTCCCCAAAAGTTTCCCCAGTTCCTTACAAAGCTGAATCCCTGTTCCCTGCACCATCGTCTCATCCACGCATTGAAACTCTGGAGCTCTGCCTGCCTTTGGGGACCTGCACGTGGAACAGGAAGCATTTCAGAGAATGCCACCCTGGAGGTTCTGGATTTCAGCTTCCTACCTAAAATCCTAAATTTGGCTTCCAGAACCTCTCTCCCACATTTTCCTATGTCGTTGGTGCCTACATGTACCACGACAGCCGGCTCCTCCCCAGCACTGTCTATAATCCTATCTAGGTGACGCGTGAGGTCTGCCACCTTCGCTCCAGCTCCTGCTATGGGCATTTCTGGAACATTCCCAACTTTTAGCAGAGTAAAGCTGGTCCTTCATGTGATGCAGAGGGCTGACTGGGGCCCCAGCCCTAGATAACGAACGAACCTAGCCCTGGAAACCAAAAAGGATTCATTGGTTATTTCTTAAAGTTCTCCTCCTGAGAACAGACTTAAATTATATCAGTCATTGACCAGTTACAAAGTACACAGAGGTTTTATGTCACACATAAATTCAAAGTCCAAAATTGTAACCACTTCCTATTCCCAAAACCAAATCATCTCTCACATCACATAGTAAACAGATCTGAAAAGGAAAGGTTGTGAAAAATAAACACAGCAATAGTAAAAAAAAAAAAAAAAGTAATTTTTTTTTTGCTTTACTTTGGGTGAACTGTTAAGGTGCTGCTGCTGCTGCTGTTTTTCTGGCACATGCCTGTTTTTACTCCTTCTATTTTTTTTTTTTAACCATAGATCACATTTTTAACAGGCTTTTTTCATTTAGTGCACTTTTTTTTTACTCTTAGTCCATTTGCACACTACTAGCTTGCTGCGTCCTACATGAATGTTTTTTTTTAACACATGAGTAAAAGAAAATTCAAGCTAAAAAACAGCAGTGGTTTTAAATTGGGTTTTATTATATTAACCTCAGAAGCTTTTGGAAGTAAAGATGAGAAGCAGCTGATCCCAGGAGCAAGGAAAAGGCATGCCTTTGGTTTCAATTAGTTCAAGAAAAGGAAATCTCTTTTCCCTTGGAATAGTCTGTATTTTCATTTGTAATGTAAACAAATTGATATTGAATTGGTAGGTTTTTTTTTAACAGCTAGTAGGCTGTAGTATTTTTTGTTTACTTTATTTAGCATTTCCAGTCATTTTTATTTTAGCAAAACTGATTAAAAGAACTATAAGCTGTAGAGTCTATTGAAAGCATACCATGGTTGCTTAGGCCTAATGGTACTCGAAACAATGTTTTGATGCTGCAGTTCTCTGATTTATAGCCTTGAGAAAGATATCAATAACATGGCATTGATATCATATGGCTTTTACATTGCTTTCTGCAGCTTTGATTATGAGTCTGTCTTGGATGTTTTGCAAATATCTTACAGAATGTGTCTTTTGTTTGAAATCTGATGGGAGTTGGATCCCTGGAGTTACATTAGGTATATGTAACCAAGGAATAACAGTGGTTTTAAAGATTTTTCTTGTGTAACCTGATTCTCACACTGATTACCTTCGGTAGCTGCACAAGTGGTGAGTGGCACTTGTTCACTTTACTATCTAGTCACACTTCTGGGTGAGGAATTCCCTAAACCTTTTCTACCTTCAACTCCACTCTTTAAACTGGTTCAGCTCAACTCAACTCCTGTGCCTCCTGCAGAAGCACTTATTTATACTCTCATCTTGCGCAACCTTCAAAGAGATGGAAAGAGGAAAGAAAACTAGCACCCTTTAGAGCAATGTTTGCACACAGCTAGTGCACTCTGCTTGAACTTCCTTGGGAGGAAGAATATTCCAGAACTGAAAAATCTTTGTAGCAACCCTAGGCAGAATTACATCTTCCCCCCCTGTTTTCTTTACTTAACTGTTCCTGAAGCTCCATTTGTTCCATCTTAAGCTGCTGAATCTGACCGACTGCCCATTTTTGATTGGTTTCAACACGTTCAAGGTGAAACTCAAGACTTGGCTCTTCCTTCAAGCTTTCCCAGAGAGCTAAAGCAGGAAGAACAAACATCCAGCCTTGTCTTACCACAATAATGTAATGCTCACATTGAGTCAGTTTTTTGTTCCAAGTTGTTACCTAAGTTGATCTTAGTTGTTTCTTAATATAATATATTACACTGTATTATAGTTCTTCTGTTCATTATATTATATTTAATATGTTCCATGTAAACCGCCTACCCGGCGATAGCTATATCTGTTAAATGTGAACCGGAGTGATATGTATTGTATACAGGAACTTCCGGTATATAAAAACCAATAAATAAATAAATAAAATAAATACATTTTTTTGAGTTTCTCTTATTTGGAACTGCAGGGTTATACTAACTTCTCTCAACTGTTTCTCTGCTTACATATTTTTGTGGCGCTTTCCTTTCATCTCCCTTATCTTTTCCATTATGATTTTGGAATTCAAGGTTCCAGAGTCTACCATGAGTCAGATTTTCTTAGGCATTATCTTAGTCCACTCGTGTCAAGGTGATTTGTCACACACCTTGTAATGAAGTTAATTTGGTTCTGAAGCTCATCCAGCTGCTAGCTAAGCCCCCCTCAGACTTTAACTACCCATCCCCTGTTGTTGCCTCTCATCATGGGAATCCCAGTCCTCGTTTGCAGTCCATCTACAGTTCTATATCCAGAAAGACTCCTTGAGGAGGTTTATCATTCTCTTTATCTAGGCATATCATAGCCCTTGCTAGCCTATCTTCTAAATCCTATCTCCACCCCCCCCCCCCATCCCCACAGGAAGTCATTCATTCTCGACTTAAGTAATTCAACATCCATTTGTTGTAGCTTAGTTGTCAACTAACTAGGAGTTTGCTGTCCAAGACATTTTTGCCCCTTTTTAACATACCAGTTTACACGTTTGATTCTCTTCTCTATCTTCCTTGATGTTTATCCCTTTTTCCATCAAGCGTGCCTTGAAGGACACTGTGCTTACCTGGCAGTCTTGGTTACGTCCACCTGACCCATGGAGTGTTCCATAGGGTGTTTACCCTTTTTATCTCTCCATGTGGGGGAAGTGGCAATCCATCTATGTTCCACAAATGTTATATAGATGTTTTAGTAGTTCTACTGGACAAGATCTGTTATTACAATTGTTTTGACCCATCCCAAGGTGAATAGATCTCTTCACATTCAGAGGATTCTAGTAATTATGGTATCCAGCTTCAGTCTTTTCCTTACCTGACTCCCCTACCTGGAAGAGGGGTATATTCAGAACTACACAGCATATCTGCACTATTTTGGGTTGCTTGACCAAGGAATAATCTAGGCCCTTTAATGGTGTTTTGAACCTTCTGTACAGAATACTGTATAAGTGATGCTTCCAGCAACTTGTACTTATATTGGGGCTCTGTATAATGAGATCAGGGTCTTCTAATGGAAGCAATTTCCCAACCCTGATATTATTACCTTCTGTGTTCCCAGTATGTTCAAAATAAACCAAAGGTGTCATCCTGAACATATTCTCAAATTTAGTGAAGTCCTTTTCTACTATTGCTGTATATTTTAACTTGGGGAATACTCTAACAGTTATGTGGACTTTCTCATTAGGGGCTGTAAAGACCACCTGTGTAGTAGGGTTAACGTTGACACAGGATATCATGACCAACTTATTCTACTAGGGTTTTAAAACTCCTCGAATCAACAAGGGCTTCCATGATCTGATTTCCTAAGTGTACTTGGTCAGGGGCCTACCAGATCAGTTAAAATACAGGGATATTCTATCATCATGCTGGTATCCATTGACTTGTTTTCCCTCCTGAGATATGGAATACTCACAAAAGCCTTTGACTCATGTTTAAAATATATGGGTCCTGCCCACTTAGGGACCCCTTGATTCCTTACTTCACTTTGGTTTCCTGTTTCTGATGCCCAAGAAGAGAGGTCACCCCACACCCAGGTTTAAAGTTCTGTTCATTTGACCCTTTGTAATTCAGTTGGGGCCTTGAGCGCCATGGTATCTGCACTCTTTGGCATGCCTTAGATAATTCTATGGCCCTCTCCAGGTAACCTGAGATGCTGTCTCATCCAGCCTGCATAGGTAAATTGTTCTAGGATTACAAATTTAGTTACTTCTCCCCCCTGTCCGCATGCCAGATTTAAGACATTTCCATTCAGCCTCTCAGAGTTTCTAGTATTAGAAGTGGAGAATTTAGAATTAAATATTCCTAAACTTTAATGGATAGGTTTCCTCCCTATAGTCAGTTTTTCTAGAAGGGCCCCTTTTGGCTCAGCACACTCTATATTCCTGTCTGCAGTATTTGGTAGCCTATCTGGCTTTCCTCAGTCCAATCATCCTCTAGCCACATCACTATATGGGATGGCTAGAGGTTCTCAGGTCCTCCCCAGCCCCAGTTTTACTAAAGCAGAAGGTGGAGTAGGATTTATTTGACTGCTTATGGTCTGTACCACCTTGGAAACTTGTATGAAGACATTTTACTGCCAGGCTACTGCTCTGCTTCTTCCCATCACACATGGAATTTCTATCCATATAGATTCATCAGTGCATTTGGTTTCTTACAGGAACTTTATTCTGTTTGACTCTATACAATCTTTAACATATAGCATCATCATTCACCAATTTAATCCACCTGATTATTACAATATAATGTGTATCCTGACATAACACTGTCCCATTGGTTAACCTCTGTCCACCAAATCTCTGATATGCCAATTATATCTACTTTTTCAGTGTTATATTCTTCCATGTTAGTTTTTAGACTTCTGGCATTGGCATACAGACTTTCAAAGTATGTTTTTTTTGTATGGATTTGCAACCTTCATAGAATTTACAGGGATAATTTAGAATCTTTTAACTCAGACTGGTTTTTCATTTAGGCTACTTTTGCCTTTATTGGCACCTCTTTATCTGGATATACTTCCTTGTTTTATCAGTATCCTTCAAAGGCACCTCCCCCTGAACTATGTGCTGCTGAGTAATTATCAGCTTTTCCCCATGTTCCAGTTCATATGAAAAACTCCAGTCCTCGAGTGCCACAAACAGGAGAGGTTTTCAGGGTATCTACAATGAATATGCATGAGAAAGATTTGCATGCACTGCCTCCATTGTATGCAGATATATCTCATGCATATTCATTGTGGATATCCTGAAAATGTGGCCTCTTTGTGGCAATTGAGGATGGTAGTTCCCCTTTTTCAATGTTAATGCCACCAGACAGGTTCCATCCTGGTTAAGGTGGAGCTCATTTTTTCAGATTAGGCTCCCTCTTCCCCAAAATGTTTCCTTATTCCTAATAAATCTAAAGTTCTTTTCCCTGCATCATCATCTAATCCACACATTTACACACTGGAGCTCTGCCAGCCTCTGGGTTCCTGTGCATTGAATGGGGAGAATTTTTGAGATTGCAACCCTAGAGATTCTGGATTTCAACTTTCTATTTGAAAGCCTAAATTTGGCTTGGTACACACATGAATCACAACATTTATCTCTTCCCCTGTACTCTGTAAAATCCGAGGTAGGCTATACATAAGGTCCACTTCCTTTGCACCAGGCAGGAAAGTTACCAAGTAGTCCTTACATCAACCAGCCACTTAGCTATCTACATTCATAATAATGAAATCATCAACTACTATGCCTATCCTAACCATTCTCTCCTGGGCACAAGCCGTTGGAGACCTATCCTCATTGGATAAGGATACAGCCTCACTTGAAAAAGAGATTTTAGCTACAGAATCGCTTTCTATTACACCAATGTGGTACTATCCTTCCAGAAGATCTTGCTCCTCCAAGGCAGCACAGGGGCTGTCAGACTGGTAAAGTAACTTTACTACTATGTCCTTGTAGGTCTCCTCTATGAACCTCTTTGTCTCCCTCACCTCCTCCAGATCTGTCACTCTAACCCCCAGAAATCAGACTCATTCTCTGAGAGCCAGGATTTCCATGGACCGAGTGCACACATTCTGTACAACTCTCACCAACTGGTAGAAAATCATACATGTGATACTAAATAAAGTGGACTGGTTAGGCTCCATCTCGCTGCTGGACAGATATCTACATTCTAATGTTGTTATTGAGTTTTTAGATATTTACAGTTGCTAAAGGAGTAGGGATATCTAATCTAATGTAAATTCCTTCAAATTAATTTTGGGAGGGGGGGGGGGGGTTGTGTTAGCGATTTTCTAGGGGTCTACAGTTAATCTATTTATTGGGTAAAGGTTACTTTCTTCTTTATCTAAATCCATAATTCATGCTTGTGCAAATTTTTCCTTCTTTTATTCTCTATAAATCAAAGAATGTACCTGGGTAGGAGAATAGGAGGATATTGGTTGAGAGAGGAAGTAAATCTAAAGTCTAGGGCTTGTTTTTATTTTAAGTCTACAAACAAACAGGCAATCTAAAGTCTATAGCTTTTTAAGTCTTCAAAAATACAACAAACTAAAGTCTAGTTATTTTTAGTATTCTAATACACAGGGAATCTAACAATGTAAGCCACAATCATTTTTCCCAAATAACAATATTTACAATTTGGGTTCACCTAGCAGCAGAGGCAGTTCCTTGTCTCAGTAGTCTCTTGGGACTATTGTGAAGGAGTTAAAAGGGAAGATCTACTACAGAGTGGTCACCCGTTAAAGAGTAGAGAGAGTGAGAAGTGATCTAAGAAAGCTCAAGGAGTAGTCAAAGATTTGGCAGCTAGTATTCATTGCCAAGAAGGGCAGAGGTGTGGTAATCCAAAGGAGTTGTATGTATTGGGGAATGAAAGAATGATATGCAGGAACCAGGAGAGGGACCTCATGATGATAGTATCTGATGATCTGAAGGCAGAGAAGTAATGTGACAAAGTGGTGATTCAAATCAGAGGATGCTAGGTTTCACAGAGAGAGGCATAAGTAACAGGTAAAAGGAAATGATAAGACCCCTGTACAACAAATCAGTAGAGATGTGCAAAGCCCGAACCTTTTGGTTCAGGCTTCGATTTCGGCCCACCGCAGGACATTTCATATTTCTCGCGGTTCGGGCCTTTGAAATTCGGGGGACCCGAATTTCGGGTTAGTGCACACTAACGGGAATTAGTGCGCGCGCTAACCCAAAAACCGAATTTTCCCAAAATTTTGTGAAAATTGGTTCCCCGAACCAGGATGAATTAGGCAATTTTGTTGAAATTGCCTAATTTGTCCTAAACGATTGCACATCCCTAGTGTTCAGATCTTGAGACCATATCTCAAAAAAGATAGAGATAGGATAGAAGAGCTCAGAGGAAAGCAATAAAAAATGGTATGGTTTTGATACTGAAAGAAAAAGTAGATGAGATTAGAGGGCTTAAATGTGTATACACTAGAGGAGAGGAGAAGAGAGGAGAGACATGAGGATATGACACAGACTTTTAAATACCTGAAAAGTATTATTGATGCACTAAAATCAAACCTTTTCCAATGGAAAGAAAGTGTAGAAATAGCCGAACAATGGGGATGCCTTCCTATTTACCTCAGCTCTCATTTGTTTTGTTGTATACTTTATAATCACAATAAATAGAAAAGTGCAGCTCTTGGTCACACACCAACTCAACACAAAAAAGGAGAGACAAAATAGATTTTAAAAACTACTAATGCAGTAATAAACTTATCTAATATGTAAAACACTTATGACTCTAAATGGTCAGTGCTGATCTTCTCTATCATTCATTCAATGTGATATTTTTTATGTTTTTAATGCATCTAAAACAACATTTCTTGGTAGAATCAGTTTGTCAGTTACAGCATCCACTCTCAACACTTAATTTATGTTGGAATCAAAATGTCAAAAGTTAACAATACTCTGCTGTCAGCCCAACTGCATCTACTGAAAGTTGCAGCACCCTGCACTTAACATGACATCATCTGATGTTTCTTAACTAATACTGCATCAGGGGTAAACTGTATTCAAACTTATCTGTGCATTTTATTTCAATTCAGACACCATCTTCACAACGGATAGTAAAAAAGACAGCGTCCTTGTTCAAAATCCTCAATTGAAGAGTTTAAATGTCCAAAAATATGATGACATCAGCAGTGTATCCCAAACAAAATCTGTAGAAACAGACACATTGAATCAGTGTCTATACTCTTCTATAGAATTTTATAAACACAAGATAAAATCAGTCTGAATTTAACTCAGAGAGGGTAAATGATGAATCCAGGCATGTTCTTTATGATCTCCTGCACACCAATCTGTTTGCATAACTTCATTCACACAAAATCGCAAATCAGTGAAAGAATGTTTCAACTCCATACAGTGAGTGACCATAGGAGCTGTCTTCCACTGTGTCTTAATGCAACTTCTATATTCAGCATGAGAGTAACATTTGATAAACTGATTCTGCCTAGTACTGTTGATTTAGATGCATAAAAACCATAAACAAATATCACATTGGGTGAATGATAGAGAAGATTGACACTGACCGTTTAGAGTCATAAGTGTTTTACCAGCTTGCTGACTCCCTTGATTACATACTAGATAAAATGTTTGTTGGTACATAAGTAGTTTTTTGATTCTCTCATCTCTCCTTTTTGTGTACATTCTAAAATGACAACTACAGGGTAAGAATTATGCCATGGAACATATGTGCAGCAATGTTGATATTATAGTTGTATACATGTACAACCGTCTTTCCCCTTTCTGTCACTTTATTCCTGATATTGAAAGCAAATGGCAATTCTCTAATCCAGGGATGACAAAACTCAACTCGTAAAGCGCATGAGGTAATATCACAGTCCTGTGAACCATTTGGATTGAGGACACATGAGGTGTACCAGGAAGGGAATGCATGAGGAACCCTATTAGAAAGAGTTATCCCCTGCACAGTAGAGAGAGAAGCTAAAGCATAACTCCTTTGAAAGAGAAAAGGAAATGAGCTTGTCTGGAGATGCTAAAACATGTTTGTGACTTATTCTAATACTGGATTAGTGAGTAAGCTTCATGGTGGTAGGAGGGTAAGAGAAGGTGAAATATATTCCTGGAACTGTTATAGCATTCCTATGGCATGAACTAAATAATCTCAGATTAATTCAGTGGTGGTGGGAGGATGCCTTAATGTTAGAGATATTGTTGGAGAAGTTGGTGGAAAATTAGATCACTTTTCTTTTTTTTTTAAATTAGGGATCAGATTGCTTTATTCCATAAAAACGTTTAATAAAAAGAAAGCTAAATACTTGAAACTTGCTTTCTGAATCAGATTGTCATACCTAAATTCATTAGCTAATAAGATAATGGTTTTAATACAAATCTGTTTATTGAAAAAGGTGACTCATAGAAAACAATTGGGCCAAGTGTGCATTTGTTCCTTAGCCCACTAGGCCAATCAAGCAGATGTAAAAGTAAAATCAACTTTTCCTACATTTTTAACATTTTTTCCCCTATAATGACCCCCCCAACCCTTTACTATACCCTTACTAACCCCTTTCTCAGCAAAATACACCCCTTTCTTACCCCCAGTTCACTTTAACAGCTTTACAAGCCATTCAAAATTCAGCTGCTCGTCCAGTTTTGGGAATGCCTCTCCATTCACATATATCTTCAATTTTAGCTTATATTCACTGGCACGCCATATAATGGTATATATGTTTTAAAGTTCTTACACTAGTTTTCAAAACAGTGAATGATCTTGCTCCCAATAGTTTGGGCCTGTCAGTTATTTGCCTAAGTGCCCTTTACTCTCTGCATTTGAAGGCTTCCTTGTCATCCCCACTGTCAAATTTATTCACCTGGCTCAATGCTGTTAGTGAATGTTCTCCATTGCTAGCTTTCAGTTGTGGAATGAGCTTCCTGATTTTCTTAAGGCCAAGAAGGATTTATTTCACTTCTTGGTTGACGGACAGAAGACAATGTGTGATGGTAATGGAACCTTCTCTGAAGAGAGAGCGGTTTTAAGTGGTGTACCGCAAGGATCGGTGTTGGGACCGGTCCTGTTCAATATCTTTGTGAGCGACATTGCGGACGGGATAGAAGGTAAGGTTTGTCTTTTTGCGGATGACACTAAGATCTGCAACAGAGTGGACACGCCGGAAGGAGTGGAGAGAATGAGACGGGATCTAAGGAAACTGGAAGAGTGGTTGAAGATATGGCAGCTGAGTTTCAATGCCAAGAAGTGCAAAGTCATGCATATGGGGAGTGGAAATCCGAATGAACTGTATTCGATGGGGGGGGGAAAGGCTGATGTGCACGGAGCAGGAGAGGGACCTTGGGGTGATAGTGTCTAATGATATGAAGTCTGCGAAACAATGCGACATGGCGATAGCAAAAGCCAGAAGAATGCTGGGCTGCATAGAGAGAGGAATATCGAGTAAGAAAAGGGAAGTGATTATTCCCTTGTACAGGTCCTTGGTGAGGCCTCACCTGGAGTACTGTGTTCAGTTCTGGAGACCGTGTCTACAAAAAGACAAAGACAAGATGGAAGCGGTACAGAGAAGGGCGACCAGGAAGGTGGAGGATCTTCATCGGATGACGTACGAGGAGAGATTGAAGAATCTAAATATGTACACCCTGGAGGAAAGGAGGAGCAGAGGAGATATGATACAGACTTTCAGATACTTGAAAGGTTTTAATGATCCAAAGGCAACGACAAACCTTTACCATAAGAAAAAAATCAGCAGAACCAGGGGTCACGATTTGAAGCTCCAGGGAGGAAGATTCAGAACCAATGTCAGGAAGTATTTCTTCACGGAGAGGGTGGTGGATGCCTGGAATGCCCTTCCGGAGGAAGTGGTGAAGACCAGAACTGTGAAGGACTTCAAAGGGGCGTGGGATAAACACTGTGAATCCATAAAGTCAAGAGGCCGCCAATGAAGAGTGGGTGACTCGCCAGAATGATGGCTACTGCCTGGACACAATACCCTTATTCAATAAACATACACATGGTTACTGTGACTCCAACATCACTCTAAGCTTCAACAGCAAGAGGAAATGTGGAAAAAAGGATTTGCACTCACAAAGCCGGGAGTAGCTGGCTTGTTACGGCGGTTACTACCCCAAACCAAATGTGCCTGATACTTCACTTTCGATGCACATCCAGCATAGCTCTCTGCTCCAACGGCAGGGGAGAAGAAAAACTGATACTTCACACATATCCAGCATAGCTCTCTGCTTCAACGGCAGGGGAAAAGAAAAACTGATACTTCACGCATATCCAGCATAGCTTCAACGGCAGGGGAGAAGAAAAAAGGATTCACACTCACAAAGCGGGGAGTAGCTGGCTTGTTACGGCGGGTACTACCCCAAACCAAATGTGCCTGATACTTCACTTTCGATGCATATCCAGCATAGCTCTCTGCTTCAACGGCAGGGGAGAAGAAAAAAACTGATACTTCACGCATATCCAGCATAGCTCTCTGCTTCAACGGCAGGGGAGAAGAAAAACAACCAATAAGGGCTGTATAACATAGTCTGGGTTAAAACAAATAAGCATGGGTGTAGCTTGCTTATTGCGGCGGTTACTACCCCTACTACCCCCTAACTAATCAAGCTAGATATTTCACTTGGATGCAGCTCCATCACTGCTCTCTACATTAATGGTGGGGGAGGAAGGGAAATAGAACCAAGAGCTAAAAGAAACAGATAAGTATGAGAGAAAAAATGTGTGAAGCTTGCTGGGCAGACTGGACGGGCCGTTTGGTCTTCTTCTGCCGTCATTTCGATGTTTCTATGTTTCTATGTTTCTTTTGAAAACCCATCTTTTTCTACTAACATTTCCTCCTAGCTCCTACAATAAGCGAGGATGTTACATTTCAGGTTAAATGAAAATGTTTTTTGCCTTGTTTGTTATGTTGGTTTTATTTAGATTTTTGTTTTAACTGTAATTGCTATAAAATAAATAAATAAATAACTTCCAAATTCCACTTCAAGGGACCCAGACTTTGCTTTACCTCCCGGAATGGTCAAATTGCAGCTAAAAGAATTAAACATTAATTTGAGCTTTAATTTTTAAGTATCAAACTCCGTGCACACAGTGACAGTGACAGTGACAATGACATGCTCTGAATATAACTGTGACACACAGCCAAAAAAGCTCAAAAATTCCTAAAATTGCCAACACTAGTCATATGCAAAGCTGTTTTTTCATGAGAGCATGAAAACATAAAAAAAAGAAAAACTTGCAGCATAAACACTGATAACTTTTATATCGCTGTCAATTGAAGTATATTGTTTTAGCAACTCAAAAACAGTGAACTGAAAGGTTATAAAATAACTCTGTGTTACACATATCAATCATGATATTACATGCCCACAAGAGTCCAAACAGAGAGTCTCTGTCAAGTCTGGACCTTATCAAAGCTTTACTCTTTTGTTGGATCTGGGCAGTAAAATCTTACGGGTAGATTTTCAAAGGGGTACGCGCGTAGGATACGCGTGTACCCCCCAAAAACCTACCCCCAAACCCCCCCCTGCGTGCGCCGAGCGCAAGCCCTGGGACGCGCGTAAATCCCAGGGCTTGCATGGAGGGGCGTGCCGGGGGCGTGCCCGGAGTGACGCGGCGTTTTGGGGGCGTGTCACACGTGACGCAGCGTTTAGGGGCCGGTGCCGTGGGCGTGGTTTCGGCCCGGGGGCGTGGCCGTGGCCTACGGACCAGCCCCCGGGACCGGAACATGGAGCGGGGCAGCCGGCCGGTGCGCGCAAAGTTACGCCTGCTTCCAGCAGGCGTAACTTTGCCGACAAAGGTAGGGGGGTGGGTTAGGTAAGGGAAGGTGCAGGGGGGTGGGGTGGAAGGAAAGTTCCCTCCGATTTCGGAGTGGCCTCGGAGGGAACGGAGGCAGGCTGCGCGGCTCAGCGCACGCAGGCTGCTGATTTTGGGCAGCCTTGCACGCGCCGACCCCAGATTTTAATGGATACGTGTGGCTACACGCGTATCTATTAAAATCCCGCGTACTCTTGTTCGCGCCTGGTGCGCGAACAAAAGTATGCGCTCGCGCTAATTTATAAAATCCGGCCCACAGTGCTTTTAAACAATAGTTCCCATAAAGATAGAAATCAAGTGTCTCTCAATGAGGTCGTGCTCCCAGCCCCAAGCTTCGCCATCGCCTACAGCATAGCTAAAAATTGCATGGCCTCTGCTGCTGCGGTGAACCATTGTGTCTCTCCCTCATGCATCACTGAGAGCTTGGCTGGATAGTTTAGGCTACAATGCACCTTAAGTGCTTGTAACTTTGAGTAGATTGGTGCAAATTCTTTCTGTTGCTCAGACAGATTCACAGAATAATCCTGAAATACCAGTACATTTTTATTATTGTAGATCATCTCTTTTCCACCTCGTATAGTACGAAGTATAATTATTTTATGTGCAAAATTCAGTATGCAAATAATCTCCACTTGCTGTCTGCCTTTTATTTTCTGCTGTGAACCCAGTCTGTGTTCCCATTCGATACAAAGATTACCTTCCACATCCCGGAAGCCCAGCTCTTGGGTAAACCATGTCTCCATGAAACCCTGCGGTTCAGAATTCAGCAAAATTGCAGGTGGGCGTATGAAGCAAAGATTGTTTTGCTGTTATCTGTTCCTATTGTCTTCCACTGTTTCCTCTAGTATGTGCACTGTCATTTGCAGCATCAGCAGGGTCCCTTTGTGAGCATGTTGTATATCCTGAATGCTGGAGACCCACCATTCCACATTCTCGATACGATTATTAAAAGTTTCAAATTTACTCATTATTTCAGGTTGTTGCTCATACATTTTATTAAATTTTGAATCAAGGACATGGACCATATCTGCTGTTAATTCTGCAACCACCATGGGATTTAAAGAAGCCACATCTGGATCTCTGGAAATTGCTGCATCTTGTCTGTAGGCCTCATCATATCCTTATCTTTTTTTGCAGCTCTAGATGACATAACTCAGTAAAGAAACTAAATGCTAAATGTCCATGATTCTCCCGAGTCAGAAACAAGGTAATTTTCAGCAAGGTAGTTTTCAAGGCAAGGGGTTCGATGCAGGCAGATACAATGGGGCAGCACCTGGAAACAAGCAGAAACACAACCTGCCCCACTCACAGCATCATGTGACCACCCACTTTCTTTTTTTAAATTGGTGTGTGCTGTTCCATCTCCAAATCCAAAAAAGTGGTCAGTATGCCCTCTAAAACAGAAGAGCAGGGGAAGAGGAATAAAAAATATTGTTTGATGTAATTGGTTCAGGCTAGATTTAAATGGAATGATTTTCTGTAATTATTTGCTGCAACATTTTTCTACGGAATACAGCAAAGTCCTTGGGAGTGACAAGCACCTGTGTGGAAAGTACATTTTGTGGTACTGCAAAAGCCTAGTTGAAAAGTTTCCCTACCAGAGGTCTTTTGGATTAAACACCACCTCTTTAAAAAAATTCTAAAGCATATTACAATCTCCATAGAGCACAATTTTTGTTAGATCAGTGAACGTTTCTATGCCTTTGTATTGTGCAGGATAGCAGTAGTAGCACAATAGATTCAGTGGAACATTCAATCCAATCAAATGATTTGGTCCCATAGTGCTTTTATAATTTCACTCAGTGGTTTACCTCTCAGAGTTACTCAGTTTGTTGTCAGATTCTCTGTTATTAGCCCTACAAGTTCAATCTAAAATGAAAATCTCCATTTCTTGTTTCCGCAAAATTGCAAATGTTCTTACCAGCAGTGTAACAGACTATTTACATTAATCATAGCGATAGATACTTAGATAGTATTGATGCAGAAAATTAAGATCATAGGCAGCTTTTTAAAGCTTTAAATACTTATGACTGGGAAAAAATGCCTATGAAATCATAGAAGATAATGTATCTATTCTAACCAAATTTTGGATTTTTTTCATGTTAATAAATGAATGCTATTGGCATGCAGTCTTCAATATGATAGCACATTTAAATGAAAAATCATTATTCAGCTGTAGCATATGTTTGAACCATATTCTAATTGCTAAATATTACTGAAGATGTATTGTGACCATAAGAATAAAAGGAATGAAAATTTCTTCTGAGAGTGATACTCATGAATTCTTCTGAGAATACTATACAACTGAAATAAATGGTCATTTAATTTGGGGAGGTTTCAATAAATCTGCATACTTATGCCCGTTCCCTTGGTGGTTGACTTTGGAAGTCACCACAACCCACCTTGGGCCTGAGCTGCTCCACCCTCACTCCTCAAGCAGCTGGCCAGGTAATGGGGAGATTGTAGTACATCTGTATACTTTTCTTAGCTATCTCAGCTGTCAATTTTAGAAGTCACCACAACCTGCCTCATGTTCCTTGAACAGCTGGCCAGGTACTGGGGAAGTTATAATGCATCTTTATACATTCCCCACTGCCTGGGATCATTTGTGAATATGTTAAACAGCACTGGTCCCAGTATCAATCACGGTGATACTCCACAAATGACTTTTCTACATTTGGAAAACGGATTAGTCATGCCCTCTGTTGTTTGTCTTTTAAACAGTTACCAACCTACAGTAGGACACTGCCTTCTATCCAATGACTTTTTCAATTCCTGAGGAGTCTCTCATAGAGGGACTTTGTTAAATGCCTTCTAAAAATCCAAATACATTATATCAACCAGCTCACCTTTATCTACATATTTGTTTACATCTTCAAAAACATCTAAACTACTAGTAAGGCAAAAACCTGTTGGCTCTTTCCGATTAAGCCATTTCTATTTATATGGCCAGTGATTTTGTTTGATCTGGAAAAGGGAACGACAAGCGAGATGATGAAATTTACAGATAAGACAACATTATTCAAAGTTTTTAAAACAGCAGCGGATTGGGAGGAATTATAAAAGGAGTTTGTGGACTAGGAGACTGGGAAACTGAATGGTAAATTAAATTTAATGTAGAAAAGTGCAAAGGGATGCGCATAAGGAAAAATAATACCAACTACAGGCACAAAATGTTGATTTTATATTGGGAGTCACTACCCAGGAAAAGGACCTTGGAGTCCTTGAGGAGAATATGTTGAAATACCTAGCTCAGTGTGTGATGGCAGTAAAAAAAAAAAAAAAAAAAAAATCAAATGGAATGTTAAGAATGATCTGAAAAGAAATGGAGAGGAAAAACAGAAAACATCATATTGCCTCTTTATCAATCCATGGTATGACTCCTTCCTGAGTACTGTATACATTTCTGGTCACCCCATAGCAAAAAAACATTGCAAAAGTAGAAAAGGTACAGAAGTGGATGGCAAAAATGATAAAGGGAATGGAACGGTTCCCCTAAATGAGAATATATGCAGGTTAGGTCTCTTTAGCTTAGAGCAGTGACAATTGAGAACGGGGCCAAAGCAAGGAGATTAAGTACCCCAGGTGAACCTTACAGTTTTGCAAGCCCCCCACTGCCTCCCCACACACACACATTCCTGCCCCAGCACCACCATCCCAATACACAATTAACATGTATGCATTTTTTATAGATTTTACATGGACTAGGCAATTCAAAGTTCAGTTTTCTGGGGTAAAAATATCACTTACAGAAAGCCCTGCAAAAAGTATAAAAAGATATTTGGAACCCATATTAGGTATATTGAATACATGTTGAATGTGGTCTTGGCTCTCTGAAAACCATGAGTAAACAGAATTACAATTAGAATATAGTAAACCTCCTATACCAAAACAGAAATAACTGCCCAAAATCCTACCTATCAAAAGGCAACACTGCAAATATTATACCAGCCCATAAAACACCAATATACCGCCTAATAGGAAAACAGAACAAGGCAAGCTGCACAGTTCCCTACACAGAAGCTACACACTAGCAGAATAGTTCACATCAGTCACACATGCAGAAAGCAGACAGATGCTCACCAAATATAGAATACAGACCATAAAGTATAAATATGCGTAAAAACTTGCAGTCAAAAGATGAATTGTTAACTGCAACAAGCTCTCTGTATGTAGCACAACACTGGAGAAATAGAAAAATTACCATTTCTCTGTATGCAGTGCTACACTGGAGAAATAGAAAAATTAATGTTTCTCATAAAACAAAAATTAAATCAGGAAATATAAAACAGCAGCTATAATAGTGCCATCATTTCTGTGTTTCTGATGAATACAGTAACATCCAATAATTAAATCTCAGGTGCCTTGAGAGTGTCATGGATTATAGGGGGAGGAAGAGGAATTATTATACACATACGCTCCCTCTCTCTCACATGTTTAATCACATACACACACACACACACCCACCAATGTTGCCAGATGGGTGGTTTTCACGCCCAATTGGGCTATTTTCAATGAGCTTGAGCGGGAAAGTTTTTCACTTTTTTAGCTGCGAGATTTTGGGCTACTTTTTTTACTTGGGCGTCTATTGGGGCATCTTCTGCCTGTTCTCCTGAAGCACTTTTGCTGATACATCACCTGCTACTGCCCGGCTTTATAGCTAACTGTAGAGAACAAGAAGGGTTTGTATCTAGAAACAATGTTGTACTCAGATGAAATAATTTGAAAGTGGTAAAACATTTCGAGCATCTTTATTGCTGGTACTATTAGTTAGAGATGTGAATCGTGAATTTTTTTTCGTGTGGCCCAATCGGGTTTTTTTTTATCGGCTGTGCCCGAGCCGATAAATAAAAAACCACCCCGACCCTTCAAAACAGCTCCCTTAACTTCCCCCCCCCAAAAAAACATTTTAAATTACCTGGTGGTGCAGTGGGGTCCCGGGAGTGATCTCCCGCTCTTGGGCCGTCGGCTGCCACTAATAAAAATGGCACCGATGGCCCTTTGCCCTTACCATGTGACAGGGTATCTGTGCCATTGGCCGGCCCCTGTCACATGGTAGGAGCACTGGATGGCCGGCGCCATGTTTAAAAATGGCCATTTTTATTAGTGGCAGCCGACGGCCCGAGAGCGGGAGATCTCCCCCGGGACAACCACTGGACCACCACTGGACCACCAGGTAATTTAAAACATTTGGGGGGGGGGGGGGGTCGGGAGGATGGGGGAAGCTAAGGGAGATGTCTTGAAGGGTCGGGGTGGGTTTATAGCTTGATTATTGGAAGTATGGAGAAACTGCTTTGTGTATAAGATGACATCTTCACACTAACTTAAAGCTAGTCACAGATGTATTTAGTCCATTGAAAAGGTATTGCTTATGACTTGTTTGCTTATCTTTTTTTCTACTTAAGAACAGAAAATATACCTCCTGTACACTATAATTAGGGACAGTTGTTTTCAGCTGTATGCTGATTTCTGCATTTCTCCCCCCCCCCCCCACCCCTTGACTTTTAAGAGCAAAAGAGAAAACTCCAGCGGAGAGAAAGGAACTAGGGCACTGGCACAGGAGTCTGCTATCTTCTCTCTGACAACCTAGATTTCTAGGCTTTTCTAACTTTGGCCTAGATTTATCAAAATGCGGTAAGTACCGCATGCGATAGCAAAAGGGGCGTGGTTTATGCTAATGTAGTATTTATCGCTATTAATTGCATCAGTGGCATGGGATCTTCTTAGTGTTTGGGTAATTGCCAGGTTCTTGTGGCCTGGTTTGGCCTCTATTGGAAACAGGATGCTGGGCTTGATGGAACCTTGGTCTGACCCAGCATGCCAATTTCTTATGTTCTTAAGATGGTCCAAGTCTCGGCCACTCCGCCGACCTACATGCCCTGGGAGACCACAACATTATGGTGGTCTCTGAATGGTCCTCCGACTGTTTCCAGCCCTTTTGGACCTGCCGCAGGGAGCAGCATAGGCAGCAGGCTGGACGGAGATCAGGAAGGCACAGGACTGAAGCGGTCAAAGCAAGGTCTTGGAACTTGGAGCAAGGCACAAGTGGAGTTCAGGATGAAGACAGGAACAAGAGGGATAAGCTGGACCCTCAGGCACCCTACACAGCCCACCGTAAACAGGCGGACCCAATGGGCTGGTCGCGGACCACAATGTCTCCTACACGTCCTATATAGCTAGGAGGCTGGTCGCGGACCACGAGAAGAGCGGGAGAAGCTCAGAAAGTCACTTAGCTCAGGGTAGTGGAAACACCTCGGATTCTCCAGAGTTGGAACTATGCAAGGCAACGAGGAATCTGCAGACTCAGATCACAGGAGGAGACTCTCGGAGGCACGGGTCCCACATTCTGGCGTCTGGACCAGACACATCAGGATCACTGGAAAACACAGGAAGTTCAAGGGAGACATAGCCCAGGTAGACTAGCCCCTTGCCAAAGCAAGGACTGAGAAAAGAGGAAGTCCTTTTAAAGGACAGGAAACAAGCAACTCCCTGGGAGGAATTCAGATGGGCCACACCTGGCTGGCCCTATAACTGGAGAGAAGAGCTGCGGGCCGACCCCTAGGGAGAAGGGCGGGGCCCAAACCAGGAAGTCCAGGCAAAGACTGAACAGGCCTCAGGCAGGCCCCGAGGACGTCGAAGGCCTCCCAGGCCATGGAGCAAAACCTGGGCAACCAGATCAGGCGAGGCCCCGGCTTTGGAGTGGCCTCCAGAAAAAAGTGAGAGGCCTCCCATAGCTCCAGCTACGGGATGAATTGTAACACATAGACGACTTATCAGTTTTATGAAACAGTTCATTGCTGAGATTACATTTCTCTTGGTGTGTGATACACTTTGTATTTTACTTTTGCAGACATTTCATAGTAATTCCAGTTTTCTGTCCTGTCTCGCTAAACCAGTTTACTGTATGGTGTTATGCTACTTATAGAAATGGTTATAAGAAATAGCTCTATATTCACAAGGATTTGAAATATAAACTAGCGTAAACTAATTTTAGTAGATTTGTTACAAAAGGTTTGCCAGAGAAAGATGGCTAATTAATAGAAACAGAAGACAAAATGCCAGCTTGCAGATTTCTCACTCTACAGAATTGAGCCCTTCTTGACAGATTTCTCTTGATCTGATATGAGGAGAGCAAGGAGTCAGCTGTGAACCAAGCTTCTTGTTCTTCTTTTTTTTGATCATTGACATAGTTTTGGAGAGAAAGAGGAGGGATTGCTCATGACTGGTGATTAAAAAACTGAGAGCCATTTTTCTCCCCATCTTAGGTTTCCACAGATTCTGCTGGAATGGATTGTAGAATGTATTTGGCTGCTCATTATTATTTTTCTCATTAAAATATGCTGTTTATAAGTCACTAAGCTGATAATTCAGTGCTTTGTGAATACTGCAGTAGTTGATAATATCTAATATTTGTTGTCTTGAGAGCTGTGTTTTAGAATTATAACTCAAATTATAATTGCAATTTTGGTAATTCATATATTTTTTAAGCTCTCTTACCACTGCATCCTGGAAGTCAGGCCTTTAAAAATATCTGTGGTATTAGAACAGTTGGGAAAACAGATGAGACAGACATTGTTGAGCATGGAGACTTATTTTAATATGTTGCCCAGTTTTCAGTGCTGATTTTTATTTGTTCACATGGACAATGAGCTGTATTTTCACAGATAATATATTACTTGTCTAATTGGTTGGCTTGCATGTACAAACAGCAAGTACTTAAACATTTCTAAATGCTGGTCCAGTTAAGTATGCAATGCCAGTTGTGCCCATGTGGAAAAAAATAATGCTTAAGAAATTCAAACATCTAACTTGGAACATTTTTTTTTAAAGCCCCAGTATATAAAAGACAAAAAATATATATATTTTATTGGCCAATGGCCATATGTTCTAAACATTTTTTGCATAGATGCTAAATGCTTGATATTTGACAAAAAATGTATGGACACAAATTTACAGCTGCTGGAAAAGGAAACTGAATAAATGTTGAAAATTGATAAACAAAAATACCCTTAAAACTCTTTAAAAAATCTACCTTAAAACTATAAACAAATTAATTTTGGGTGTACATAAAATGTATTTGCCAAAGTGTAGTATAGGGTTGAAATACTCATGTACAAATTAGATTTTCAGATAAATAATTTCCAATGTATCCCTTTCCCTACCATTGTTAGAAATTTGTTTTAATCTTTGTGAGTCACTGGTCTTTCTGTATTAAATTAAGTTTACACAGCCACCTACTGAAAATTGAGCCCAGTTGATATAGATTTGCTTCTTTATATTCTAAGCTTCTGTGATGCTTGATAGTGCTTGATGTTCATATATAGATATATGAATATATACATATTTATAGATGCATTAATTTTTGAAGTTTCTGTTTACAGTTACAGAAAAAATTCATATAAAAAAATCTTGTATCTAGGTGTAATATCTAATCTACTCCATTATTATATTACAAGTAATGTTATTGCTAATACAATTCTCTGTCCTAGACCTAGATGCAAACATTGAGACAGTGAGCTATTAAAACCCTCTTTTTCGTTCCTTTCTATGCTATTCTAAGTAGCACTTGTCATTGTTTGGCAGCAGTGAATAATTTCCTTCTAAATCTACAATCTGGAGTCACATAGAGTAGCTTTGAAACTCTTGGCTGTGCTGTGCTGTGTTGTGTTGAGGATTGGGAGGAGGGGAAGGTCACATGTTTGTGACCTGCTTTACTGCTTTTCAACTTGAAGTAAATTAATGCACACATACCAGATCCCCCTCTGTTTGCTGATTGGTTCCTTCTGCCATTAAATATTTCACACTGCTAGAGAGAGGCTGAAAGCAATCAGCTGGTAATTTGGTATGTACATCAGTAGTGCAATAACTGACTTTCAGGTTAAAGTCAAACAAACCCTGTTTACTGCAGCTCTGATTAGAATACATTTGCTTTGAATTTAAATCCTTCTGTAATACAGCAGTGATAGCTAATTAACTGTGATGTGATAGAAAAGGACTGAATTCTTATTTCTAATGACAGTGAGTAAAGCACATTGAGGAAAAACTAACCAGTTTGACCCCCCCCCCCCCCCCTTCCACTCTATATGTATTCTCTGCTTGCAGTGTAAACCCTGGCTTAGATTCATATAACTTTATTGGCATGACAGCCTCAGATGTGGTGCAAAAGTAATACACAAGTAATATATAAAATCCTAAAAATAAAAAGGGAAAAAATTAGAGCCTATTGTCTGTCTTTGAAAAGATATTTTTAAGTTAACTTAAGAATTTCCATGCTTTACTACTCTCTTTGTTGCATAAGTGCTTCTTGGTGGATCTGCTGGACTATTTTCACCCAGTTTTTGAGTTCATAGGAGTAGATTTTTACAGGGAGTGTATAGGTGGGTCGATTGATAACTAATGGAAGCTGGAAAAGAAGAAAAATATACAAACTGCACCAGATAGTGCTAGTCCAGTGGAACAGTTTTCCTTAGTTATTTTCTATTGTTTTCTTATCTCATGTCCCTCACCGTTTTTCATGTGACACAGAATAGAGTAAATTTTAAAACCTGCATGTGCGTCCATGTGTGCACAATTCCCAGCGCGCACACATTGACACGGCTATTTTATAACATGTGTGTGTTGGCATCCCCCGGTTTTTTATGTGCGCTGGGCTTTTAAATTTTGGGCTAATATGAGAGGCCTTCAAGTGGACAACAATGAAGCTAATACTTGTTATGCTGTGTAAGTCATAAAGCAAAGGTTTTTGTCTTTTGAGAGTCTAAGGGCTGATATTCATCTTAGCACCTTATGGTAACTATTGCAATGGAAAGTCTTTTTAATGTGAAAAAACAATGGTAAATTGCAGTTTGTAAAAAAATAATTTTGTAGTGTCTCATCAAGCAAACTGTTGCAAAATGAAATCTAGTACCCCTAAATCAAGTAAGTAATATTAACTTAGAATTTATTTTTTGTTTTCATGGCTGGAAAAATGTAGCTAATTGTAGAAAGAAAAAATAAATATATCTAAAGAGAAATATTCAGTGATCTTAGTCCTTTTGGCTATTTTAAACAATTTGATCCATTCATTGTGAGATCAACCTAATGTTACAATATGGGCTAATGGTGAAGTAGATATTCAGTGCCATTTAAGTGTATGAGTTTCAGCCTATCCATCTAAGAGGCGGTGGCTGAATATCTGCCCAGGATCAGTGGTCACCTCTTAGCTAGAAAACTGCTTGTCTGGCTAAATAGTTAGCCAGCTAAGTGGTGGGCAGGGCCAGGGTATAGCTGATAGGAATTGAGTTAGCTGGATAAGTTTCCCGGCTAATGCCAATATTCAAAGTTAGCTGGATAATTTATTCAGCGTACTCTGATCGCACCAGTGACCTGTCCTAAAGTTAACTGGATAAACTTGCCTGGCTAACTTTTAGATAGCCGGGTATATTCAGCTGTGCAGCTACACTGCAAAATATCCTGGCTATGGCCTGGATTTTCTAATATTGCACAGGTTTGTGAATCCCACGGTAATGGGGGGGGGGGGGCGGGGAGGGGAAGCGGGGGTGGGGGGGGTGGGCCTGCGAAAGCCGGCAGCGATCGCACCACCGCGGTGTTAATGCTGCCGGCTTTCGCACCCAATAGCACCACCGTGAAAGGTGGCGCTATTGGGTGCGCTTCTGGCGGCGATAACGGGTCTTACCTTATCGCTGCCAGCGAAGTTACCACCACATCCGCCCTGACGCTGCCCCGATTCCTCCTCTTCTGATCCCGACTCCACCCCTACTTCGCCCCTATCAAGCTATCGCGTGCGATACCGATAGAAAATGACCCCCTAAGTTAGCAAAATAGGTTAAATTAGCGGTTCAGTATTACTCCCTGTATTTTTAAAGTTTAACTTGAACCTTCAAAAGAAACCATTGCTGCCCAAAAAAATAAATTAATAGGTATTGGTAAGAAGATAACAGTTTCTCGTAACATTTCTTCATTAAAAAACAGGCATAAACTAGTCATTATGCATGGGTAACATTATGCACCCTGCTCTCGGAGCTCAGTTAAAGTCTAACTGAGCATCTGCAGGAGTTTCTGCATGCATTGCATACATTGCTTCATAAATATCCCCAGTCTTTCTTTGTCTGAGCTATCACAGGAATATGTCCTCACTGGGACACCCATGCATGAACACATTTCACCTATTCTTGTCACACTATATTGGTAACCAATAATCTGGAAAGTTTAAATTCAGAGTTCTGACTCTAGTACATAAACTAGTCAGTAACCCAGAGATTACCTGGATCAACCCATATCTGAGAATTTAAAGGCCATCACATTCCGTTCAATCTGCCAATAAAGGTTTACTTGAGATACTGTCACCCAAACTTGCTTATTTAACAGAAACATGGGATCAAGCTTTCTTGATAGCAGGCAGTACATTATGGAACTCACACCCGCAATACCTCTGATTACTTACTGATCTGAATCAGTTTTAAAAAGAGTTGAAAACTCATCTTTTCTGAGAGGCTTTCATTTAAGAAAAATGTATTTATATTTTGCTTCCCAGTTTTTGTGATCTTTACTATTCACTAGATACACGGTCATTTTATATGTTAATGCTTTATTCTACATAATGCTGTGGATTTTGTGTGTTGTGTTTGATATTTGTTTTATTTATGGATGTTTTATTCTCAAATCCATCTTCATATCCCACTACTATCTGGACAACATGTCTTAAGGTGACAGTAATTTTGGGCATGCAGTTCTGTCCAGCTTGTTCAGCCAGTAGTCTAACTCTCCACTTGGTGGGACTGGTTGTCTTTTAAGCAATTCCTTTAAGTTAGATAGATAAGTTATCCCAGATATTCAGCAGGAGTAACAGCCTAATGAATATGCCCAAATAAAATAATTCAGCTACCTTTAGCTGGATAAATTTAAAACTAACTAGCCATCTTTTGAATATCACTGGTTAAGTTTAAAGCTATTTATTTATTTATTTGTTTATTTGTTTGTTTGTTTAGCACTTTTCTATACCGACGTTAATGAGTCCACATATCACATCGGTTTACATCGAACCAAAGTTACAAATAATAGTAATATTACATTGAACAAGAGTTACCTCGAACGAGGGTTGCATCAAAAACTAATGATAATAATAAAATAACATTACATTGAGAAAAGGGTTTACATATGAACGAGGGTTACAACAAACGAGGGAAAAGGTATGAACACCGTTAGAAATTACCTAGATGACTTAAGATTTAACCAGTTATTTCAAAAGAATGTAGTTGGTTAAATGAAAGTGTTATTAGTAATAAAATGTTTTAAGTCCAGGCTGTGGCCCAATTATCAGTTCCCCCACCCAATGTTTATCAAATGGCCCTGCCGAGCTGATCTCCCACTCCATCAAACCCCTCTGAAAGTACATGAAAATGTGAAGACCTCCTTCTGTCCCTCCCTAGTTCTACACATAATGTCCATAAGTACCCTTCATCTCCCTCCCCTCCACCACTACCCCCAACCTTTATCTTTTCACCCATCCAGTTCTTTTAGAAATGTAGCCTTTGTGCTGGGATTGTGGTACTCTAGCACAATCCTGGCTACTTTCATCACTGCCATAGCAACACTGATAGTAGCCAAATTAGCATTAGAGTACCAAGATTCTAGATATAGCTGAAATTTGATTAAGTTAGTCAGATAACATAACTCCACCCTGGAACACCCCTACATTATTCTGCTAAATTTTATCTGGATTATGACTTATTTGGTGACAAAGATATTCAAAAGTCAGCATTTAGCTAGATAACTCACAAGTTATCCCGCTAAATGTCTTTGAATATGGACCCCTATGTGTTTTTGTAGCAAGCTATTTTAACCAGGTTCCTGCCCCCATGACCTTCTCATGTATTGGAGCCTTAGAATGTATACTGAGCTGCATTTAGATTTGAGTGATGTGTTTTGATCTGGTCAAAAAATAATTTTCAGCCCTGCAGAGTCTGCAAGCTGCCACAACCAAGGTGATGGAATATAAAAATATATCAAAAACCCCTGTATGATCTCCTGTGAATAACAAATGTTCTGCAAGAACCAGCATCCAGCACTCACAGTGTTAACATATTGGGAAAAGGGATATACTTTTTAGCCTGCCCAGAGAACAGCACTACATAGCCAGCAGAGGAGGAAGAATGCTAGGAGACAGTTTAAGGTAGAAAAGGCACAATTTGGCTGGCTCTTTCTGTGTGTGCGGGGTGGGGATGGCCAGGAGGTGGAGCCAGGAGCCTGGAACAGAGGAGTGCATCTGGCAACCCTGCAGTCATTTCTTCTCCTGAAGAGATAATTATCAAGAGGGAGAGACATAAGTCTGCACTCTAAGGAAATATAGAGACAGACAGCTTCATAGCCAAGCAACATGTGAAATCCCAACAAGGGACAGAGGAGTCAGGAGTGGAGAGACTAAAAGAGATAACAAGAGATATCCAGATACTTTAGCAGAGGAGGGAGAAGGTTTATTTCCTTGCCTTTTGTCAAGCATCTCATCTTAACTGCTTCAGCCTTTCAGCCAAAGTCAAGCATAAGCACTTTCTGGCAGGTACTGGGAAAGAAAAATTGGAAGCTCTTCAGGAGAGAGAGAGACCTTTCACAAATTGCAGTGCTCATCTATTTGGTTTGTCATCTATCCAGCTCCAGCATCAAGAGGCAATTCTTCATTGGTTTTCTTCTACACAAATTTGTGTTTGGGACAGGAATCATGCTTTAGAAACTGCTGACATTGGGGTGGATCTGTTCCCCCGCCCCACCCCTATTTGAGTACTCAGGGGTAAAGACAGTTTTTGAAAGTTAAATACTTCACTGCTTTTCCTCCCAAGATTCTTTATTATCATTCCCTATTTTTTTTATTTTTACTATCCATACAAGTATATTGGTTGCACTGGCTAATAAGCCATATCCAGTATTATTTTTGTATTGCTTGATTTAAAATAAGAAAACTGCAAGTTTATTATACTTCACTACTCTACTTTTCCCATTTAATGTTCTGGTTGGATTTGCCGTCTACTTATTCAATACTATTAAAAGTTTTAATTACTGTCTTATTCTGGTGCGATGATTTTTTCTAGTCTGTGGTGCCACAAGTGAGAGCTTGATTGGGAAGGGCACAGAATTGTGGTGTCGAGGTGACTGGGACCCTGTCTCATCCCCCACTTAGGCTAGGAACCCAAAGATAAATCATTTTAGTGAATATAATTTTGTTATGAACGTGCCCTGTAGGCCCTGAGGAGGGACGAGGGGGCTCAATCGTCTACTCCTGGGAGAGAGTGAGCCCTTGGCCTGTGAGGCGACTCAGGGAGGAGCCCCAAGACATGCCCCAAGGGAGGTGAGCGAGTGCAGGCATGGTTGGAGCAAATACACTGGAACTGGACAAACAGGGTCAACCCCCCATAGAACTTCACGCCCCAGTGAAGTCAGAGGGCTGGGAACGAAGAGACCAGGAACTGGAACAGGAGAATCCGGATCCTGGAAACAAGAAAAGAGTCAGAGTACCTAGAAGAGACGAGGACTCTTGGAGACTTGGATGAGATGAGACTCTTGGAGACTTGGATGAGACAGACTCTTGGGGACTTGGACGAGATGAGACTCTTGGAGACTTGGACGAGATGGGACTCTTAGAACATGGAAGAGACGAGACTCTTGGAACTTGGAAGAGATGAGGCTCTTGGATCTTGGAAGGCACTGTCCCACAGGATGCCCTACACAGCCCGATGAGGACTGGTCACGGACCACCCAGTCCCGCTGCACGCCCTACACAACCTGAGATGCTGGTTGCGGACAACATGGGGAGTGGAACAAGCACTGGATGGACAGAAGGATGCTGACAGCGCTTGAGAGAGGTCCAGCTGGAAGGGGACTAGAGTCACCGAAGACGGACACCGAATGAGACAAATTTACTCCCCCGAAAGATGGCTAGAGACAAAATCCATTGGACGGCAAAGGCAGCTGTGGATTCTTCAGGATCAAGATGAGGAACGAAGGAGATCGGTACACAAGGGAATGATGCCTCAGAAAGTAAGGGCTTCTGAACATCTGGACGCCTGGACATCTGGACATCTGAACGAGTGGACATCTGGAGATCTGGACATTTGGACATCTGGATGAGAGGACATCAGGACGAGTGGACATCCAGATATCTGGACAAGATGAGGAACTCTAGGGCGTTTATATAGGGCAGGACCTGGAAGAGCCCTGAAAACGTCATCCGGAGGGTAAAAGAGTGCTTTCTGCTTCTGGCCCTTTAAAAGAAGAAGAAAGGTGCACACCCACACCTAGAGGGACCCTGGAGACTGAAGGGCGGAGCTAAGGCCTGTGGAGGAGTCCTGCTGCCTGGAGGAGGAGCGAGCAGGCCTGAGGCAGCTCCTGCCGTGAAGGGGAGCCATGCTGCATGTGGCAACCGCTATGAGGGTGAAGACCCGATGGTACTTGGGCCTCAGAGGAGAAGGGAAACCCGGCGGGGACTTCCCTCGAAGGAAGTCGTCGACGGCGCGGCTCCAGCCATGAAGAGAAGTGAGGCAGCAGCGGCAGTAGGCCGCGAAGTCGGAGGGAGGTGTGGCTCGGCGGCAGTCTGGGCCGCGGTGAAGGCTGCAGCGCACCAGCTGCAGTGGGAGAGAAGTGCGAGCCTGTCTACAGGATGGGGTTGGCGGACAGGATCGTAACAGTACCCCCCTGAATCCCCCCCAAAGCCTGTTCAATGGCTGAGGGTGGAGGGCATAACTACAATGCCAGGTGGAGAACTGGGGATCCGTACACAGATGTTCAATGCTTGCGAGGAGTTGAAGAGAAGACGAAGCAACATGTTGATGACTTGACGTAGACACGGGAAAGTAAGAGAAGGACATGGTCCAAGTAAAACATAGACACTGCCCCGAGGAGCGGGGAAGGCCAGGAGACCAGGTCTCTGGAGAGAGCGCACGCAGGCCCCTGATGAGCGGGTACCTGAGCCAGAGGCCAGAGTGCTTGGTGAAACAAGAAAGTCCACAGAACACTGTACCGAAGAAGGAAGGCTTGTCATGGTAAAAAGTACCCGTTGATGAAAGTTGCACAAATGTAGTAATCAAAAAAAGAGCTCAAAATCACTGGTTCCAAATCTTTATGGTAGAAGAGATTAGGGATGTGAATTCATTTTTTACGAATTAGACAATGTCAACGATAATGTCTAAATCATAATGGATCGGATGTGCTGAAATGTTTGCCGAAATTTCGGCAAAATTTGTATTTCATGATAGTGCGCACAATGGAGTTACTGTGCACTAAATATCTGTTAGTGTGCAGTAATACCAATTAGTGCACACTGTTTTTCTAGCTAATGAACTCCTCTGAATTGATACTTTTTACTTTTTAAGTTGCATTTTTTAGTGTGCACTAACATTAGTTATAGAGCACTAATACATACTTAGTGCGCTGTAAGTTCTATTAGGGCGCACTAACTAACCTGTTAGTGCACACTAACGAGCCTTAATGTGCATTAACATCTAGCTAGCGCACACTATCTCATTTGGTGTACTGTGCACTAATGCTGAGATAGTGCGCACTAATTGGTTGTTAAAGCGCATTAAGGCTCGTTAGTGTGCACTAACGCACTTCGGCGGAAATTTCCGGAAAAACCTCCCCGAAACGTGTGAAAACAAAATTTTTCATGGAGCGGCCGATCTGAAGCAAAACCCGATATCTTTAAAAGAAGCACATTCCTGGAAGAGATCCACTTAATTCGATAGAGAGAGAGAATTGTCTCTCAGGGATACGTATTGTGTTACATACTCCCATATGGTAAAACGGTGTTCAAAGGGAGCTTGGAAGAGAACAGGCATCACTACGATACTTCAGGTAGTATATGGATTCGCCGTATTGGAATTTCCCAGATAAAAGTATGGATGAATGTCTCAGGATTGCGTCAGAAGAGCCATTGTAGATAGACGATAAGGCTCACGTACAGTCCTCGTTTAGCACAGATATCACATTGTTGGTGGCAATGTCCTCTCAGTTGTGCTAAATTGCTTGAGAATGTAGGTTAACCAAGGTGACAGTGTTACTTAGTGATTTACCTTGAGAGGTTAACTGTTCTTGTTGGTGTCGTATCTGTTTAGAGATACTTTTCATATCATCCTGCAACTCTTAAACATTGCTTTGTAATTTATTTTTTTTTTACGGAAACTGCAATTGCAATTGACATGAATGCACCAAAGAGGGAACCCAGGACAGAAAAGATAATGGATCCATCAATTAGTCCAGTAAACCTTTTGGGTCAATCTAAGTCTTTTCTAATTGGCTGGATCTTAATTTTGTCCAGTTGGCTAAGAATGTTCTGAATGTTCTGGTTAGCATATTTCAGATAATCCATGAACCAAGCTTTAGTTGCAGACAAATGCCTTGTTAATGAGATTAAAATGTTTCTGGATCACATATTGGGGGATCAGTAACACAAAAACTTTCTGAGTGACAATCTGGAACTGCATGCATCATAACGCTGGAGGAGGGACCAGGCTGGACCAGCTTGGTAGCTTCCACTCCTGTCATCAGCAGCACTAGGATGATCGCCCTCAGGATTGGCTCTTCATCTGAAAACCAGTAGAGAACTACTCCTCTGCTTTATTGTTAATGTCAGTGTCACTGGGCACAACATTTTTACCCACAAATTTACGAGGGTGACAAGGTCTGAGCTGATTAATGTGGACCCATTTAAAGACATCTTCCCCATCAGGATTTGTCTTAATTCAAATAAGATATGTGACTGGTGAGACTTTATCTACAGTTACAAAAGGCCCTTTCCAGCTAACTAAAACTTTGCTTTCTTTGGCTTTGTTTTTACTGTAATAATAGTAAAAGATCTTGTCTCCAATTTTATACTTTTTAGAAATAGCTTTTAAATCATAATAGGCTTTCTACCTCTGAAATTCATCTTCAGATTCTTTTGGCAAAGGCAAAAGTGTTTTGCAAATGTTCAGGGGGATCTTCTCCAGAGTATACCTCAGTGTTCCCAGGTAATTTACCTATGACCGGCAGGTTTAGATCTAAATCAGGGAAGGATTCACCAATTAGGGAACCTAGGGATTCTCTCAGTACAATTCGGCTTGGGCTGGTATCGTCATAAACAGGTACAGTAAATACTCTGTCCCACACCTCCATACAAGGTGTGGCTCCCATAGACAACCCCGATTCTAAAAATCTAGTTATTGGTGAGAAGAAAGCCAACTTTCTAACATTTGTTTGCTTTGGATATTCTAATTTTGAGGGGATAATTTTGTACACTGCTAGGGATATGGGCTTTCTCAATGCTCACCACGTCACATAACTGTGGGCCTGCCTGGCCAGACCTGAGCGATTTAGGAACATCGGGACTACTTACCAGATCACCTTCCAGTGTGCACCAGACAACACTGTATCTGATGAGCCAATTTGAGCCCAAATACATCAGTGAATCTAAACCTCTAATTATGGAGAAGTTGTGTTTGAAGTTCTTACTACCTAATTTCAGCTCTAAGTTACATGCTCCCACTTGCAATTTAGTTTCATGTCCGAGTATCTCTACCAAAGTATTATTGATTTTATTGCATCCAGTTCTATCTTACCTTTCACCTTGCGGAAGAGGGACTCTTGAAGAATTCTCGCTACTGAGCATCAGGGGTACCTGAAGGTTTTGTGTGTCTGCTAGCTGGACAAACACTGAAATGGCATCTCCATTCTGGTGTATGTCGGTCAGCTTCCTGGGGTGTACCAGGTGTGCGTTTTTGGTTACAGGTGGACTTACCTTCTGAGCTTCTGAGTCTGCTTGACTCTGGTAAGTTGAAGGTGGGTTTTGGTTGAAACAAATCTCCATTCTGTCAGTATCTAGGATAACCAAAATAAAAAAACTGGTGAGATATATGATAGAAATGTAAACAAAATATAAGAAAATATCACATATATTCAACATGAACTAATGAATAAGGTACACCCTCATACTTGAGCAATTATACATTTACACTGGAACAGTGTTTTAAATCTCATGCACTTTTATCAAATGTGCCTGCTTGTTTGTGTTAATCACGGGGTAAACTTTTTAGTCCTTTTTCACGTTGAGGTATGCCGTCTTTTTAAATTTTTTTGAAGAGACTTTTTTTTGAAAAGCTTTTGCTTACAACAGTTTTTATATAAAAAGCTTTATAACATCAACTCAATTTTAATGAAAGGGCAAAGAACTTATCTTTTCCAAAAAAGACTAGAGCAACGAGCTCGTCAGCTCAGCTCAGCCAAATGCCCGACACCACTGGTGTTTCGAAAGTTTCTTCTTCAGGAGCTTTGAGCACTAAAAGCTGAAACACAAGACAAATTTAGTTCAAAAAACGCCGGCATTCAGATAACAAAAGTTTGCAAATATCAGCTTACATGTCCAGAGTTGAAAAGCAGATCATCTGTCATATGGCACAATGAAGGATCCGTCATGTTAAACCGACGTGTTTAAATGCTACATACGGTCTCAAAGGTAACCAATCAGAATACAGATAGGGAGGTTTTAAAGCATATCATTGGAGGATTTGGAGAACCCTTTAAATTAATGAAGACCATTCAATGGCCTCATTCATGCCCCGAGGAGACTCAGTCGAGAGTTTGAAAATCCATTTTTGCTCTCTATAATTTAAAAGAGAATTGATATCTCCTCCTCTACTATTTGCCGGACCATGTCCTTGATGTCCGACCAATGTAAAGAAGGGGAGAGTCACACTGTATTAAATACACAACATGGTGAGAATCACAGTCAGTTATAAATTTCTTTTTATATTCAACATTAGTAATTGGATCTTTCCGATTTTCTCCAATCATCGCATTATGACACGTGTCACAGTGACCACAGGATTTATGAAAACCAATTGTAGATGGTTGTGCAGGGGTTGGTAATGCCACTCTCACAAGATGGTTTTTAATATTCAGGCCTCTCTGAAAAGAAATTAGAGGCAGTTCCGTAAACATCAGGTGAAGCTGAAGAACATACCAATGTCTATGTATGCTTTTAATTATATCTGCTGAAGGATTTGTAAATTGCAGTACATAGACATCTTGAGTAACAGCTTTTCTTTTCTGATACGATTGAAGAGACTCCCTCGGAGAGTATAGCACCCTCTTATAGGCTGATCTGATGACTTGGAAAGGATAACCTTTATCAAAAAATCGCTTAGCAAGCTCATAAGCTTGATATTTGAAATCTTTAAGTGAAGAACAAATCCTCCGTATGCAAAAGAATTGGCCCACGGGGAGGCCATTTTTTAAAGGCCCTCGGATGAAAACTTTGATATCTCAAGAGATAGTTCTTGTCAATTTCTTTCCGATATAAAGTAGTCTGAATTTGTTTGCCATTTTTGATAATCATAATATCCAGAGAAGGAAGTTGTTGATCATCAACTCGCGATCTAAATTTCAAGTCACTATCTATCGTATCCAGCCATATAAGAAATCACGATAGACTCAATTTGTCTGATTTCCAAAAAAAACAAAAGATCATCAATGTAGTGAATCCACAAACACACATTTTGAAAAAATGGAGATTTATAGATTATCTGTGTTTCAAGATGGTTCATAACCAAATTAGCAACAGCAGGGGCAACTGAGGACCCCATCGCAATACCATGTGTTTGGAGAAAAAAACTTTCCTTCAAAGGAGAAGTAATTACGTTTTAAAACTAATTCAGTTAGTTTTAACAAAAATGATGTCGGAATTCGATGAACTAAAGTAGACAACACTTCATGCACCATGTCTATAGCTACCACATGAGATACATTCGTGTATAATGAAACAACGTCCATAGAGACTAATTGAGTTTGATCCGATGGTAGACTTACTTCAGCCAATTTTCTCAGGACATGTGTGGTGTCCTGAACAAAAGAACGAGTAACTTTAACATGCGGTTGGAGGAATTTGTCCAAAAAAATAGCTAAAGGTTCAAGAAGTGAACCATTGCTAAAGATAATAGGTCTCAATGGTGGATTATTGAGTTTCTTATGGACTTTAGGAAGTCCATATAATAATGGTATTCATGGATGAGATACAGTAAGAAATTATCATTCCTTTCTAGTTAGAAATGGTGTTTTGGTTTCAGATAAAATCGTTTGAATCTCATCTTGTAATGTTGTTGTGGGGTCTTCTTCCAACAACCGGTAGTATTTTCCATCATTAAGCTGAGTCTAAAAACTGTGTATATATTCAGTTTTGTCTGAATAACAGTGCTGCTGCCCTTGTCAGCTGGTTTTATTATTATTTCACAATCTGTTGAAAGATATTTCAAAGCTGATTTCATTTGAGAAGAAAAATTAATAAAATTATTTTAAGTTGAAGATTCCAAAGGGTCGTGCAACATGAGGTCGTGCAACATGAGGTCTTGAAATGTGGCAATGTGAGGATCGATGGGACCCGAAGGACACCATTTTGATTTTGGATGAACGATGGACGTATCATCTTGAGGAATGTTGTTCTCTGTACAGAACAACTTAACTTAACTTATGGCAGTGTGCTGGACATTAGAATGAGTAGGGTGTATAATGTTGGCAAGGTTTATGTTAGTCTTCCCTTTTGAAATTTTTGAGAAGTGTTAGAAATTTGCTATGCTTTGAGAATCTCTCTTTGGAGAAGGAGGTTTTATAGAGGTGATGATGGTGAAGTTTTGGTTTGTTTAGAGAAAAAATTAATAGTGATTGAGTTATGACTTGAACTCTATTCTTTAGGAGTACTCCAGCACAGAATATGTTCTTTTTATGGCATGTTCTAACTTTGCTTGATTGGGTTACCCGGAATATGATTGTTATTTATTTATTTATTTATTTATTTATTTATTTATTTAAGAACTTTTGATATACTGACATTCATAGGACATATCATACTGGTTTACAATCAACTCTTGTAGCGAGGAAAGAGAAATTACAAGATAACAGGGACAGGGAAAGGGGAGCAGGAATAGAAAAGGTAGAGAAGGGGGGCGGGTGAAAGCAAGCGCATAAGTAGCGTGAAAAACATAGGTTGCAAAGCGAAAGGGAGAGAAGGAATGTAAAAAGGAACTATATTAAAACATTAATGCAAACATATCATTTAAAAAATTATATAGTCAAAATTTCCTTAAGATGCATCGTTGTTAATGGGTAGCAGAACTGGAAGCAATAAAGGGGGTTTAGGTTTGATTGGCATCAGGGTAGGCCTGTAAGAAAAGCCAGGTTTTGATGCCTTTTTTGAAGTGGGGTAAGGAGGATTCAAGGCGGAGAGACATGGGGAGAGAATTCCATAGGGTAGGGCCAGCTATAGTAAATGCTCTTTCTCTGGTAAGGGAGAGGTGTGCAGTTTTGAGGGGTGGAATGTGTAGGGTGCCTGCAAGGGTGGCTCTGGATGGACGATTAGAGGCACGGAAGCGCGGCATTTCCTTGAGCCATGCAGGATTGTTTTTTTAGAGCGAATTATGAAGAACGGTGAGGGTTTTGTATTTTATACGGAAAGGGATGGGAAGCCAGTGCAGATCTTTTAATACTGGGGAGATGTGTTCTCTTTTGCATGTGTCAATGATGATTCTTGCCATGGAGTTCTGCAGGATTTGTAGTGGTTTAATTGTAGAGTAAGGGAGGCCTAGGAGAAGGGAGTTGCAGTAATCCAATTTAGATAGAATGGTAGACTGCAAAACTAGACATGTTTTGAGCATGGAGGAGGGGTTTAAGCTTTTTGAGGATGTGGAGTTTATAGAAACCTCCTTTTAGTAGAGATTTGATATCCGGTTGAAAATTAAGGCGTTGATCTAATACAACACCTAGGTCTCTTACAGATGGCAGGAGGGGGTAGGAGGGGGGTGGGTGTGTTGGATGTGACCTGCAAAGTGATTTCAGGATTGTTGGATATGAGGAGTATTTCCGATTTAGCTGTATTAAGTGCAAGTTGGAGGTTGGCTAAAAGGACGTTGATGGAAGCTAGGCAGGATTCCCAGAAATGCAGGGTGTCTTTGAGGGTTTTTTGAATGGGGATGAGTATCTGGGCATCATCCGCATACAGGAAGAAATTAAGACCTAAGTCAGAAAGTAGATAGCAGAGAGGGAGGAGATAGATGTTAAAAAGGGTTGAAGATAGGGAGGATCCTTGGGGGACGCCTTGCACGAGGGGGATGCGTGGGGATTCTGAGTTGTCAAGTTTGACCAGATATTCTCTGTGGGTGAGATAGGAAGTGAACCATGAGAGCACTGTGCCGGAGATGCCTATCTCTGATAGCCGGGATAGAAGGATTTGGTGGTTGACTGTGTCGAATGCCGCAGAGATGTCTAGGATAGCGAGTACGTATGAGTTTCCTTGGTCCATGCCAATATGAATGGTGTTGGTGATTGCTGGAAGGAGGTTTTCCGTATTATGACCTTTGCAGAAACCAAATTGAGATGGGTGTAGAATGTTGTAGTCTTCAAGGTAGTCAGAGTGTTGTGTATTGACTACCTTTTCAAGGATTTTTGATACAAACGGAAGGTTGGATATGGGCCGGTAGCTGGAGGGGTCTTTGGTGTCTAAGGTGGGTTTTTTAAGGAGGGGCTTGATGATCGCAAGTTTAAGGTGGTCTGGGACTTTGCCAAAAGTAAGTGAGCAGTTGATTAAATCGACTAGGTGTTTGGATATGGAGGTGGGACTGGAGAGGAGGGTTTTAGAGGGGATGGTGTCAGCAGTGTGGGAGGCGGGTTTCATCTTTTTTAGTATAGTTTCTATCTCCAGGGTAGAAGTGTTGTCGAAGGATTTAAGATAGATTCCATTGGTTTTAGTGGGTAGGGGGTAGGTGGGGGAGGGCTTGGTAGGGAATTGAAGGAGGATGTTGTCAATTTTATTCTTGAAGAATTTGGCAAGTTCGACGCACTTCTCCTTAGAGTTTTCTTCTTGGGAGTTGGGTAGTGGGGGCGTAGTGAGCTCAGCAACATATGAGAAGAGAGCGTTTGGGTTGAATTGGTAGTTGTGGATTTTGGCCGCATAGAAGTCTTTTTTGGCTTGGATGGTGGCTTGACGGTAATTGTATAAAGTATGCTTTTAAATTGATTTGTGTGTGGGAGAAGGTTGTTTGCGCCAAGTGCGCGCTTTCATCTAAGGTCCTGCTTGATCATTTTGAGTTCATTAGTGTACCATGGCTTTTTGTCTGTAGTCGATAGTGGTATTTTGTCTGTAGTCGATAGTGGTATTTTGTCATAACATCACGAGGTCTTTTGTGTTGAGTTGAGGCAATAATTGACACTCATTGGAGGTGTGGATTGGTTAGTTTGTACAATTTAGATCATGATGTTACGGCTACGTTTCTAGATGTCGTGAAGACGTAGGACGTTAACGGATGGCTATAGAAAATTTCTGTTGAAAATCGTGTGGAAGAAAATAGTGACGTTGATCAGTGACTCGTGAGTAGCAAAATTGGGATGGATTACAAATTTAAAATGAATGATTAGAGGTCTTGGAATACGATTTGAATGTATTGTATATCTCTTGTGTTTTTTAGGCGTCAGTAATATGCTGAGTACGATGTCGGTAAACTTGTGGTTTAGCGATTTGTATATTCTCTTGGGCAGAGGTAGGTAAACATTGTTTAAGAATATTGAACAATGAGAAATAATGGGTATCTTTTTTGTGTAGTTAGATCTCTTGAACTTTATGTATTATAGAACGGTTACATATAGAAATTTGGAACAGCGCAGGCACTATCGTTATAGTGCTTGAGAAAGGCTTGTAGAAGACAGAGAATGCCCCCTGCAAATTCAATAAATTATTAACAGCTGATGATTCCCCTGAGGAAGCCCTGTTTAGGATGAAACGAGGGTCCTCGCCAGGAGATTTATTGTAGAGATGGACTATTGGTGTAATATCATTTAATCATCGGTGGTTGGAATAACTATCTGACTTCTCAAACTTTTGAACCCAGTAGTTTTGGGGTATTCAATCAGTAGTGGATTTTAGAAGAAGAATGCTTTAGTGAATGTTCCAGGGAACTACTTTTATTTTTCCTTGTGATGTAGATTTTATATATATGATTGTATATGATGTTTGCATGAATATGTATGGATTATAGTATGAATGGTGGGTAATGTATGTGCGTCATTTATATAATGTGATATTCATGGGCTTGAAAATTTGATATTCCATGGGGTAGAAAATTATGTAAATATTTGACATTGATAGCACCTCTGGGATATTGTTTTGTTAAACATTCTTGTTAATAAACAAATTAAAAAAGATAAGAGATGTTTATATATTTCATTCATATTCCCTCTGATTTTGGTGTAATATGATTTTGCAACCTAGGTGCAGACTTTCCTTTGTGACAAATGACATACAACTTTTCTGCTTCCTCTACAAGGAAACTTAAGGTTGCCTCCCTGTGGAGATATAAGGGAGTTCGCAGAGTAGGGGGAAGAGACTCAAAAAAGTGGTTTTAGAGAGCGATCCTATCTGCTTCGGTGGCACAGGGCTCCTCATAATAAAAAGTCTTCTCTAAGTGGTAGCTAAAAGCTTAGGGACTTTCTTCAGGGCCACATCTTAGATTGTAGGTGGCCTGCAGTGCCAAAACACTGTTGGCATAAGACCCAAAGTGCTCTTTTAGGGCAAACTCAAATGTAAATAAACAAACGCTAATCATGCTCACAAGTCATCATGAGGTTGGCTCCCTCCCATAATCCATTGTATATAGTAATTTATCTTCGTTCTCCCCCTCTTTTTTTCCATCTCCCAGTTAAGGCATCCTTGTTATAATGTAACTTTATGCTCCTTTAAATTGTCACTTGTTGATTGGTTGGTTATAGTTCTGCTTAGTTCGATGTAAACCGAGTTGATTTGATCTGTATCAAGAAAGTCGGTATATAAAAACCTTAAATAAATTAAATAAATGTGTCTAAGGACTTTTTTTTTGCTAGCTATGTATTGTCTAGCTTCTTCACTGAAACTCCATGTGAGTAAGGCTACCTAGTATTTTTCAGAATGGGAACCTACTACCTCAAAAATGTCATGTAACCTTGTTAAGTCCCACAAAATATCTGAGCCAGAATTCTCCTTAAAAGGAGTGATTAGTGTTCGAAGAAGCTTAATTTGTTTAGTGAGTTTTGAAGCTCCCCCGAGTGTTGGCTGGTGGTAAGCTGGTCAAGGTGTTGGTTTCTGATCCCAACCCCACTTCTGGGAGGATGGGAGGAGCAGCTCCCTCTCCCCGATCCAGACTGTATGGGGGGGGGGGGGGCAGGTGTGTGTGTCTCTTGCCTTTGAACTGGTGAAAGACTATGGCTGTATGTAGAAGCTAACCCCTCTACTTTGTCCCATGCCTTAAGCTTTTCCTGTGGTTCTAGTAATTTCTTCTAGTCTTGGGAAAAAATCTGTCTGTGGCTCTGTGTTGTGCATTCCTCTTTTCACCCCCACCGATCCTTAGGGAGGTGTGGGGTCAGGAGCATTTGAGTGATATCGGGATCTTCTGCTGCCTGAATGCTTTGCTTTGGGGAGTCAGGGCTTGGCATAAATTAACTGTCTTTTCTTTTAGTAAATGGATCATGCTTTGGGATAGCTGGAACTGATACCTGGATTCATTTAAATTAAGTAATAATTCCTGTTTCTCCTTTTCTAAATTACATTCTTCTTGTAACAAACAAAGCCGAGCTGTGCTTTGTTGCTTATCTTGCTTTTCTACTGAAATCTGGTGGATTAATGTTTTATTTTCAGCTTTTACTAATTCAGTTTCAGTAAGGTGTGTCTCCTGAAGAGACAGGCTTTGTAGTTCAAGCTCTTGGATTCTTCATTCTCTTTCAGAGACCTGAAATTCCAGCTGAGCAAACTTTTTGTTCCACTTTTTTAAATCACTATTTTGGCTATCAATCACAGCTAATTTCAGTTGTAGGTCTGTTAGTTGGTTTTTCAAAGATTCAATCTTTTTTTTCTGACCCTTCTTGCTGGGTCTTAATAGCCAATTCTAATTCCTGAACCCAATCTGCAGCTTTGTTTGATTCCCCCTCATCTTAATCTCTGATTTTTTCCTGCAGTTTCTGAATTTTTTATAGGTATGTAGGTAGCTTATATAACTGAGGTTCTGTGGGCTGACCTTCAGTTATCCAAGCCTTGTATTTTCATTGTTAGTTCTTATTTATTTATTTATTTATTTAGCATTTTTTATATACCGAGGTATAGCAGAGTTGCCTTCACTCCGGTTTACATACAGAAACAACATGTTACATAGAACGATGTATGAAGATTACAATTTAAAATTAACGATAGTAAATACAACAGGAGAATGTATAACAAGATAACACAGGATAGAACCCTGAATAGATGTACATATATCTCATGAAGCATTGAAGGGCATCTGTGTCATTGTAACAGGGAGAATGAAAAATGGCAGAATATATAAAAGAATTTTAGAGTCATTGAGTGCTATCTTTAAAAGATTGGCTGAGAAGCCAGGGTTTTAAGTCTTTTTTGAAGGATTTTAAGTTATCTTGATTGGTGAGGCAATGAGGAAGCGAGTTCCAGAGCTTAGGGCCGATGATGGAAAAGGCTCTGTTTCTGGTGGAGGATAATTTAGCCTGTGGAAGAGAGGGAATCACTAGATTAATTTTGCTGGCGGTTCGTGTAGTACGTTGGGAGCAATGGATGTGAATGATGTCATCAAAGGCGGAATAGTCGGCATTGTATATTGCTTTGTGGAGTATGGTGAGGACTTTGAATTCTGCTCTTTTTTCAATAGGGAGCCACTGTAATTGGTTGAGAACAGGTGTAATGTGATCAGCTTTTCTTGTACCTGTTAGAACTCTGGCTGCAGCATTCTGAAGGAGCTGCAAGGGTCTCAAGGAAGATTTTGGAAGGCCGATCAATAGGGAGTTGCAGTAATCCAAACCTGAAAAAATGAGGGCTTGAAGGACAGTTTTGAAATCATGGGGGTGGAGTAGGGGTTTTAGATGTTTAATTATTTGAAGTTTGTGAAAGCCTTCCTTTATTTTGTGGAGATGTGTTTTTTGTAGATTAGGTCAGTGTCTAACCAAACACCCAGGTCTTTAACGCTCTCTTTGAGAAGGACGAGGGTCTTGTCAAAGTAGAAGGGTGGAATTGTTAAATGTCCAGGATATTTTTTGGCAATTTTTTGGCAAATTTTTTTTCTTGATTCTATGCTGTCATTAATTTACAATCTCCTTCCTGTAGCAAGCTCTTCCTCGCGCGCCCGGACCTGGCGAACTCAAAGCGGACGACCGGACAGGGGTGGGAGCCAGGGCCTGCGCAGCCGGCGCGAGAGTCTGTCGGGGTAAGGCCTGCAATATCTCTTACCTTCCAACGACGTCTCCCCCACCGGTCACGAGGCTTGCCGCACCGTCTTGACGCTCTTCACAGACCTCAAGCTCCGCCTCCTCCCCGAGGATCCACCAATCGGAGGGAAGGAAGCTCGAGGACCAATAGGGAGGCCTCTTCTGGGGCTTTAAACCCCAGCACTCCCTTCAGGCGCCCTCTTCCTCGTGCATCCGGACCCGGCGAACACAAAGCGGATGACCGGACAGGGGTGGGAGCCAGGGCCTGCGCAGCCGGCGCGAGAGCCCGTCGGGGTAAGGCCTGCAATATCTCTTACCTCCACTGACGTCTCCCCCACCAGCCATGAGGCTCGCTGCACCGTCCTGACGCTTTTCACAGACCTCGAGCTCCGCCTCCTCCCCGAGGATCCACCAATCGGAGGGAAGGAAGCCCGAGGACCAATAGGGATGTTGCGATCCCGGGGCGGCCCCGGGATCGGCACTCACCCCGCCGCGGGTCCGCGGGCACCTCTCCCTCCTTGGGACCTCGGGCGCAGCTCCCCCCTCGCGGCTCGACCCTGCGCGGGCCTGCAAGGCCCTCTGGCACCGTGCTCCGGCGTCCTCTTCGCCGTCGGCGTCCTCCCGCGGCTAGCTCCGCCCCCTAGGCCCGCGCGCGCGCGGCAGAGCCCTGCAGTTAAAGGGCCCCAGCGCGGGAAAACTCAGCTCCTCCTCTCCTGACGTCAGACGCTGCAGGGCTATTTAAGCCCTGCAGTTACTTGCCTTCCCTGCCTTGCAACGAGGTTCCCAGGTATTCCTGTCTCCAGTTGCTGCTTTCCTGTATCCTTCGGCTTCTACTTGACTTCTGACCCCGGACTGGCTTGCGGTGATTCTTGGCTTCTGACCCCGGACTGGCTTGCGGTGATCCTCTGGCTTCTGACCTCGGACCGGCTTACATTGACTCTTTGGCTCCTGACCTCGGACTGGCTTACGGTGATCCATTGGTTCCTGACTCTGGACTGGCGAGCGACGACCCTTCGGCAATTAACCTTGGACTTCATCCAACTCGGCCCCCGCGGGTCCTCCTAAGTCCCAGCGGCCGGGTTCCTACAGGCTCCTCCTGGGGGGACTCCGGCTTCCAGGGTGAATCTCCTAAGTCCCAGCGGCTGAACTCCTACGAGCTCCTCTCGGGGGAGGATTGGCTTCCAGGGCGAAGATCTTCCCACTACTGGACCAGCTCCGTCGTCTCCACCCTCCTCGCCAAAGCCCTTGGTCGCATAGGGCTTCCAGAGTTCCTCCTTCGGCCAGTTCCGAGCCCGTCCTTGCCGCCTCCCGGTCGGGGCCACTGCTGCCACCATCTACAGCACCTTCTCCTCTGGTTCCGATCGGCCCAAGGGTCCACGAATCCAACAGATTGCAAGGCCATGGACCCGGCGGACCTTGCCGGTCTAAAGGCTATTCCGGGCATTGCCCAGAAACTGCAGCAACAGCAATCCTGCCTCGATACATTGATGTCTGCCGTTCAACACCTGGCGGATCGCGTAGATGGGACCTCCGCAGCTCGCCCCGCAGCATCCACGTCTCAGGTCAACCCGGGTTCCCCTGTCCCGGTACAGATGCCAGTGCCCCCTAGGTACTCGGGGGATCCGAAGGCGTGTCGGGGATTCCTCAATCACTGCTACATCCATTTTGACCTCCTGCCTGCGCAGTTCACCACGGACCGGTCTAAGTCAACCTCCATTATTTCCCTCCTGGATGGGAAACCCTTGGCTTGGGCTTCCTCCCTTTGGGAGCGCCAAGACTCCCGCTTAAATAACCTCGTGCAGTTCGTCAAAGCCTTCCGGAGAATCTTTGACGAACCATCCCGGGCCTCCAAAGCTGCCTCGGAACTTCTCCAGCTGAAACAAGGTAATTGCCCCCTAGAAGAATTTGCGATGGAGTTCCAGACCCTGGCCACCGAGCTGGCCTGGGGGGAGGACAGCTTACATGGGATTTTCCTGGAGGGCCTGTCTCCTCGGCTCCAGGATGAACTCGCGGCCCGGGATCTTCCGGACGACCTACAGGAACTCATAGAACTGGCTGGACGCGTGGACCGGCGCATCCAGCGCCGTTTTCGAGAGCGAAGGTCCGCCCAGGGGCTTTCCGCTCGTCGAACCACACCACCTCGGGTTTGAGCATCACCGTCTGCGGCAGCTGCCTCTCCGCCTGAAGAACCCATGCAGTTGGGCCGGGGCCCTCTCTCGGCCGAAGAACGGAGGCGTCGACGCTCGCAGGGGTTATGTCTGTACTGCGGTGGTAAGGGACACTTTCTGGCTCGCTGCACTGAGCGTCCGGGAAACGCCCGAACCTAGAATCTAGAGGGGAGTTGATTCTAGGCAGTACCTCTCCGAACTCCCCATGTACTGTTCCAGCGAGACTCTGTCTTCCTGGAGGAGGCTTCGATACCCTGGCGCTGCTCGATTCCGGCTCCGGGGGGAATTTTATCCTCAGAGATCTTGCGCAACAACTACAGCTCAAAATCTTGCCTCAGGAACCACCTTTACGAGTGTCATCCATCCAGGGAATTCCTCTTCCAGGGACCATTTCCACTCGCACGAGCCCTCTCCAGCTTCAGGTCGGGCTTCTTCATCAGGAGGAGATCTCTTTCCTCATCCTCGAGAAATCTATCCACCCGCTCATCCTCGGACTACCTTGGCTAAGGAAACACTCGCCGGTTATAGACTGGCACTCGCTTCAGATCACGTCTTGGGGGCCCACCTGCTCCCACAGCTGTCTTCCTGCTCGCCCGCTGACAGTGCCACCACAGTACCAGGCCTTCCGGGATGTTTTTTCCAAAGAGAAGGCAGAACTATTACCTGAGCATCGCCCTTTTGATTGTGCGATTGATTTGCTACCTGATACCACGCCTCCTCGTGGGAGAGTATACCCTCTGTCCTTGCCAGAGACTAAGGCCATGTCCGCCTATATTAAGGAGAACCTGGACCGAGGATTTATAAGACCATCTAATTCTCCGGCTGGTGCCGGCTTCTTTTTTGTGGCCAAAAAGGATGGGTTTCTCCGGCCCTGTATCGACTACCGGGGTCTAAACCAGATCACCCAGCGAGACCGCTATCCATTGCCTCTGATTCCGGAACTCCTGGATCGCCTACAAGGAGCCCGCGTTTTCACCAAGCTGGACCTTAGAGGGGCGTACAACCTCGTGCGAATCCGACCTGGCGACGAGTGGAAGACCGCCTTTAACACCAGGGACGGTCATTATGAGTACCTCGTCATGCCTTTCGGTCTTTGCAACGCTCCAGCGGTATTCCAAAACTTAATGAATGAGGTCCTCCGCGATCTCCTGTACACCTCAGTCATCGTCTACCTCGACGACGTATTAATCTATTCCCGGAACCTTGAGGAACATCGGCAACATGTGCGCCAGGTTTTGCTTAAACTAAGAGAGAACCAATTATACGCTAAACTAGAGAAATGCCAATTTGAGGAGGAGTCGCTGCCCTTCCTGGGTTACATCGTCTCCTCCACCGGCTTCCGTATGGACCCCGATAAGGTTGCTGCTATCCGGAATTGGCCACAACCTGTGGGAGTAAAGGCGCTCCAGCGGTTCCTAGGGTTCGCTAACTTTTACCGCCACTTTATCCCTCGTTACTCCTCCTTAGTGACGCCGTTAACGGCGCTCACACGCAAGGGAGCTGATGCACGAAATTGGCCGTCAACTGCCGTACAGGCTTTCCAGGATCTCAAAGAGGCCTTCCTTCAGGACACCTGTCTCCGACACCCGGGCCCCTTGCGTCCATTCATCGTGGAGGTGGATGCTTCCAATATAGCCGTGGGGGCCGTCCTGTCTCAGGTCTCGAAGGACGGCAAACTTCGGCCATGCTCATACTTCTCTCGGAAGTTTTCCCCTGCCGAGAAGAACTACGGCATCGGGGACAAGGAGCTATTGGCCATTAAGCTGGCCTTTGAAGCATGGCGCCAGTGGTTGGAGGGGGCCCAACACCCCATAGTGGTTTACACGGACCACAAGAATTTAAAATACTTGTCCCATGCGCAAAGGCTCAACCCCAGACAGGCATGCTGGTCCCTCTTTTTTAGTCGGTTCGACTTCACCCTTCGGTACCGACCGGCGGCCAAGAATACCAGGGCAGATGCCCTCTCACGCACGACGGAGATTGAGGACGTCTCCGAAACCCCGCAATACATCTTGGATCCAGCTAAGGTCCAACTGGCAGCCACTGAACTTGCTCCTGCGGGGAGGACGGTAGTTCCGGTCCGTGCAAGACGGAAGGTCCTAGCATGGGCACACGACTCCCTGACGGGTGGTCATCCCGGGATCGCTAGAACCCTTCAATTGCTGACGGAGTTCTATTGGTGGCCACGGGTTAAGGAGGACGTTCGTCTGTACGTACAATCCTGTCCTACATGTGCACAGCAGAAGCCCCCGCCTGGTCGCCCCTGGGGACTCCTCCAGCCACTCCCTGTACCCTCGGAGCCCTGGACCCACATCTCCACGGACTTCATCGTAGAGTTGCCCCCGTCTCAAGGGAAGACGGTGGTGTGGGTCACCATTGACCGCTTCTCGAAGATGGCTCATTTTGTGCCACTTGCCAAGTTACCCACGGCCCCTGAGTTAGCTGAACTATTCATCCAGCATATCTTCCGACTGCATGGTTTGCCTCTACACATTGCCTTGGACCGAGGACCCCAATTTACGGCAAAATACTGGCGGGCGCTCTGCAAGAATTTTGGCGTTCAGCTAGATTTAACCACGGGGTTTCATCCCCAGGGCAATGGCCAAGTGGAACGCACAAACCGAACCCTGAAGGCCTTCCTCCGATCCTTCGTAGGGGAGCAGCAGGACAACTGGGTGGCTCTCCTCCCCTGGGCCGAGTTCTCTTACAATCGCCATCGACACTCCTCCACGCTACAGTCCCCCTTCCAGCTGGTCTATGGGAAGGTTCCCAAACCTCCACTACCGTTGCCAGTATCCACCTCCTCACCAGCGGCGCAACTGACGGCCACCCAGATTCATCGACTTTGGCATTCCACACAAGAGAAGCTCCACCGCACCGCCGCCCGGTTCAAGGCTTACGCGGATAAGTCTCGGCGTCCCGCTCCAGTGTTCCTACCCGGTTCTAAAGTGTGGCTCAGTACTAGGAACATCCAGCTCCGGATTCCTTCCATGAGGCTAGCGCCTCGCTACATTGGACCTTTCCAGGTGGCCGAATGGGTTGGCGCGGTTTCCTACCGCCTGCGTCTTCCATCTACCCTTCGCATACATGACGTCTTCCATGTCTCTCTCCTTAAACCGGTTGTCCTCTCCCGCTTTCGGCCTTTGCCTCCGGAGGCCGCTAAGGTCGCTTCTGACCCTGGAGCCACGTACACGGTTAAGGAGGTGTTGGATGTTCGGTTCCGCCATCATCGCTGGGAATACCTCCTTTCTTGGGAGGGGTACGGACCTGAGGAGAACTCGTGGGAACCCTCTTCTCACATCTTGGATAAAGACCTTCTTCGCCACTTTCATATGGCACATCCGGACAAGCCGAGACCCCCCGGGAGGGGGCGTAGGGGAGGGGGTACTGTTGCGATCCCGGGGCGGCCCCGGGATCGGCACTCACCCCGCCATGGGTCCGCGGGCACCTCTCCCTCCTTGGGACCTCGGGCGCAGCTCCCCCCTCGCGGCTCGACCCTGCGCGGGCCTGCAAGGCCCTCTGGCACCGTGCTCCGGCGTCCTCTTCGCCGTCGGCATCCTCCCGTGGCTAGCTCCGCCCCCTAGGCCCGCGCGCGCGGCAGAGCCCTGCAGTTAAAGGGCCCAGCGCAGGAAAACTCAGCTCCTCCTCTCCTGACGTCAGACGCTGCAGGGCTATTTAAGCCCTGCAGTTACTTGCCTTCCCTGCCTTGCAACGAGGTTCCCAGGTATTCCTGTCTCCAGTTGCTGCTTTCCTGTATCCTTCGGCTTCTACTTGACTTCTGACCCCGGACTGGCTTGCGGTGATTCTTGGCTTCTGACCCCGGACTGGCTTGCGGTGATCCTCTGGCTTCTGACCTCGGACCGGCTTACGTTGACTCTTTGGCTCCTGACCTCGGACTGGCTTACGGTGATCCATTGGTTCCTGACTCTGGACTGGCGAGCGACGACCCTTCGGCAATCAACCTTGGACTTCATCCAACTCGGCCCCCGCGGGTCCTCCTAAGTCCCAGCGGCCGGGTTCCTACAGGCTCCTCCTGGGGGGACTCCGGCTTCCAGGGTGAATCTCCTAAGTCCCAGCGGCCGAACTCCTACGAGCTCCTCTCGGGGGAGGATCGGCTTCCAGGGCGAAGATCTTCCCACTACTGGACCAGCTCCGTCGTCTCCACCCTCCTCGCCAAAGCCCTTGGTCGCATAGGGCTTCCAGAGTTCCTCCTTCGGCCAGTTCCGAGCCCGTCCTTGCCGCCTCCTGGTCGGGGCCACTGCTGCCACCATCTACAGCACCTTCTCCTCTGGTTCCGATCGGCCCAAGGGTCCACAAATCCAACAAGGGAGGCCTCTTCTGGGGCTTTAAACCCCAGCACTCCCTTCAGGCGCCGGGCATTGCGCGCCGAAGGAGCATGACAAAGGGGCCTGCCCCTTTGTGCGCCCCTTCGTGCGCACCAGAACATAGAAGCTGCAATCACACACTCTACACCATCCGGAACTTCTACTTTCACCGAACTCAAGCTCTCCTACATTAGCTCTCCTGCAACATTTGACCAGTCTCTCCAACAACTACCCAGCCATTCCAGCATCCATCCAGCATCTACTCAGCCACTCCAGCAGTCATCCAGCCACACCAGCATCCATCCAGTATCTACTCAGCCACTTCAGCAGTCATGCAGCCACACCAGCATCCATCCAGTATCTACTCAGCCACTTCAGCAGTCATCCAGCCACACCAGCATCTACTCAGCCACTCCAGCATTCGTCCAGCCACACCAGCAGCCACTCCAGCAGTCATCCAGCCACACCAGCATCCATCCAGCATCTACTCAGCCACTCCAGCAGTCATCCAGCCACACCAGCATCTACTCAGCTACTCCAGCATTCATCCAGCCACACCAGCAGCCACTCCAGCAGTCATCCAGCCACACCAGCATCCATCCAGCATCTACTCAGCCACTCCAGCAATCATCCATCCGCTACGCTTCACCAACCTCACCCCCCTCATAGACCATATCCACAACTCATCATATCCTCTCAGACCATAGGATAACCTCTGCTGACAAATCCGGTCCAAGCGAAGACACAATCCATTTAGGATGCTAGGATACTCAATTCCCATATTATATCACAGTACCTCCCTCAAGATGAAGCCTCCGAAGCCTCCGCTGCAATACCATCTCATATCCCGCAGAAATCTCACCCCAGTCATGATCTCCCCTCTTACTCAACTCCTTGGACTTGCCCTATTTACACTAACACTATGCAATGCCCAATCAATCACCAAAAAAACCCACATTCTACACGACCACCTGCTTGACGCCAAGCCAGACATCTGTGCCATCACAGAGACCTGGCTGAAGCCTACAGACACTGTCCTGACAAATCAACTTCCTACCCAGATATATGATGTCTTCTCCATCCCTAGACAAAAGAAAAAAGGGGGAGGTCTCCTTCTGGCTGCCAAAAAAGCGCTTAATTTCACCCCACAACCTATCAATACAATACCAAAACTAGAGGTTGGCTTATTTAAATCCAAATCTCTCCAAATCCTCCTCACATACGCTCCCCCTGGATTATTGGACCTAGATGTCTCTCCTATAGTGGAAATCATAGCAAAACATTTAAACCTGGACTCACCAGCCATTATCCTTGGGGACTTTAATCTACACATAGATGCCAAGCCTCAATCCTCCAACTGCGAAGCCTTCTTATCCTCCCTTTCGAACATGGGCTTCAAACAACTTGTCAACCAACCCACACATAAAGCAGGTCATACTCTTCACCTTATCTTCACAAACACCAGCCTCACTCCTCTCTCACCCCTTCTTTGCCTGCCGGTCCCATGGTCAGACCATTTCATGATCTCCTCCACCCTTAGATCGATGACAAGATTGTCTGCACCCCCTCAGCTCACCACTGTCCACTATAGGAAACCCTGTCCATCAGAAGCCCTCAGCAACTCTCTGATCAAAGAACTCACTAACCTTGATCTATCAATCCCCAATGCAGCCATCCTCTCTTGGCAAAACATCACAGAAACTATAGCCAACAACTTATGCCCACTCTCGAAAAAAAACATTAACCCCTCTCAAAAAATCAAGCAGCCATGGTTCTCAAAGGAGCTCCGCGCCCAAAAGCAAGGCCTGAGACGGAAAGAAAAGGAATGGAGGAAGAACCCCAACCCTCACGCCCTAACCGCATACAAAGCCGCTCTCCACCAATACAGAACTGCAACGCTACGAACAAAAAGAGATTTCTACGCCCACCGTATACATGATATGTTCTTCGACGTGAAGGCTCTCTTCTCGTACGTATCGGAACTCACCAAAACTGCTCCCCCTACAATCCCCGACGACCTAGCCCAATCGAAAGCCAATGATCTGGCCTTATTCTTCCAGAACAAAATCTCCAATACCCTGGCTAGACTACCTACTAACCCTAACTTGCTGTCTCCAGATCCTCCACTCCCCCCAAACCTAGAGGTTGGTTTGAAATCCTTTGATCCTACCTACGCCATTGAGGTGGAAACTCTGATAAAAAGAATGAAACCCTCCTCTCACCCTCTAGATCAAATCCCATCCAAACTCCTGATCCTCATACCAGAATCTTTCTCTAAACATCTAGCAGATATTATCAACTGCTCCCTCTCACATGGAATCTTCCTGGACGCTCTCAAATTGGCCACCCTTAAACCCATACTCAAAAAACTGAATTTGGACCCAGATGATCCTAACAACTACCGCCCCATATCAAATTTGCCGTTTGTAGCCAAGATCTTGGAGAAAATCGTAAATAATCAACTTTCAAATTACCTGGAGGAACATAACATTTTACACCCGTCACAATATGGATTCCGAAAAGAACACAACACTGAAACTCTCCTCATCTCGCTGCTAGATCAGCTATACATGGGCATTGACAAAGGACAGTCCTTCCTCTTAGCTCTTCTTGATATCTCAGCGGCTTTCGACACCATAAATCATACTACCCTTATAAACCGGTTATCAGACATAGGAGTCGCAGGACCCGCCCTCAGATGGTTCGACTCTTTCCTTAGCAACAGAGGCTACAAGGTTAAAATTAATAACAAAGAATCCCCTCGCACTAACTCCCCATTCGGAGTCCCCCAGGGCTCCTCATTATCGCCAACTCTGTTCAATATCTATCTACTCCCTCTCTGCCATTTACTCTCAAAATTAAAACTGAAGTTCTACATTTATGCAGATGACGTTCAAATCTTAATCCCCATATCTAACTCACTGGACTCAGCTCTCAAAATATGGGATTCTCACATGCAAACGATCAACCTCTACCTTTCAAGCCTCAACCTGGTGCTTAATACTAACAAGACAGAACTCCTGCTCATCACCCCAGAAGGTAGTCCCTTCCATCAACAGTTACATACCAACACACAAATTTCCCACGCAAGAGATCTTGGAGTCATAATAGATAGTCACCTGACCCTAAAGAAATTTATGAACCACACTACAAAGGAGTTCTTCTACAAGCTACAGGTACTCAAAAAGCTCAAGCCACTCCTCTTCCATCATGATTTCAGATCGGTCCTCCAAGCCATCTTGTTTTCTAAGATCAACTACTGCAACTCCATCTTGCAAGGTCTTCCTGCTACCACAATAAAACCCCCCCAGCTGCTTCAAAATGCGGCGGCAAGAATCCTGACGAACACTAATCGGAGAGAGCACTTCTTCCCTATATTAAAAGATCTCCATTGGCTCCCAGTAAACTTTAGGATTCTCCATAAATCACTTACAATTATTCACAAAAACATTCACCATCAGACGCCTCTCGATCTGCTACACCCTCTCAAACTTCACTCTACAGCCAGACCCTTAAGGGAAGCCAGTCAAAGCGGTGCACCACTCAAACATCAGAGACTGGGCATTCTCAACGATAGGTCCCTCCATCTGGAATGCCATGCCCCCGGACCTCAGGCAGGAAACCTGTCTCCTAACATTTAAAAAGAAACTCAAGACATGGCTTTTCGGTCGAGCCTTTCCCTGTTCCTAATCCAGTAGCTTGACTCAGAATTGTTCCCTTCTCCACTGTAATTAAACAAGCGCTAAGACACAAATACGTTATAATGAGGTTGGCTCCTCTGCCTCCCTCCCACACCCTTACCTGTATATAGTATACTATCTCTGTTCTCCCCCCTTTATTTTCCTATACCCAGTTTTTGCGCCCTTGTTATAATGTAACTTTATGCTTCATCAAATTCTGCCTCTTGTTAATTGGTTACGGTTAACCGCTTAGTTCGATGTAAACCGAGTTGATTTGATTTGTATCAAGAAAGTTGGTATATAAAAGCCTTAAATAAATAAATAAATAAATAAAATAAATAAGCATTTTCCAATGATGTCATCTATTTCTGCCCTTAGCTGACTAATATCTTTTTCTAACACTTGATTTTTTGCCTGCAAATGTGCGTTATCTTTTGCAATAATTCTCTTAATGAGTTCAAAGTGGTAGCAAATTAAGCTAATATCTTAAGATTTAATTTAGATTCACTAACCAAAAATTTTAGCCTTGTCAGGTAATAATTAACATTTTCTAACTGAAGATTTGTGCCTTTTACATTCTCACGTACCCTAGAGCAGTGGTTCTCAACCTTTTTTCTGCCGGAACACACCTGATAGATTGTTCCCACATGCGTGACACACTGAACATATGACAGTCACAAGGCTAACCCCACCCCCATCAGTGATGGGTCTAAGGCAGATCTAGAATATTCCCCATACAACTCACCATACAAAAAAAATATATTCTTGTGTTATCTCAATAACAGCAACACAAACTCCTTCTACCACCAGGCACAATAGCCTTACTTTTAAAAAGACAACAATTCTGTTGCGGTTCTGGCTGCGAGCACCGCGATCAGACCCTTACCTCTGTGCTCCTGGACCTGTTCCTCTTCTGGAGGCCTGGTTTGCGCCCTGTTTGGTGGCGTCCCCGCGGGGGCCGCGCCACCGGGAAGCTTCCCATGGACGCCCTGCTGCTAGGCGCACATGTGCGCCACTTGGACGCTTTTCTAGGCCGTTTCCTGCCAGTAGTGACTCCACCCAGTTCCTGACATCAGACGCCGCGGCCTTGATAAGCTGGCCGCGGACACTCAGTCTTTGCCTTGCAACAGGTTTACCTCCTGGTTCCCTGTTGCATCGTGCCCCGGAGTGAGCTGCCTTGGCACTCGCTCCGTTCCTGCTTACCTGCTACAGTACCTGCTTGGTTCCTGCTTGCCTGCTACAGTTCCGGCCTGGTTCCAGTACCCGAGTCTTGCTACAGTTCCTGCCTGGTTCCAGTACCCGAGTTTTGCTACAGTTCCTGCCTGCCTGGTTCCAGTACCCGAGTCCTGTTACAGTACCTGTCTACTGTTTTAGCCTGGTTCTAGTTCTCAGTCCTGATCAACAACCCGCCTAAGTCCCAGCGGCCAGGCCCCTACGGGCTCCTCCCGGGGGGGCTTCGGCTTCTAAGGGTGAAGCCTCCTAAGTCCCAGTGGTTGGGCTCCTACGGGCTTCTCCCGGGGGAGTTCCAGCTTCCAGGGTGAAGAGCACCTCTACGTCCTGCATGAACATCTGCCTCCCGGCCTGCCACATACTAGAGACATTGAACACCTTTCCCAGTCTCCTGCAGGTCGGCCCAAGGGTCCACTAAATTGAGACTCCATAACAAGTTCTTCACCAATGTATATCCTATTGAGAAAGCACAACAAATAAGGTGAAGTATTTTACTAGGCTACATGCTAGTTAAATACCTCACCTCGGTCATGCACACATGATCGACCTTCACCAAGTACAGAAAGACCACAAATTACAAATATGGAGACAGAAACCTGAACAGAAACCCAGAAATGCTACTCTGCATGCAGTGCAAAACTGGAGAAATGGAAACAGAAATATAGCACCTGAATTAGTACAGGATCTGCAATAATGCACAAACACTAATTCAAATGGAACAACCCTACTTATAAAATGACAACACTAAAAATATTAAACCAGGCCCTGAACACCAATGCACCTCCAATTAGGAAAACAGAAAAAGCCAAGCTGTTATAGATTCCCACACAGAAATAATTGTAAAACTATATGAATAAATGTTTCAAAACAGCTGATGAACAGAACAACATCTAACAATTAAAAATTACACTGGGCAACAATGAAAGTGTTACTGACCTAAAAAGGTCCTACTCTGTAGTATCTTGATGTGCTGAACACAAATATGACCATGAAAAGTTTTTATTGGCTCTCGTTTTGAAGATATTTAATATAGTTCACTTTCTATGTTTAGTCGTGTAAATTTATCCAGTAGGACTGTAACAACATCCTAAATAAGCCTAGAATGATGTAATATTGCATCATATTACATAATACCATCATGCACACATCATCCAGAGTTTATTACATCATTTTCTGATGCAATGCAGTTCTACTGTCATGCTGCTGCTGAGTAAGCTGACGTCAGCAGTGTACTATATGAAGCCCAGTCAGAAAGGGTGAGCATTTGAAATATTCATGCTGGCTGACTACTGCTGGACACTCTGCAGAGATGCTCCCGAACAGGTGTACAAGAGACAAGCAAAGAAATCTAAGGCGTAGTCTATGACTTCATTTTTCAAACGGTATTAACCGTAGGTCTCCTACTATTGGCATACAGTTCAAGATGTAATTATATGATTGCATATTACAAAAGAACTAGAGCCAATTTTGCATTTTCACAGTCACATTCGTGTTTAGCACATGGAAATTTATAAGAATTGACTAATTTCATTTCTGTAACATGACTTTTGTGAAAATTTGTTGCCCAGTGTTATTAAAAATTCTCCAAACATCAATAAAATATTTCAAAACAGCAGATACATCACATAATACCCAATAATTAAAATGGCAGTCAATCAGGAAAAATGAACTTAAAAAGCCACCTTTACTTACCTTCTTCAGCAGTTCTCCTACTCCTTTCCCTTGGAGGCTACACCAGAAGCAGCAGTAGTTGCTGAAGCTGTCCTCACACTTAGGGACCACAACCAGTCTCTTCTCTCTCACACACACATACATACACATACCAGTCACACCCTCAGGACCAGTTTCTATCTCGCACATACCAATCACCCCCCCCCCCCCCCGACTAGTTTCTCTCTCTCTCTCTCACAAACATATACATACAAGTCATCTCCCTGATCAGTCTTTCTCACACATACGCACCTCACCTTTCTGACCAGTCTTTCTCATTCACACAGTGCTCTCTCTCTCTCTCTCTCTTACACACAGGCTTTCAATCACACACACATGCTCTCTCTATTTCACTTATACCCAAGCTCTGAATCACACACATGTTCTCTCTATGTTACAAACAGGCTCAATCACACACCTGCCCCCTCTTTGTCTCACAGCCACAGCTGCCAGAAACGTGCTCCATCTCTCTCTTGCAGACACACACACAGAAGCACCCTCCCTGTCTCACATGTACACCGCACACACACAGAAGCACCCTCCCTGTCTCACATACACGCCGCACACACACACAGAAGCACCCTCCCTTTCTCACATACACACCCCACAGAAACAAGCTATGGTGGAGATACTTTCTGTTGTGCAAAATCTTTTGAACAGCAGAGTTGAAAAAAGCACAATATTTGGAGTCAAATCTTGCTGGAAACCTATTTAGTGATAAAAAAGATCAGAAATAGCATCTAGCAAAATCGATTCATACTGAGTTTTTTTTTAAATAAAAGGTACAACATTTTCTGAAAAACAAGCCCCTGACGCAGCCGCTATGTGAAACTTGGCCAGAGTTGGGCCCTGTTTAAATATATGTGCCAATAAATATCTTCAAGCTAAGGCTACTGGTCTGTCTTGCTTCTCTTTGCCTTTTGGCTTCGACAGACCATCTTCCGGTCTGCTTTGTGGGACCCTCACATACACACCACACACACACACACAAGCACCCTCCCCTGTCTCACATACACCACACACACACACACACACAAGTACCCTTGCTATCTCACATACACAAACATTCCACACACACACACACACACACACACACACACACTCACACACACACCGGCCCCCAGAAAAATATAGAAGATTTAGATGGTTCATGATAGAGAGATTAAATAAAAATAGAGGGGAAGAAAAGTTAAAGGAAATTAAATGGAGAAATTGCAGACATCAGCAATATGAATGGAATCAATTGAGGAATAGTTTTATTTTTAAAAGGAAGAGATTCATAAGTTCAAAACAAGTTAATACAATTGACAAAACATAGCAAAATCTTACAACTAAATCTAAAAATATATTTTTTAAAATTTCAAGTAGAAATGCTTTGAAAGCCATGTCCACAGGCCTGAAACATGTGCATACAGAATCACATTTGACATTGGGGAAAAAATTAGAAGATTTTTAGCTCAAATATATGGATATCTTTGTATTTTACTGTTATCATAGTTGATCTTATGGAGGCTGCTAAAGATTCATGTAAAGTATAGAACAGTATAAGCTAAGAAACAGAAATTTTATGTGGGGCCGAATGGGAATTTCATCATGTACATGTTTGCTGTTGTCAGAAAAGCTCTATTCACTTTCACCTGCATCACTTATGGTTTAGAAACATAATTTTAATCATATATATGAAGTTTATTTCCCTTTTCAATTCAACAATTAAATCTATAGTATTATATACCTGAACTTCCAAGTAATTTTAGTACAAATATGTTATATATAATTTTCTTAGTCCACTAATGGAAACTCATAGGGCCTGATTTTTAAAAGTATTTATGCAAGTAAAACTGGGTTTCACTCAAGTAAATGCACTTTACTCAAGTAAGTGGGCTTTTGAAAATTGCTACAATATATATTATTGAATTGTCCATAGAATTTACTAAGTGCATTTTATGTGAATGGCTTTTGAAAATTGCTATGGTAGTATGTTACATTTTTGTGAGTAACTCCCTTGAAAATTATCTCCTTATATTTTATATTCTAAAAAACTTATAAATAAATAAAATTTATATTTCCCTTTAGGAAAGATATAAGCCTTTGAAGAGTTTGTGGTATGTATATATGCTTGCAATGTAATCAGAAATGATAAAAGTACAGTACCCATACAAAAGAATACATGGTCACGTCTATACATTGGGTTTTGGTTGTAATGCAGAAGAGGAGGAACCTGCCATGTAGTATATAAGAAACCATAAACATGAAGTAGCTTTCTAGCACATTGAAGTATCTTTGCATGTGACTTGCATACATATTTCAAAATCCAGTTTGTCTATGGCATCCTGCAGTGAAAATGAAAGTTATTTTACTATTGAAAAGACTCAGCTTCAAAGCTGCTGTATTATGAGTTACTGTGGTGCCGTAGATGAGAAGCAGCAAGCTGCTTTTCAACATTTAAAACCAATAATTTTTTGGCTCTACTATTATGTCAGCACAGTGCTCTTTGTTGAAATGCCCAATGCATGGTAATACTCTAAGCATTCCGTATTATAAAAATAACAGGTACAATATCTTGTTGAGCTAGAGCCAAAATAAAGATTTTTTTCTGAATTTTATTTTATTTGGCAAATATTTAAAACAACACATGCCATTTTTTAACTTTTTTCTATTTTTTAGTCTAAAAATTGTTTCCACCAGTCCTCTTGGAATCTGCCCCTCCTCCTTACACTGAAGAAAAAAAAGGGCAGTTTTCTAACAAAGTAAAAGTGGATGCAAAATGGAAGCTTACGTTATTCTACTTAAATTTGCCAAGTATAGATTTAAATACTCAATCTATTTCCATATTTGGTTTTATAGATCAAAGCACTTAAAGGATTATCTGATAGTGGGTTTTCCTTCTTTGATGAAACCAATTATAATGTGTTTGTCTTGATAGAAAATGTTACCTTTAGAATAAAAATAAGAGTATGGGCTTAATAGGGAATGACAGGAAAGTATCCCTTTATGAAAGAAAAAAGGATTATGATCCCAGTAAGATGCTTCATCACTCTTTGCTGTACAATGCAGTACAATCTTTACAGGAAAACTTTAGTTCTGATATAAATATTTAAAACTGTTTAAGATTAATACAATTATTTCAGCTATTTCCCGTCGATAGCAGGGCTGAATTAGCCATGCTGTCATGGGATCTGTCAATCAGGCCCGGGAGGCGGAGCTTGTCAAAGCAGAGAACAGAGCTTTGCTCTCTGCGGCTGCGCGTGTGTTCCCGCGCAGGAAAGTAACAGAATCTCCTCAGTCTGTTTTTTCCGCGAGCGGGATCGCACGCGGAGCTGATTTCTCCTCAGTTTTAAAAACAGAATTTAAATATCAAAATCGGGTTCAAACCCTGTCACTACGACCGCTATAATAAATGTCTCGGACTGACTCATAATCGAGACAAAGGTAAGTTCGCTCTAAGATATCATCTAGAGCATTAATCAAGCGGCCACCGGCTTCAGGACCTAGTCCGCTAACTGCATCGGCTCCAACGGAAGAAAGAAGCTTTGCCGTCAAATCCTAAGTCCTCCACTCTAGGAGGTAAGGGAAAGGCAAACAACAAAGGCCAGTGGGTTCTTGAAAATCCCCAGTGCCTATAGAGCCGCAACATACCTCATCGGAGGTGGAATCCTCGGCGCCGATGATTTATGCGCCTACGGCACCGTCCGCGCGCAGACGAACATACCGGCGCCGAGGATGGAGTCTGTGCGTAGCTCATAGCTCCAGGCGCGCATGGCGCAGAGAAAACCACCGCGCCAAACAAATATACGCGCATGGCACAGAGGAAACCACCGCGCCGAACAAATACGCACATGGCGCAGAGAAAACACCGCGCCGAACAGATGCGCATACGGCGCCGGAAGACCCAGCGCGTACGGCGCCGGAAGATCCAGCGCGTACGGCGCCGGAAGACCTTGCGCGTACGGCGCCGAATACAAACCGGATTATGCGCAAGGCGCCGCCTACAAAAGGCTTATGTGCATAAAGAGGCTTATGCGCACGGCGCCGAACACATCGGCGCTGATAACCCATGTGCGCGCCACATAAAAAAAGATATGCGCATACAACTAAAACTGCGCAGAAATTTAATTCCGCGCACAGATTACAAGTGCGCATAAGTTCACCGTCGCGCATACGCGCATACCGCGCATAACTCTACATCCGCGCATAAACATATCTACGCGCATATATCTAACTCAGCGCATAGATCAACATCTGCGCGTGGAATCCATAATTATTCAAAAAAAAAAAAAAATTAAAGATGAGCTGAAAGCGGAATCAATACCCTTCACACAGCTAAATTTCCAGAGACTGAAGTCACAGATACTGATACATCATCTGATGACTAATATAAGTATTTAAGTCACTCCCACCGTAATAAATTACCAAAGAGGAGTGCATCATGGGAGATAAATCCCTCGACTTCTATATTATCTCGTAAAGCAAAAAAAAAAAAAAAAAAAAGACAAGGAAGAAATGAAAATTTCTTCCTCGAACACTTCTTCAGATTCGAAAACTTTTAAGTATTACTTCTGATAATAGACTACAAAGAGCCCGTGAAGTTTCCACAACTTCACCTCAAACAGGTATCGCACAAAAACAAGACAGTAGTATGGTTATGCCCTCTCATATAAGAGAAGCATTTTTCCAACTGTCTCAATCTTAACAGTTTTTTACGTGATACTTCCATCATCATTTAAATACCTAATATTGCTACTAAACAGCAGTTGGCACCGACATCTCCCATGTTAAACCAACCAGCCTCACCAACTCATGTCCAGGAGACATCTTTGGATTCTCCTTCAATACAAACATCCCCATCACCATAAGTGGGATGTCTCTCAAATCTGCAAGACCACATTCGGGAGTCGTATTCCCCTCCTGAAGACCTTACATACCCAAAATTGGTCTTCTATAAAATTGATACTCAGGTGGAACCAACATTCTTCCACCACAAGATATCCTGCATTCAATCTTGCAAAATCCTGGAGGCTACCTTATACAATAACAGCCATTTCCAGGAAAACTGACGTAAATTTCCTATGAAGAAAACGTCACAATATACTCTATCACAATTGCATCATACATCACTTGTAGTAGAGTTGGCGATGCAAAGGTACAAGGAAATAAGTTGCATACCACTTCCCCACCGGGGAAAGACAACAAAGATTTAGATGAGTTTGAAAGGAAAATATTCCATAACTCGATATAACCGCAAGAATTATGCAACATCAGTTCAACATGGTGCAATATCCATATGAGTGCATGCAAGCTATAAAAACTACTTATTCCTCTATGACGGAACAGATACCTCAGCTTCTTCATGGCATAGTAGAATGCTCTCGACACCTCTTGAGGTCAATCTAAGAAGCACTTGAAACATCATCCAGGGCATCTGCAACAGTCATTGCAGCCCGCACACTAACATGGTTACGTTCAAGTTCGATATGTGAAGACTTACACGAGACACTATCAAACCTCCCATGTACAGGAAATATCCTGTTCGGAGAGAAATTCCAGGACGCAGTAAGTAAATTAAAGACAAAGATCTAGCAGTACAATCGCTAGCATCGCATCCTATTTATTCGACTACACGTCGTTATGTCGGGTCTATCCGTAGGCAACCATTTGCCAGAAGACCCTATACATTTAAAGTTTTCGTACGCAGCCATGCCTTGCCTACCAACGTCCTGCTCCACATACAATACCTCAAATCAACAAAGGGGTAAACCACGTAACCAAAGACAGCAGCCACTACATACGGCTACTGCAGCAAAACGACTTCGTCTTTTAGTTACTCAGCCGCCACCACAACAACAAGCTCCTCCAGGCAGAAGTCGTGCTTACCTGAGAGTCTGGAAAGAATAACATCAGACCAATGGATTCTGCAGATAGTACGTCAAGGTTACCAACTCCAATTTGTTACAAAACCAATCTTGCCTCATCTTTCCGCACTCAAGACTCACAGTTCTCATACACAACTGGGGTGGGGGAAATTGCTTTACTTTGCAAACAACATGCAATTCGATAATCCACCCACACCCCAAACTAGCAGCATTTATTTCCCGTACTTTCTCATACCAAAGGAGTCTGGGGGCCTTCGCCCATACTAGATCAAAGGAAATTGAACAAATTTCTCACCAAGGAGAAATTCAAATGGTATCGTTGAAGTCAATTCTTCCTCTCATTCAACCAACGATTCGATGTGCTCCATCGATCTGAAGGATGCATACACACACATTCCAAACCATCCATCCTTGTGGTTTTACATGTGTTTTCGATACAGACATCAACACTACCAGTACAAGTTCTTCCCTTTGGACTAACGGCTGTACCCAGAAATTTCACCAAATACATGATAGTGGTGGTAGTTTATCTCAGGAAACAAGGTATAACCATCTTTCCGTATATGTACGACTGGCTCATAATAGCCTCAACTCCGAACATCTTATAGTATCACCTCACACGGGTGATACATTGCTTACAGCAACTAAGGTTGGTGATAAAATTTCAAAATCACATTACAACCAACACAGCAATGACAGTTCATAGGCGCATGCTTGGACACTATGTGCAACAGAGCATATCTCCCAGACGACATAATATCACATTTCCGTCAACTCCTGCACACCTTGAAACATATTCAGAGGCCGTCAGTAGACAGTCCTGGTAAGTCTGGACCACGTGACAGTGACAAATTTCACGATTCCCAACACCAGGCTACACATTAGACCCCTTCAATGGGGTCTAAATCGCCAATGAAAACAGCATTCACAACCAGTGACGCAGAAGGTTTCACTGACCGCAGAAATGAAAAAAGATATAGCATGGTGACTCCTAGATTCCACCCTATCCAAGGAGCATTGTTCAGCCTCCTCACAATGCAGTTCTAACCACACATGCATCTCGCAGGACATAGGGTGCACACCTCGAGATTTACGAAACCAAAGGGTTATGTACGATCTCAGAACTGAATCTACAAATAAATCTATTGGAACTCAAAGCGATTCGCAACGCCTTGTGAGTCTTCCAAGACCACCTGAAAGGACGCAGGGTCATGATCTACACACACAACCAAGTAGCGATGTTTACATCAACAAACAAAGAGAATTCGGTTCATGGCCCCTCTGCAAGGAGACCCTGACAATCTTCGAACACGTTCACAAGAATTGCATACATCTACAAGCAACTTACCTACCGGGAGTTGCGAACACAAGAGCGGACAACATAAGCCGCATCTTGCATCCCTGCGAATGGTCACTCAATACAGAAATAGTCCAGGACATATTTCTGCAGTGCGGGACACCTTCCATAGATCTCTTTACAACAGAGATCAATTCTCAAGTTTCCAACTTCTGCTTGATAAGACCGAGCCATTTCAGGATCGCTCATGAAACCTTCCTCATTCCATGGGAGACAAGCATTCTGTATGCCTTTCCTCCCATACCTCTCATAACAAGAACCATTCAGAAGTGAATAGAGGACAAAACTCAACTGATACTCATAGCCCCGGCATGACCGAGGCAACCATGGTACAGTTTCCTACTTCGACTATCCATCAAGGATCCAATTCTATTACCGAATCGTCAAGATCTTCTAAACCAAGATCAAGGAACACTCCTACACCCGCTGCACTCATCTCTGCACTTGACAGCTTGGAGATTGAAAGACTCCTTCTAAATGAACAAGAAGTTTTCCACTTCAGCACAATTCATCTTGTTACAATTAAGAAAACTCTCAACCAGGAAAACTCATAGTTACACATGGAAACACTACTCTACTTGGGGCACTTCCAAAGGTGTACCGCCATTGGACTGCTACCCCGAATTGCTCATTGATTATCTTCATACACTATATGTAGATGGACTAACAACATCATCCATCAGAGTTCACCTCAGCGCCATAGGCGCCTATCATAGACCAATCAATGACATTCCTATATCCAATCACCCATTACTGACTCGTTTCATGAAGGGTTTAACTCACATTCGTCCTCCAATATCCAAACCTCCAGTTCCATGGAACCTCAACATAGTTCTGGAACAGCTCATACTTTCTCCATTTGAACCTATGGACTCAGCACATTAAATACCTCACCTGGAAGGTGGTATTCCTGGTTGCAGTAACATCAGCACGAAGACTTAGTGAGTTACAAGCTTTGATCCATTATCCTACGTACTTACAATTTCATCAACAAAGGTAGTTCTACGAACTCACCCATCCTTCCTACCGAAGATAGTTACTCCATTCCATCTCAATCAGACAATGGAATTACCAATATTTTCCCTAAACCTCATGCAAACGAGAGGGAAAAGCTACTGCACACACTGGATTGTAAAGAGCTTAACACACTACAAAGAGAGGACAAACTCGGACACCCGTGTTTCTCAACTCTTTGTTTCCTACGAACCGAAAGCTCCTGGACTGCCAGTAGCTAAACGCACCATCTCCAATTGTATAACACAATGCATCAAATTCTGCAACAACAACCAGAATTTAAATTTACAGTCTACTCCTAAAGCTCACCAAATCAGAGCAGTAGCCACATCCTTAGCACACCTGAAGAATGTGCAAACCAGAGACATTTCCAAGGCAGCTACATGGTCATCACTGAATACCTTCCCATCTCATTACTGTCTTGACCAGCAAGCAACCACGGATGCGAAGATAGGGCAAGCAATACTGCAATCTCTATCCTCCTGTCCACGGTGACTGCCACACTGTCAAAGATCACGTCCACCCATATATGTCATATATGACGTGATCGGGAGCTTTGGACTCCCATGACAGCATGGCTAATTCAGCCCTGCTATCGACGGGAAAAAGCAAGTTTGCTTACCGTAAACGATGTTTCCGTAGATAGCAGGATGAATTAGCCATGCTGACCCACCCTCCTCCCTGGCAGTCACCTAGTCTTCGACTACACTACAGCTTAATCACAGACTGAGGAGATTCTGTTACTTTCCTGCGCGGGAACACACGCGCAGCCGCAGAGAGCAAAGCTCTGTTCTCTGCTTTGACAAGCTCCGCCTCCCGGGCCTGATTGACAGATCCCATGACAGCATGGCTAATTCATCCTGCTATCTACGGAAACATCGTTTACGGTAAGCAAACTTGCTTTTTTCTTCATTAAAAGTTGGAATCGTTACACAGTTTACACAAAACAAGAGGTCTATTTCTTAAACTAATCTCTACTGCCTTGTATTTTTGTTTTCAGTACAGAAAGGAGTAGATTTTATAATTTTTTGCGAGCGCGTACTTTTGTTCGCGCACCAGGCGCGAACAAGAGAACACGGGATTTCAATAGATACGCGCGTAGCCGCGCGTATCCATTAAAATCTGGGATCGGCGCGCGCAAGGCTGCCGATTTTGGGCAGCCTGCGCGCGCCGAGCCGCGCAGCCTGCCTCCATTCCCTCCAAGGCCGCTCCAAAATTGGAGCGGCCTCGGAGGGAACTTTCTTTCACCCTCCCTCACCTTCCCCTCCCTTCCCCTCCCTGACCCCCCCTACCTTTATCGACGGATTTATGCCTGTCAGAGGCAGATGTAAATCTGCGTGCACCAGCGGGCTGCTGGCGCGCCATCACCCGACCAGGAGGCTGTTCCGGAGGGCGCGGCCACGCCCCTGGAACACCCCCGGGCCGAAACCATGCCCGCGGCGCCGCCCCCGAAACATTGCGTCACTCGTGCCACGCCCCCGAAACGCCGCGTCACGACCGCCACGCCCCCCAACACGCTTCTCCATGCAAACCCCGGGACTTACGCGCGTCCCGGGGCTTGCGCGCGCCGCCGAGCCTATGCAAAATAGGCTCGGCGCGCGCAGGGGGGGTTTGGAGTAGGTTTTCGGGGGGGTACCCCTTTGAAAATCTACCCCAAAATGTATTATTTATATTTCAATGATGATTCTATGTGTGATAACAGAATGTTTTGTATTCTAAGCGGTCAATATTAAAAAGGGTTTGTTCTGTTAATTCTTTAAGTTAGTTAAACAAACCCTAGGTTCTAAATTTCCTGCCCTGCTGACTGGGGAGATTTTAGCTGGGTAAGTCATTACCCATCTAAAATTTTGCCATATATATATATATATATATATATATATATAGCAAGCAAGCATCCCCACCCAAAACCCTTCCTACCCCGAGCAGCCTCTCTTCCCATTTCCTATGCTGTCTGAGCAGCCCAACCTTTCTTTTCATACCCTCATTCCCTACTTTAAACTAAATTAGCCTGCAAATGCCACCTCCTTCCCTAACCTCAGAACCCCTAAATGTTTTCAGTAATCCCAGGGGAAAGAGGAGAGCTCATACTTCCTCCCTCTGGGCTGAATTCTTAGTGCCAGTATCTCTGACAATTACCAGCACTTAAGTATTAATGTGTTCACTGCACTTTGGCTGAAAAGATCTAAGACTGGACCAATTCCTGTTCAGTTTTAAATCTGCAGCTGTTGATATATTGACGCAAACTTATTTTTTGGGTTATTTTAATATGTATCCCTTCTCAGTTGCTAGAGAACTTGAGATACATTTAGAAACATAATATAGGCTTTGGTAATGCCTTCCCACCTCTTTCTCTGATTTTCTTCAATAGATTGTATTTTGGCTAGAGATTAATTTTTGCTGATTTATCAAATTAATGTGGTCCCTTTCTCCAGCTCGACATTTTCATTAACCTACCTTACTATAGAAGTGGTAATTTATGTTTGCTCTCTTATAAAGTGGGCTTTAAACGTAGATCATCAGGATGAGTGAAAAAAGCCCTCAGATAAGTAAAACACTTGTATATAAATGGGAAAAAAAGGCAAGATATGGAAAACTATGTATACTATTGCCTATACTATGGGAAATAAAGTCCTGGATGTAGAGGCAGTCATGGAAAAGGTCGATTTGGATATAGTAACTGTTACCGAGATGTTGTACATGGAAACCCATGCCTGGAATATAGTTATTCTTGGATACTATATACTCAGGAGATAGGGTAGTAAGAAAGGGGGGAGGAGGAGTGGCACTATACATAAAAAATAATATACTAAAGCAACAAAACTGCGGGGTTTATGAGATAAGGCAGCGACACTGGGTTAATCAGAAAAGAGGGAATGGAACATTTATTTCTATTGGTGTGATATACAGATCTTCTCAGGCAGAAGAAATGGATAGAGATTTAATGGAGTATGTTCATAAAAGTGCTGTTAAAAGGAGAGGTGCTATTGCTAGGTAATTTCAGTCTGCTGGATGTTGATTTGGACATTCTGGTTGTGGTTTCTTTTAGAAGCAGGGAGATTGTGAATTCTCTGGAGGGATATTCCATCAACAAAATGCACATGGGAGTGTGTAGTACTAGACATGGTAATTACCAGTGGGGAAAGTGTTTCTGTTATAGTGGATTATCATCTAGTATTGAGTGATCAGCAGATGATGTGGTTCAGTATTAGAGCACATGCAATGAAAGTTCATTCTAAGGCAAGAGCAGTAGACTTCAGGAAAACTAAATTTCTTAGCGTCCAGTCAGATGAATCCAGAACAAGTGGGTTATGCACTTCTACCAGCAGATGGAGATGGAGCAAACTGACGTCACAGTACATATACCCCTGTAGTGACAACTGCCTGCAAGTATTCTCCATCTCCAGCAGATGGTGATTACTTCATTTTAAAGACAAGGAGAATTAAGGAAATAAGTTTGCCTCGCTATCCTGTGGTGATACCAAATGGTCCCTTCCACAGTTGAGAATTCTTGAGGTGATTTCTGTGGTCCCTCAGACGAGTACCTTGGTTCGGTAGCTGGTTTCAGCTGCCACGAACTTAGCTGCTTGAAGTCAAACGTGGTGGTGACAGCACGTGCCCTCTCCCCCCCACAGCCAGAGACCATCTCTGTATTCAGCCAGGTAAGGCTGAGCTCCGGTAAGTTTAAAAAAAAAAAAAAGGTTTATACAGAGACCTAGAAGGAGGTTTTTGTTATGTAGGGTTTCCTCCTTCCCCCAACCTCCATGCTTGGTGTGCCGGTCTGATGTTTGTCCCACTCCATGGGAGGCCAAAGGACGTGGGCAGCCTAGTGGATTGAGCAGCCTCCTTAAGCTAGTCCCCACTCCAAAGCTTTTTGCTGCATGGTAGGCTGCAACAGTATTTCACGTGCTTTCTAAGGCTGCCCTCTACAAAATTGTCAGTCCAGCGTGTGAGTCTAGCTGTGCGCCCAGGTTGTGCGCCCAGTTTTTGGATGCACAGTCGGGCCTTGTAGTCTGTGGGGCGGATTTTCAGAGCCCTGCTCGCGTAAATCCGCCCAAAACCGGGCGGATTTACGCGAGCAGGGCCCTGCGCGCTGGGAAGCCTATTTTACATAGGCCTCCCGGCGCGCGCAGAGCCCCGGGACTCGCGTAAGTCCCGGGGTTCTCCGAGGGGGGCGTGTCAGGGGCGTGTCGGGGGGCGGGCCCGGTCTTCGCGGCGTTTCGGGGGCGTTTCGGCAGCGTTTTGGGGGCGGGTACGGGGGCGTGGCTACGGCCCGGGGCGGTCCGGGGCGTGGCCGCGCCCTCTGTACCCGCCCCCAGGTCGCGGCCCGGTACGCAGGAGGCCCGCTCGCGCGCGGGGATTTACGCCTCCCTCCGGGAGGCGTAAATCCCCCGACAAAGGTAAGGGGAGGTTTTAGACAGGGCCGGGTGGGTGGGTTAGGTAGGGGAAGGGAGGGGAAGGTGAGGGGAGGGCAAAGGAAAGTTCCCTCCGAGGCCGCTCCGATTTCGGAGCGGCCTTGGAGGGAACGGGGGTAGGCTGCGCGGCTCGGCGCGCGCCGGCTATACAAAATCCATAGCCTTGCGCGCGCCGATCCAGGTTTTTAGCAGATACACGCGGCTCCGCGCGTATCTACTAAAATCCAGCGTACTTTTGTTTGCGCCTGGAGCGCAAACAAAAGTAGGCTATTCGCGCGCCTTTTAAAATCCGCCCCTGTGTGTCCACGTTAAGCAATGCCATAGTGGCCACTCACCTTCCTCTGCGCACAAGTAGTACTGTGTGCTTAAGTTTTTTGTGCGCTTATTTTTGGGCGCCCTGTTAGGTGCCTATGTGTGTGATGCCTAAGAGTTGGACGCATAATTTTTGGGCACCTAGGTTGAGCACACACATAAAAAAAAACAGCTAGACGCACGCTTCCAGCCACTACTCAGTGCACTGTTGGCCATAATGGCACCTGTATCTAACAAGCCTTATGTGTCTTTCTCTTTGCACTGCTTGTCATATTCGGGCGTCTGAGCTAGGAGTGCCCGTAATTTGTATCAGTGCTATTTGGGGACTCAGGGAGAATTGTCTTCCTCTAATTTCACTGAGCCTGGTCTTTCCCAGCTGGATGTGGGTCTGGGTAAAGACAACTCAGGTGGGGCACCTGATTTTGGAACTCCCCTAACTGGTTCCTCAGCACACCTCAGGAACCTCCTAATCTGGATACTTCTACTTTTTCATGGGTAGAATTTTTCAAGGGGTTGTAATCCTTTCTTCAGGCGCAGTCCTCAGCCCTGTCCAATGCTCACAGCTGAGGTGCAGGTAGGATCCTTGCCTGGACCTTCTGCAAAGCGCTGGAGTACTTCTAGAGCAGCAGCAGGAACTCTGGTTAGAGATCCGGATGGCACTGTCGATGACGCTGATCCTGACTCTTTTGAGATTGGTGAAATTCCGCCCAGATTAGAATCATATAGAACTATACTACAGTTCTTTCATAAAGATGAACTGCCAGCTCTGATTTCCCAGACCTTGAAAATGCTTGGATTTCCTGGGGCAAATTCAGTGTCTGAACCAAAGAGAAATCACATTTCAGTTTTGTTGTGTAAATCCTCTTGTTTTTTCCCTGTGATGGAGGCCATTAAAGAACTGATTGATCTTGAGTTGGATGCTCCAGAGACTAATTTCAAAGGGGGTTGGGTTTTGGAAGGCCTGTATCCTTTGGATCCAGTGGTAAGAGAGCGCTTACGTTTTCCAAATGTAGATGCACTTGTGTGTCTCCAAATGGACCACTATTTCCGTAGAAGGAGGAGCGATCTTGAGGGATGATCATGGTAAAATGATTGAAACTATCCTCTAGCAAGCATTTAAAGCAGTGGCAATGACCTTGCAGATTGCTTCTTGTTGTTCCTTTGTGGATTAATCTTGTTTGCTTCTCTTCCAGGAGGTTGTTGACTTGGGGATAAACTCCAGGGCAATTATGGAACCAGCTGTTGCCGTCTTGGCAGGCTGTGATTTGGTCCATACTTCAGCTAGAGGGCTGGCTTCAATAGTAATGGCCAGGCATCAGTCATTTGTTTATTTATTTATTTTTATATACCGGTGTTCGATTTGCTCATCACATCGGTTTACATATAAGGGGAAGCATATAAAGTGTTGTGTTTTCCTGAGCAAGGCAGCGAGGACCTGCTCTAGGCACCTTCAGGTGGATGACTGAGTGATTCCAGATGTAATTCCTAGCCGTCTTTGGAAGGTGCCAGTAGGAAAAAAGGCCAAGGTGATAGTCAATTTGATGTGTACTGCCAAGGCATGGCCCCTTTGGGTGGTAGGCTGCAGTTCAGGCTCTAACATTTGGCAGTGGTAATGGTTTCCTTATTAAATCTGAGCCTGCGCATTACTTTCTCCTCATATAGATCCAGAAAATGTGTCCGAGTCCTGTAAACTGTATGTAAAGGAACCTCCTCATTCCCAGCATTCTTCTTCTCTCTCTTTCTCTTTTGAGCCGTATAGATCTAAGGACCCATGCAACTATAATCACTATGCCTCAACCAAGCCAAAACAGAAATCATTCACATCCACGATGACTGTCCCTCTTATCCACTCAAGTGCACCCCCTCTGACCACCCAAGAACCTCAACCAACCCGGGAGTGCCACAAATCCCACAAATCTCACTCACGCCGTCCACAAGAAACCTAGGCGTAACAATCGACAGCCAACTCAACTTTAAACGACACATCTCCAATACAATCAAGGATGGATTCTTCAAACTTCAGACACTAAAAAAACTCAAACCCCTCCTCCAAGAGCACGATTTCAGAACAGTCCTTCAATCAATTATCTTCTCAAAGCTTGACTACTGCAACTCCCTCCTCCTCGGCCTACCAGAAATCCACATCAAACCCCTCTAAGTTCTACAGAACGCTGCCGCCAGAATCATCTCTAACAACAAAAAATCCTCCCACATCACACCCACTCTCAAAGAACTCCACTGGCTACCCATTACACAAAGAATCCAGTATAAAACCCTCACCCTCATGCACAAAATAATAAACAACAACAATATGAACTGGCTAAACAACGGAATACATCCTTACCCCTCACAAAGAACTCTCAGATCCACCAACACTGGCCTCCTAGCTGTCCCCATTCTCAAATCTGCACACCTCAACGTCACCCGCAAACGAGCCATAACAATAGCGGGCCCCACCTTATGGAACTTCCTCCCCACCTGTCTCAGAAATGAACCTTCTTTGCAAGTCTTTAAAAAACACCTCAAAACATGGCTATTCCTAAAAGCTTTCCCACCTGACACGTAACCTGCCCAAATGATACACACCACGCCCCCTACACAAGCATCTCGCGTCACCCTCTTCCCTCCCTCTCACTACCTTCCTCCCACCTATCCCCATCTCCCCCTCCTCCCCCCTCTCAACCCTCCCTGCTATCCTTAACCATAAATTATCCTCATCAACAAGTCATTTTATGTACATATGTTATATACTATAATCAAATATTCCATGTAACCCTGTTATTTCTGTCATAATTTGTTATATTTATTACAATGTTATAATTTGTTATATTTATTACAATGTTATAATGTAAAATAGGGCTGTTATCACCCTATTCTTTTAGTTATCTGGAAACCGATGTGATATCTCGATTGAATGTCGGTATATAAAATAAATAAATAAACAAATAAATAAATAATAATCATATTGAGAAACAGAAAAGCAAAATATGCCACTGAATTGCTATTCCTTGTGATTATCACCTCCTGTTGCAGTCTCTTTCTGTTAGACAAAATTCAACAGTGTATACCTAAACACTTTACAGTTTCCCAGTGACCACCAGTAAGTCCCACAAGTTCTTCCTCCCACCTTCTGCCTTGCTCATGAATCGAGTGACCCAGAGTGAGGAGCCCAAGACCCTGGAAACAACCGAGGAAACTTGAAAGTAAGCAGCAGCTCGCGCATACAGGCAGGCTGTCGTAAATATATGTGCATGAAATTGGCTGAACGCGCCAGGTCAAATGTGCGCGTCCCTTATAAAATACGTCATGTGTGCATTAGTCAAGTATATGCCCTAACACGCCCCTTTTTTATGTGCGCTACCTTGTGCACGCAGACACATTTACGCGCACAAATACCGCTATGCAAAATTCAATTTGTGCACGGCGGATCTACTTATGCATGTAGGTGCCGATTTTTAAGCGCGCAGGTCTTTTGAAATCCACCCTTAAGTCATCTTAATTAATAGCAGTTAATGGATTTTTCCACCAAGAATATATCCAAACCTTTTTTAAACCCAGCTACATTAACTGCTTATCCTCTGGCAACAAATTCCAGAGCTTAATTGTGCGTTGAGTGAAAAAGAATTTTCTCTGATTAGTTTTAAATGTGCTACTTGCTAACTTCATGCAGTGACCCCCAGTCCTTCTGTTATCCGAAAGAATAAATAACTGATTCACATCTACCCATTCTAGACCTCTCATGATTTTAAAGACCTGTGCAACATCCTCCCTCAGCCTTCTCAAGTTGAATAGCCCTAACCTCTTTAACCTTTCCTCATAGGGGAGCTGTTCCATCCCCTTTATCATTTTGGTTGCCCTTCTGTGTACCTTCTCCAGTGCAACTATGTATCTTTTTTGAGATGCGTTGACCAGAACTTGAGTACACAGTATTCAAGGTGTGGTTTCACCATGGAGCGCTACAGAGGCATTATGACATTTTCCATATTATTCATCATTCCCTTCCTAATAATTCCTAACATTCTGTTTTCTTTTTGACTGCTGCAGCACACTGAGCTGATGGTTTCAATGTATTATCCACTATGATGCCTAGATCGTTTTCCTGGGTTGTAACTCCTAATATGGAAACTAACATGTAACTACAGTATTGATTATTTTTCCCTAGATGCAACACCTTGCACTTGTCCATATTAAATTTCATCTGCCATTTGGATGCCCAGTCTTCCAATCTCACAAGGTCCTCTTGCAATTTATCACAATCATCTTGTGATTTAACTACTCTGAATAATTTTGTATTATCTACATATTTGATAACCTCATCGTATTCTTTTCCAGATCATTTATAAATAAATTGGAAAGCACGGAGCCCGGTTATAAATATTGAAAAGTACCAGTCTAAGTACAGATCCCTGAGGCAATCTACTGTTTACTAGAGATGTGCTTTGGGTAAAAATTTTGTGTTGGGCTTCGTTTCGGGAGCCCCCGCGGGAATTTCATTTTTCCCATGGTTCTGGAGTTTTTTTTCGGGTGCCCCAATGTTTGGGTTAGTGCGCACTTTCGGGAGTTAGTGTGCACTAATGGGAGTTAGCGCGCACTAACTTCCAATATTGTGCACTAACTAAAAAATGGTACAGTATTGTGCCTTTTTGTAGTAATATGCAAATAAACCCCTGTGGGAATGAGTGGTGATTCTATAGACCTGTAGACAGAAATTCAGTGGTGACAATCTCCAGCCTTGCTTCTAGTAGGCTAGTAGTTGCTCTCAGCTTGCCCACTAACATAGTACTCTCTCTGGCGACTTGCCTCAGGTCTGCTTCCCACTGAGTCATCTCTGCTGAAATCCCTTGTATCTGAGCAGCCAAAGTGTTGCCATGTAACTCTGCCTTTCTTTCTCTGGGCATGTATAGCATCTGGGAGGGGTTTGACTGGCCTGGCTGGCCTTTCCAGCTGCAAACCCTTGAGTCAACTGGTGCTGCAGCTCACTGGCTACCTCTGTCTCTCCACTTCTTTGCAAAGCCATGAACTTTCTCTCTAAATCAAAGTTGGCTATGGCCCAGTGTGCTTCTAGAGTCTGTTTTTGTTCAGTCCAAGACTGCTGGTTCCTTCTAAGGCTCTTTTGTAATCTCTTTTCTTTTTCCTGGAGATTATGAATCAGAGCCTGCCAGCTTCCTTCCATTATTCTCTCTGACAGCTGCATTCTGCTGCTACTGTACCCTGGTTACTCCATTCCAGGTTTTCTTTTTATTTATTTTATTTCTTTTTAATTTTTATATACCGGAATTCCTGTATGCAATACAAATCAATCCGGTTTACAAGTAACGAAAAGGTTGCCCTGGTCTGGGAGGTTAGACTGGGGTTTTTTACATAGAACATTGAACAATAACAATCAACCATTGAACATTATTACAAGGAACAGTGAAAGTAACAATAGTATTTAACAAACAAATATTATTATTATAACATTATTCGTGTTTTGAGCTGAGTGTGTGTGTTCACATTTTACAAGGAACTTTAGTAGCGTATATAGTCTGCAAGTTAGTTAGTTTTTGGCTTCACAACTAACACTGCATAGTAGATTGCTTCCTTCTATAGGGACACACTCTGCCCCCAGCTCTGGCAGCTCCCCAAGGTCACACCCTGCTCAGCATAGCCTTGTTGCACTGGTGTTTCTTTCATAAGAACATAAGAACATAAGAAATTGCCATGCTGGGACAGACCAAGGGTCCATCAAGCCCAGCATCCTGTTTCCAACAGAGGCCAAAAACCAGGCCACAAGAACCTGGCAATTACCCAAACACTAACAAGAACCCATGCTACTGATGCAATTAATAACAGTGGCTATTCCCTAAGTATAATTGATTAATAGCCATTAATGGACTTCTCCTCCAAGAACTTATCCAAACCTTTTTTGAACCCAGCTACACTAACTGCACTAACTACCTTCTCTGGCAACAAATTCCAGAGCTTTATTGTGCGTTGAGTGAAAAAGAATTTTCTCCGATTAGTCTTAAATGTGTTACTTGCTAACTTCATGGAATGCCCCCTAGTCCTTCTATTATTCGAAAGTGTAAATAACCGAGTCACATCTACTCGTTCAAGACCTCTCATGATCTTAAAGACCTCTATCATATCCCCCCTTAGCTGTCTCTTCTCCAAGCTGAACAGCCCTAACCTCTTCAGCCTTTCCTCATAGGGGAGCTGTTCCATCCCCTTTATCATTTTGGTTGCCCTTCTCTGTACCTTCTCCATCGCAACTATATCTTTTTTGAGATGCGGTGACCAGAATTGTATACAGTATTCAAGGTGCGGTCTCACCATGGAGCGATACAGAGGCATTATGACATTTTCCGTTCTATTAACCATTCCCTTCCTAATAATTTTTAACATTCTATTTGCTTTTTTGACTGCTGCAGCACACTGAGCCGACGATTTTAAAGTATTATCCACTATGATGCCTAGATCTTTTTCCTGGGTGGTAGCTCCTAACATGGAACCTAACATCGTGTAACTACAGCAATGGTTATTTTTCTCTATGTGCATCACCTTGCACTTGTCCACATTAAATTTCATCTGCCATTTGGATGCCCAATCTTCCAGTCTTGCAAGGTCCTCCTGTAATGTATCACAGTCTGCCTGTGATTTAACTAGTCTGAATAATTTTGTATCATCCGCAAATTTGATAACCTCACTCATCGTATTCCTTTCCAGATCATTTATATATATATATTGAAAAGCACCGGTCCCAATACAGATCCCTGAGGTACTCCACTGCTTACCCTTTTCCACTGAGAATATTGACCATTTAATCCTACTCTCTGTTTCCTGTCTTTTAACCAGTTTGTAATCCACGAAAGGACATCGCCTCCTATCCCATGACTTTTTAGTTTTCGTAGAAGCCTCTCATGAGGGACTTTGTCAAACGCCTTCTGAAAATCCAAATACACTACATCTACCGGTTCACATTTATCCACATGTTTATTAACCCCTTCAAAAAAATGAAGCAGATTTGTTAGGCAAGACTTCCCTTGGGTAAATCCATGTTGACTGTGTCCCATTAAATCATGTCTTTCTATTTGCTCTACAATTTTGATCTTGAGAATAGTTTCCACTATTTTTCCCGGCACTGAAGTCAGGCTCACTGGTCTATAATTACCCGGATCGCCCCTGGAGCCTTTTTTAAATATTGGGGTTAAATTGGCCACCCTCCAGTCTTCAGGTACAATGGATGATTTTAATGATAGGTTACAAATTTTACTAATAGATCAGAAATTTCATTTTTGAGTTCCTTCAGAACCCTAGGATGCATACCATCCGGTCCAGGTGATTTGCTACTCTTTAGTTTGTCAATCTGGCCTACTACATCTTCCAGGTTCACAGTGATTTAGTTCAGTTCATCTGAGTCATCACCCCTGAAAACCATCTCCGGAACTGGTATCTCCCCAACATCCTCATTAGTAAACACGGAGGCAAAGAATTCATTTAGTCTTCATTTAGTCATTTAGTCTGCATATCTTAAAGAAGTCAACCGACAACTTTCCAACACCGACTTTCCAACACCGACTTTCCAACACCGACTTTTATCAACGTCTGGAAAAAGACCCCACACAGGAGATTCTCTCTGAAATAAAAGAGATTGTGGAGAGGGGCTTTGATGATGGATATCTGACAAGTTCAGAACGCCGTTTTCTGATCAACGAGAACCCCAGGATACCCGTACTATACATACTACCTAAAATCCATAAAACACTCTGTAACCCTCCGGGACGTCCAATCGTCTCAGCGAATGAATCAGTGTTGGAACCGATCTCAATTTTCTTGGACAAAATTCTACAACCTTGCGTGTCAAAATCCACCTCGTATGTGAAAGACAGCACAAGCATGTTACAATTTCTTGGTACTGTACACTTACCACAAGATTGCTGGCTAGTTACGTTTGATATTGAGTCTCTTTACACAGTTATTCCCCAGGATCAAGCACTTGTTGCAGTCTCAGAAGCATTAAAAGCACATTCACATCCAAAAAGGATCCCAATTATTTACATTATTGAACTTCTTGAATTTACATTAAGTAAGAATTACTTCATGTTTGAGGGGGATTTTTATTTACAGATTCGAGGAACTGCCATGGGAGCTGCCATGGCTCCAGATGTGGCAAACATTTTTGTGGCCAGGTTTGAGACCTCACACATAGAAAACTGTCAATGGATATCCCAATTGAAATGTTGGAAACGTTATATTGATGACGTCTTTGTCATATGGGAAGGATCCCTATCAACGTTACAAGAGTTCCATACATGGTTGAACAGTTTGGATCCCTGTCTAAAATTTACCATGGAGTATCACCGTGATCAAATTTCTTATCTAGATATTCTGATCAAGAAAAAAGATACCGCTTTTGTTACCAGTATATACCGCAAGCCAAATGATCGCAACAATCTTCTGAGATATGACAGTTTCCACCCGACCAGCTTTAAAACTAATCTTCCTGTGGGCCAGTTCCTCAGATTGAGGAGATTATGTGCAGATCAAGAGGACTTTAAAACTCAGGCAAAAGACATGGCCAACCGCTTTTTACAACGCGGCTATCCGATACACTGCGTTAAAAAAGCCTACCGGCGAGCGCTTTATTCGAATAGAGACTATTTATTTTTGCCAAAAAATCCTGAGCCAGGATCGAGCTCACACACTGTGGTATTGAAACATACCCTTCTGTCGGCCCCAATCAGTAGAGCTATGAGGGAACACTGGAAGATTATTCAACAAATTCATCCTTCATTGAATCAACCCTTGCGGATTGCATATTCTCGCCGCAAAAACATTCGGGACCATGTTGTACGCTCAAACTGTTCTAAACCCATACAGAACAAGGAACTTGTTCAAACATGTGATAAATGCAAATTCTGCCCTCTAAAGTCTCCTCAGACTCAAATTGTCACGGCATCGGGGAAAACCATTCTACTGCCTGAATTTTCTTGTCATTCAACTCATGCAGTTTATGCCATCTTTTGTCCGTGCCCATTAACTTATGTAGGCATGACAAAAAGGAAGGTTAAGATTCGTCTTACTGAACATAAATGCTGCATTAATACCAACCGAATTGAGGAACCCTTAGTTGCTCATTTAAAGAATTTAAGCATGAGTTTTGATGACATCAATGGACCGTGCTAGAAATCATCAATCAGCACTGGAGAGGTGGAAATCGTGTACAGACCTTGAGACAATGCGAACAGAAGTGGATTTTTCAATTGAAATCAATGACCCCTGGTGGCTTGAATAAAGACATCGAATGGTTTCATTTCTGGTGATTGCCCGCCAAAATCAGGAATCTCCTGACTGTCAGGTGGATGTCAGACGCAATTGCATTTAAATTCAGACCGACCCAAGCCGCTCTACCGCTAAGAACTTCGAGCGGGGAGACGGCGTTGGGTTCGGTAAGTTTATCTGTTGTTCCCTCTGCAAGTACACATCGTTAAGACATTTGATTGCAAAAAAGTAATATCGCTGAATTTAACCCAAGCTTTTAATGTTTTTTAGAAAAATTTGATGGACCTTTAACACCACTGAAGCACTTTTTGTAAGAATTTATTAATGCCTAAAGATCTGTTTGTATCCCCCGCCAAATCAAGGGGAGTGCTGGATCAGGAGAGTCTGAATACATGTCTCTGAAGCAGCTACTTTGGCGAAACGCGCGCGTCGGACGAGTACCTCCGACAGCAACGGGATGAATGACCCCGACAGCGGATGAATAAGGGAAGTTCTTCTTCTTTTTTTAAATTTATTACTTAAAAAATTCATAAAAATTGAACTGAGTTACATGGACCAGTTGATTAAAAGTGACCCAAATGAAGTGCATGAAATGCAAGTTTGACTTGTGAGCACTGGGTGGTATGATGGTCCTTAAATTCCTAAAGTTAATTTTGATATGCACAGCGTAAAAGTTTTTTCAATTCTTTAAAACACCACGTATTTCAATTTAGGTAATTGAAATCTCCCATTATTATTGCACTGCCAAATTGGTTTGCTTCCCTGATTTCTCAAGGGAAAAGTAAATCAAAAAGCCTGCATAACCAGTAATAACTTGCTTAATGTAAATTCCCTGAACTAATTCCTGCAGGGCTTATCCCTTTAGCTGGTTCAGCCCTACATTTTCTGGCTGTCCCTGCAACCAGGCCCTCTTTTTGTTTCCTCTGTACCTTAAACTTTTTCTCTTCAGTGCAGCTTCTGCCACACCCTTTCCCAAACCACTGCGCTCTGTGTACTCCTGCACTCTGTAGTTTGCTTAAGAGTCATAGGCCCTCTTGGATTCTGTACAGCATTTAGAACACAAGTCCTCTTCACAACTCTCTACACTCTATACTGACACTTTGCTTTGGAGGCTGGGGTTTTTTTTCTGTGCACTGCTTAGAAAAATCCCATGCATGAAAGGAGCAGCTATAAAAGTAAAAAATGTCCAAGAGGCGTGGTCATTGTTAAAAAAAATACCATTCTAGAAGCACAGTCCAGATGTATTCCGCACATTAAGAAAGGTGGAAAGAAGGCAAAACGATTACCGGCATGGTTAAAAGGTGAGGTGAAAGAAGCTATTTTAGCCAAAAGATCTTCATTAAAAAATTGGAAGAAGGATCCAACATAAGAAAATATGATAAAGCATAAACGTTGGCAAGTTAAATGTAAGACATTGATAAGACAGGCTAAAAGAGAATTTGAAAAGAAGTTGGCTGTAGAGGCAAAAACTCACAGTAAAAACTTTTTAAAATATATCCGAAGCAGAAAGCCTGTGAGGAGTCAGTTGACCGTTAAATGACTGAGGGGTTAAGGGGCACTTAGAGAAGATAAGGCCATCGTGGAAAGATTAAATGATTTCTTTGCTTCGGTGTTTACTGAAGAGGATGTTGGGGAGGTACCCTTAATGGAGAAGGTTTTCATGGGTAATGATTCAGATGGACTGAATCAAATCACGGTGAACCTAGAAGATGTGGTAGGCCTGATTGACAAACTGAAGAGTAATAAATCACCTGGACCGGATGGTTTACACCCCAGAGTTCTGAAGGAACGAAAAAATGAAATTTCAGACCTATTAGTAAAAAGTTTGTAACCTATCATTAAAATCATCCATTGTACCTGAAGACTGGAGGATAGCAAATGTAACCCCAATATTTAAAAGGGCTCCAGGGGCGATCTGGGAAACTACAGACCGGTTAGCCTGACTTCAGTGCCAGGAAAAATAGTGGAAAGTGTTCTAAACATCAAAATCACAGAACATATAGAAAGACATGGTTTAATGGAACAAAGTCAGCATGGCTTTACCCAGGGCAAGCCTTGCCTCACAAATCTGCTTCACTTTTTTTGAAGGAGTTAATAAACATGTAGATAAAGGTGAACCAGTAGATGTAGTATACTTGGATTTTCAGAAGGCGTTTGACAAAGTTCCTCATGAGAGGCTTCTAGGAAAAGTAAAAAGTCATGGGATAGGTGGCGATGTCCTTTTGTGGATTGCAAACTGGCTAAAAGACAGAAAACAGAAAGTAGGATTAAATGGACAATTTTCTCAGTGGAAGGGAGTGGGCAGTGGAGTGCCTCAGGGATCTGTATTGGGACCCTTACTTTTCAATATATTTATAAATGATCTGGAAAGAAATACGACAAGTGAGATAATCAAATTTGCAGATGACACAAAATTGTTCAGAGTAGTTAAATCACAAGCAGATTGTGAGAAATTGCAGGAAGACCTAGTGAGACTGGAAAATTGGGCATCCAAATGGCAGATTAAATTTAATGTGGATAAGTGCAAGGTGATGCATATAGGGTAAAATAACCCATGCTATAATTACACAATGTTGGGTTCCATATTATGTGCTACAACCCAAGAAAAAGATCTAGGTGTCATAGTGGATAACACATTGAAATCATCGGTTCAGTGTGCTGCGGCAGTCAAAAAAGCAAACAGAATGTTGGGAATTATTAGAAAGGGAATGGTGAATAAAACGGAAAATGTCATAATGCCTCTGTATCGCTCCATGGTGAGACCGCACCTTGAATACTGTGTACAATTCTGGTCACCGCATCTCAAAAAAGTTATAATTGCGATGGAGAAGGTACAGAGAAGGGCTACCAAAATGATAAGGGGAATGGAACAGCTCCCCTATGAGGAAAGACTAAAGAGGTTAGGACTTTTCAGCTTGGAGAAGAGACGGCTGAGGGGGGATATGATAGCGATGTTTAAAATCATGAGAGGTCTAGAACCAGGTAGATGTGAATCGGTTATTTACTCTTTCGGTTAGTAGAAAGACTAGGGGGCACTCCAGGAAGGTAGCATGGGGCACATTTAAAACTAATCAGAGAAAGTTCTTTTTTACTCAACGTGCAATTAAACTCTGGAATTTGTTGCCAGAGGATGTGGTTAGTGAGGTTAGTATAGCTGTGTTTAAAAAAGGATTGGATAAGTTCTTGGAGGAGAAGTCCATTACCTGCTATTAAGTTCACTTAGAGAATAGCCACTGCCATTAGCAATGGTTACATGGAATAGACTTAGTTTTTGGGTACTTGCCAGGTTCTTATGGCCTGGATTGGCCACTGTTGGAAACAGGATGCTGGGCTTGATGGACCCTTGGTCTGACCCAGTATGGCATTTTCTTATGTTCTTATGACACCATATGTGGGAATGAGCAGTGATTCCCACAGGCCTGGAGGCAGAAATTCAGACTCCATCCTTTCTTAAACATGAACTTTTTTTCATAGCTTCAATCATATATACAACAGTAGACTGACTTTACCCTCAGACAGTGTACTCTCTCTCTACTCACAGTTGTGCTGCTTTGTCTCAGCTCAGTGTTTTGACAGTGTTACTCACAGAAGCTGCCTTCCTCCTGGAAACCTAGGCCTCGTCTGATCATTGCCACCTGGATCCCAGCTTTTATTCCTCCCTTTCTGAGCCCCACCCACAGATTGCTTTCTCAAGGGGAATTAAGGTGGACCAGGGGGGAAAATAGGGCCACTGCCTCACTGCCCCTAAGTTTGTACCTTATGCAATGAAAGAAGATGTGACTTGCCCATGATGATAAAGATCATCAGTATAGAAATAGGATTTCTCTGGTTCTCAGCCCACTGGTCTAACCACTAGGCAACTTTTCTACTTCTTCTTGTGGCTTGCAACGATGGACCGTAAATCCAGACACTAGATTTTACTGTCATGTAAACTAGGACTTTCTTCACTCAAAATCTATCAACATTGTCTCCAGAGTATTTTCCAGGCCTAATTGATATGTGGAGCAGAAGACCTTACCCAGGAATCAAACACAGATCTTTTGCATGGTAGCATGAAACACTGCCACTGAGTCATTAGGTCAACCCATGAAACCCACTTTATCGCTCAGATCCATAGAAGTTGAATTTTATGTTTAAATCTGTTTATTGAAAATTGTAATACAATGCTTCACTGACTTACAGTATCACATCTTGGAAGTGACAAGAATAACCATTGACATCCCAAGCCACTACAGGGAGTTTGGGTTGAGCTAACCCCCATCAGACATGAGAGATCCACTGAGCAGCCAAGATAACAGACTAGGTTTAGCTGATTATCTTTATATAAAATTGGTTGCGGCTCAAAAAAGGCTTAAATCTTGCCGACTAAATTTAGCTGACAGAGATTTAAGCCAACTCTTAAAATGATTAGAGATGGCCAGGTAAGTTGTTCTCCTGACCAAACTTCTTTGAATATTGTTTCCATATCTGGCCTTTTTATAGTAACTGCCCTTGACTAGTAACTGGTTAAAGCAGGGGTTCTCAACCCAGTCTTTGGTAAGTTTGCTTGCACTGCCTCTATTGTATGCAAATCTTTCCATGTATATTCATTGTAAATATCCTGAAAACTTAACTGGCTAGGTGTGTCCCAAGACCTGGGTTGAGAATCCCTGGGCTAAAGGATAGGAGAAAGAGAGTAGGACTGAATGATCATTTCTCTTAATGGAAAAAGGCAAATATGGAGTTTCCCATGTGTACTAGTTACCAGTGCTTTTTAATATATGGAAAAGGAAGCAATTTTTGAAGTGATCAAATTTGCAGATGACACAAAATTATTTTAAGTTGTTAGATCACAAGCTGATTATGAGGAATTGAATGATCTTGTGAGACTAGGGGCAGATGAAATTTAATGTGGAAAAGTGCAAAGTAATGCATGTAGGAAAAACAATCCAAACCATACGTACACATTGCTGGATTCCATATTAGTTGTCACCATCCAGGAAAAGGATCTTGGACTCATTATGGTCAATATTTTGAGATCCTTGGCCCATTGTATGACAGCAATCAATAAAGCAAATTGAATTAAAAATTAGGAAAGGAATGGAAAATAAATGAAGATATCATAATGCTTCTGTACCAATCATTGGCATGATTATACTTTGAGTATTGTGTGCAGTTCTAGTTGCCCCATCTCAGAAAAAAATAAAGCAAAGCTAGAAAAGGTAGAGACAAAGGTGACCAAAATGATAAAAATGAAAAGAACAGCTCCCCCTATGAGGTAAGGCTTAACAGATTATTGCTCTTCAGCCTGAAGAAGAGATAGCTAAGAGGAGATATTATTTTTATTTTATTTTTTATTTTTTTATTTATGATAGAGGTCTACAAAATCATGAGTCGGGCGGAATAGGGAAACAGAATAGTTATTTGCTCTTTAAAATAGTGCTAGAACTAGGGGACACTCCATGAAGCTAATAGGTTGCACATTAAAAACAAATAGGATAAATTATTTTTTTACTCAGTGCACAATCAAACTGTGGAATTTGTTGCTAGAAGATGTGGTAAAAGCAGTTAGTGTAGCTGGGTTCAAAAAGGGTTTAGACAAGCTCCTTGAGGAAAAGTCCATAAACAATTATTAGCCATGCGGACATGAGAAAACCACTGCTTATCCCTGGTTATGAAGGAGTAGATCTATTCATTAGGATCCTGCTGGGTTTTTGTGGCCTGGATTGATCACTGCCAGAGACAGGATGAGGGCTTGATGGACCTTTGGTCTGACTCAGTATGGCATTTCTTATTCCTTTAGTGATCTAAATGCCTGTAATATTTACATCTCGCCCTTCTATCTATAATTCTTCTGCTCCCTCTGGTCTTTCAGCTTTTACTTTCACTTTCACTTTCTATCTCTGTTTTGCCACATCCTTATTGTTAACCTTTTTTTTTTCTGATAGACAATATTGTGTTGCTTTGTCACTTTTTTCTTTTATCTTATCTATAATTGCCAGTTTTATTTATTTTCCCACATTTCCTTGCATTCTTTTAGGGTGTTAAATTTTTTTTCACAATTTTTTTTCTAGTTGTGATTTTAAGCTTCATTTATAATTTAATTTGAATTTTAAAATAAGCTTTTTTCCAAACAGGAAGTAAATGTTTTACAACTAAATGAATTGTGTGAACTATTTCAAGAAAGAGAATAATGAAATTATTATGAAAATTATCAAAAGCTTTCAGTGTGTCCAGTGAAAGTGAACACAAATTAAGCAACTATATTTTTTTGTTTATATTCTGAACATTGATTCTGAAAACAAAAGAATACTAGAAAAATGTAAATACTGTTATAAACATGACATCTGCAAAGATGCACAGACATGCAATGTCATATATTTAGATATTGTTATTAGCTGTAAGTGCATTAGTATGATAAAGTGACAGGATGATTCTACAGGAATTAGGTTTTCAGATTTTTAGATTTTAAAATTTGTCATGCATTCTTGTTATATTGAAAAAGGATGTTTGTTGCTTTTGGCAATGCCCAAAAACCAAAATATATTAATTACTCAGAAATTGTGCCTTTTTTATTTGCAATATAATGTTTTTGAACCAGATTGTAATCAGTGTGATATTGTAACCAGTGTCACACCGTAAAGACTTGATATTATTTAACACTGGTAGTCCTGACCCTGAGGATGTAAATGTTGAATAGTAGATAGTAACTAATACTAAATTCAGAAGATCAAAATATAGGCTAACTGCAATTTGTAATATTTATAGCAATACAACAAACCGTACCATATAGAGCAAAAGTGTCAAGCATTTTTCTGGTCATATATTTTGAAAATTACTCAGTTCTGAAAATTAAATTTTATTGATAAAGTATTTTTAATGTTTCAGTACTGAAAGGCTGCCAGTTTTTCTGATATTGGCAAATGTAGAGCTGAAAAAAACACAGGGGAAACAGGATTATTTTACTTTCAAGTTTATTTATTAATTACTTTTCCATCAAAACTGTAGACAAACAGCATCTACTTTTAAATAATGAAAACCTATAATAAAAATAAAAACTATAGAAACTTCTGGTTGTTGATGAAGATAATTTTTGGAGGTCTGATTTAGAAAGCAGGTTGTTATTGAGAAAATCTTTCCAGGGCTTCAGAAAAGGTGAGCAGATCTATCAATAAAAATGAACCTTTCCAAGTTATAGAAAATGGAAAAATACAAACGATTATGATGCTAAAATAAAATAATTCTGTCATTTATCATCCTTGATTTCTGAGAAAATCTAAAACCCTAAATTGTGAAGTAAACAACATGATTCTGAATTATCAAATGACCAAAACAAATGCAGCTTTTGGTTATTTTCATGCTACCTGATTTCATGCCAGGCTTAGCTTGAAGCAAGTAAAAGCAAAAATTGAGTTGTTTAAAATCATTTTGTTTTTCATTAGCTGAAATACAGTGTTCAGCGAATAAACCAGGAATCCCTTAGCTAACAAAGCAAGACAATTTACAAGTATTTCAAATGAAAATTAAATTACTATATGCAGGTTGGAAGGATACTGTTCTGAAAAACAAGGGAATACCTAAGTCTCCCCATCTTGGAGAAATTATAGTATTCTGCAGATAGCTCGTCATATAAACACAGAAAGACTTTATTCAGTTTTGATCTTAGCAGCACATGAGAGCCCGTTTCAGGAAAAGACTTTTCCTCACATTCCTTTTTGTTGTGATAGTTGGTTGTATTGAGCTTTTCTCCTCAAGCTGAATTCTTCCTTTGGAAAATGGAATTTTGGAGCCTTTCACTCTATAATTCTTGTACGATGCCTCCATTCATCCAGATTCAGCCAGTTCATCTCAAGGCTGTTGGTTATTTTTCTCTGCAAAATGAAGGTCCTTTTGCATCTGCAGGTTGTAGCAGAAGAAAGCAAAGCACCAGCTAAGCTATAGTTTCAATTCAGCACAAGGCATAGGGAGCTCGTTGTCCTCGGCTTCTTTTGCTTTGTGCCTCCCCATTATTCATCATGTCAGCAGCTGCTCCAGTAGGAAGAGAGATATGCCATAAGTGGGCTGCATGTGTAAGTACACAAGGAGGTAGCATGTTGCTGATACTCAGTAATGTAAAATTGTGTAAAAACTTGTCTCTCTTGCATGTAACACTGAGAAACAATCACGGAGGTGAAGATGTTAATGAATGGTTAGCTCTGCATCACCATAAAAAGGGAATACGATTTCTGAATAGCTGTCATTTATACTGGATTGCTGGTATTATATGGAGTGGAAAAATATCTCTTCCAAATGAACTATAGTGCCCCTGCAGACAAGTGTTAGAGAGAGAGAGAGACTGCGGGAATTGTAGATGTTAAAATAATTACACTTTAGGGAGGATTGGTGCTGCTAGGGTAATTTTTAAAGTTTAATTTACTTATTGATTTACAATAAAAATATAGATTAAGAAAAACAATATGCAAATATATCTCATGCATATTCATTGTAGATATTATGAAAACTTAATTGACTAGGGGGCTATTCAAGCACAGGGTTAAAAACCAATGTTCTAGAATAAAGACATTCTCACTGAAGTAGCACACTGTGGATCCTAAATAAAGTATGCAGACCCTACTCTCTTCACATAGAAACTTGTGAGACAAGACATTCCATACCTACTGGACATAGCAGGAGGACTCACCAGGAATATTTCTCCTCATTCCAGTAATTTATTTATTTATTTATTTAAAAACTTTTCTATACCGTCGCTAAGTTATATATCATCGCAACGGTTTACAAATAGGCACATAGACTAAGGTAAGTAAATGTAGGATATCGTACATTCTAACAGGTGCCAATAAAGTTCGGTTACAATTTCATAAATAAAATCATTATTTGAGTAATGTTGGTCAAGTCCAGGTATATTATTGAGTTACTATCGCTTTGAAATATTACTTCTTAAATGTAGGATTGAGTAAATTCATTCTCATCTGCATTACCCTGTACTTTCATTCTCTACCCTCTACACTCTTTAGTGAAGGCTTTTTTAAAGAGCCATGTTTTTAGATTTTTCTTAAACGTTTTGAGATTATTCTGTAATCTGAGTTCGGGGGGCATCGTGTTCCATGGTATGGGCCCAACCAATGATAAAGCCCTTTCTCTCACTTGGGTTAATTTTGCTGACTTTACTGAAGGGATTGTTAGTAGTGCTTTGTTTGCTGAGCGGAGGTTTCTTTGTGGAACGTGTACTCGTAAGGCTGTGTTTAGCCAGTCTGCTTCTTTATCATATATTAGTTTGTGTATGGTGCATAAGGCTTTGTATTTTATCCTGTATTCGATGGGTAACCAATGTAAGTCTGCTAGAGTTTCGGTTATATGGTCCCTCCTCTTTTTTCCTGTTAGTATTCTGGCTGCAGTATTTTGAAGTATCTGGAGTGGTCTTATCGATGTGCTTGGGAGTCCTAGTAAGAGTGCGTTGCAGTAGTCAGTGCTAGAAAAGATAAGTGTTTGCAATACTGTTCTGAAGTGGGCAGGTGTGAGTAATGGTTTCAATCTTCTGAGGACCATAAGTTTTGCGTAGCCTTCTCTTACTTTTATAGATATGTGTTGCTTCAGGTTGATTTCTGGGTCTATTATTACTCCCAGATTCCTTACTTTTTCGGCTAGCTCAATTTTTTGGTTATTTCTTAGGGTTATCGGTGTTTGAATGATTTTAGTATGTTTTCTCTCAAGGTGAAGGAATTCAGTTTTGTCAATGTTGATAACCAGTTCCATCTGGTTTAGTAGTTGTTTAATTATGTCTAGGTACATGTTAGCTAGACTTAATGTTTTTTCAATTGTGTCATCTATTTATTTATTTATTATTTATTTATTTAAGTTTTTTTTATATACCAACATTCAAGACGATAGTCCCATCATGCAGGTTCACAAGAAACAGGGGTGCAATTAAAATAAACTTTACAATTTGAACAATAGTGCAGAAAAGCAGTTACATATAACAGGGAAACAATAACTTGGAGTAAGAAGGAAAATGATAGATTGGTATAGATTGATATTGGTAGAATTAATTGAATGTCATCTGCGTAAGTGTAGTGTATTATCCCTAGGCCTGCCAGCAGATGACATAAGGGTAGCATATATATGTTAAAGAGGGTAGCAAACAGCGCTGAACCCCGAGGTACTCCTGTTTCAAGTTTAAATTTTTCTGATAATGTGTTTTTTTATCTGGACTTGAAAGAACCTGTTGTTTAGGTAGGATCTGAACCAATTTATTGTTTTGTCACATAATCCAATTTCTTCAAGTCTTTTTAGTAGTATTTTGTGGTTTACTGTATCAAAGGCTGCAGATAAGTCGAGCATTATAAGGATGTAATGTTTACTGTTATCAAAACCTCTTAGTATGTTGTCTGTTAGTGAGAGAAGTAATGTCACAGAAGACTAGTTGCAGGAAAATATGGATATTCATTCACTTGAAAAAAATGAGTAAAATGCAACAAATGAGTCCATTTTTAATTCATTTAATTATTTATGAAATTAATGAACAGTTCTTCCTAAAATGACTGAATATCTGCTTCATTTATTTTTTAATAAATTATAGTCTATAAGACAAGGAAAACTGCACTTTTTTTCTTTGCAAGCAGACAGAGCAGAGCCAGTATGAGAAGAAACCAGGATGGAGGAGGACCAATCAAGGTGAAGTGCTGAGAAAGAGTTTCAGAACTTTTCTCCTGAAATCAATAGATGAATTACTTTTTCAGGAAGTCATGCTGGGATAGGCTGGTTGAAAAAGTGCTAACATAAGAATATAAGTTTGCAGGATATCTACAATGTTCTTATGTTAGCACTTTTTCAACCAGCTTATCCCAGCATGATTAAGTTCTGAAACTCTTTCTCAGTGAAAGAAAATGATTTAGAAAATAGGAGAGAAAAGGTGGGCTGTTGCCTCTTGTTATCAACTTGTTATGAATCAGAGAAGACATTCTAATCTTCATGTTGACTGTTAAAAGATTATTTACTCCTGGGAAATTCTAAACACAAAGCTTTTAAATTCTGCGTACTTTATATTGGTCAAAATAACACAATATATATCACAATCTTTGAGTAATTAATTTAAAATGTAATACAGAAAAGTTATTACTCCAAGATGCAGAGATGTAAATATTTTGAACAGATTACCATGCTTTCTCCCTACTCCCCTAGCCAGACCGCTTTCATTTGGCCCTCTCAGGTCCCAACTCCTCCACATTCACTCCCTTCCCTCTAGGCTCAACCCCTTCTACTCTAGCTTCACTCCACAGCCCTCCACTCCCAGCGTTTGACCCCTCTCTCATAATGCCCACACACAGGAGCCATCCCTCCCTCTCTCACATACACACCCTCAAACAGGATCCCTTTTTCTTTTACACACACACCCTCACCCAGGCTCCCTCTCTCTCTTGCATACACCCGCCTCCTCACACAGGCTCCCCCTCTTGCACATATACCTCTTACACAGGCTCCCTCTCTTTCTTGCACATGCACACCCTCACACAGGCTTCTTCTCTTTTTCCATTGATAAGCAGGCTGAATGAGCCATGCACAATGAGTGACGTCATCTGCAGCTCATGACATGGAGCTGTCTCTCAAAGTCTATAAAGTTGATGTCCTACTGAGCACTCTGTTGGCACATGACTGGTCTTTTCCTACCTTGTTTGCCTCCTGGCTATATTTGACCATCTTCTGTATTGCTTCTTTTGACACAACACAAGTTTGGCACACAGAACAATGCACAAGACTCCGGGCCCTGCTCCATTAAAGCACGGCACAGACACGACACACCAGACAGCATGCAAAACTCATAGCTTCATGGCATTGACACAGGATCATAACAAATGCAAACTGCTTTGCACAAACACACTCACAAAACTAAGAATCATTATAAGCCTCCAGCAAAGAAGCGCCAGGCATAGGACTTCTCATTACCACTGAAACAGGTCAACAAACAACCAAAGAGTCAAGACACAGCACTTGAAATACCATGCAGCGCTAAAGCCAAAATAACGCAAATGCCAAGAGGCCACTCATCTGACCTGGTTCATTCAAATTGTTCCAGATCTCACTCAAGTTCCTCTGGGTCAGGAACCCACGAACTGCAACCTAAACTAGCCCAGATGATACCTGCACTGGAAATTCTAAAAGCTGCCATACCTCTTCCCAAACTACTATCAAACATGTATTCCACCTATACATCCATCTTCACTCTGCCAACTATGGGTCCCAGACCAATGCTTGCATCTGCAATTTGGCAGCAGGGATTCTGGCTTCAGACTCCTAACCCTATCAACTGTACCTTCCCAGTCTCTTCACCAACCACAGGAGATGAGGACACCCCTCCTCTATCTCCAGTACGCTGATCACAGCAAGTGGTGAACCAAATTCAAAATTGTAAGAAATTTCTTTTCCTCTCTTTTTTCACAACTGCCACCAACATCATTCCCATTGGCCTATCCAGTTCTCCCATAAAAGGAGAGAATAATGTCAGGAGAGCCTCCTCATTCAGAATCTTCTTCTTTAAAGGCTCCCATATCATTTGTGCTGGAAGTTCCACCACTGTCCTCTATACCTTCACAAGGGCATATGCTACCCAGCTCACCACTGGCATATGTACCTTACGATCATTATGCAGGGGAGTTCCCCAGCTGTTCCACAGGGCTACAATCCGAACCCCCAGAAGAACTACCAGAGCATACTTTCTCACCGGAAGATCTCACATATTCCATATTCATGAAAAGATGGATGGCGCTTGTTGCATTTGGCTGATCGTGGGATGGACATGTGACCAGCCACTCCTACCTCCAGCCACAAGCCGCAAATGTGATCTCCCGATGATGGGGCAGACTCCTGGGCAGAAGTATGTCCAACCACCATGCCTGAACAGGCCTGACACACTGGTCAGAGGGATGCTGCTGCCAGCTGCTCCAGGCTTCGCTAGGCGTGTGCATGCCAAACTTGCTGCCTCTTAAAGGGCCTACGGTGGGAAATTGCCTGTGTTGCCCTCTGATGACATCAGGGACCATTCTGTATTTAAGATTCCCTCTGGTGCTTCTCAGATGCCTCAGCAATGGGTAAACTCCATTGGAGTAGTGGTTTACCTCTGTGTTCCTGGTTTCTAATCCTTGCCTTCTGGTTCCTGTTCTGCTGTGTGTCTACTTGAGTTCCTGTGTCCTGTTCCTGGTTCCCTCACAAGTCTGGTCTTCTTCTGAGTTCCTGTCTTTGTAGTCTGTCTCCCCTCATTTGTCTTCAGTGTCTTCAGTATCTCCGTCCTGCTGTTCCTCCTCTCTTCGCTCCCTAAGATTGGACTTCTGGCTTTGACTTTGAATTGGACTCCTGGCTTTAACTTCGGATTGTACCTTAACGTTACTTTACTTCCACCTGCCTTTGACCACTGTCTGCTTATTGACTTGCATGCACTTTGCCTGCCCAGACCTCTGTCTGAACCGTGACACTGATCGAACTCCGCCTGCCTTTGATCACAACCTGAACCAGTCTCTGCTGCCTGTCATCTGCCCTGGTCACTGATCATACTGACTTCGCTTCTCTCTGTACTGGCCTGTAACACCATATGTAATGAATCTCAATATCCACAGAGACCTGTGCCCAAGTCCAGCCGGTCCCGGCACCCAAGGGCTCAACCTAAAGGGAACGAGAACTGGTATTGCTGACACTCTTGTTGGGCCTCTGCTCCAGCCAGCATCACCTGCCGATGGTGAATATCTATAGGGCTCCTCTCTGTGGATTGTGCCAACTCCACCTCAACCCAAGGGTCCACTTCTGCAACAGCGTTCTTAAAGTAAAGGTCCATAAAGAGTCAGACACACACTCAGAGATGATGGACATCCTAAAAATACTATATGTCCAGGCGGAATCTTCTGCTCTACTGTCTCATAATGCACTCAATACGGTACTCATGAAAAGATGGAAGAATCCATTCTCCAGCAGCATGCTAGCAAGTAAGGTTAACTTAAAATTTCAGCTGAAAAAAGTTCTGGGGTATGGGCTAGTGCAACTGCCTCTCACCTCAGTAGTTGTTGAATCAACCATGAAAAAAGCCAAAAAGACCAGGCTCCATTCAAACACAGTGCTGGGTAGAGACCACAAACTTCATTATGACTTCGGTACAAAGGTGTTTCAAGGAGCCATGCTAGCCTCTAGAATCAAGTGAAGCCAGTTCTGTATGATCCAATATCTTTATGATTGTGTGCAAAACCTGAAGCTGCATATCCATTCTGAAACTGACAAACAGATTATATCTCGACCTCTTCATGATTTGGAAGAAGGCTTACATCATTTCCTGCATTCTGTATATGAGGTATTTGATAGTATGGCTCAGATATCAGCAGCTTCAATAGGAGCTCAAAATATGGTTTGGCTATGGGCCAGCGGAATACGAGAGGATGTGCATGAAAAGCTGGCCAATCTCCCATGTCTAGGAGACAACTTGTTTGGGGAGAAATTAAGGGAAAAATTCTCCCAGATCAAAGAACAAACTGTAGCAGTTCTGTCCTTATCAACTAGAGATGTGAATCGGTTCTGGAATCATTTCCGGTATCGTGTTTGTAGAACCGCGGGAAATCTTCATTTCCCGCAGTTCTGACCACTTTTTTATTTGGCTGTCCTGAGCTGAAAAAAAAAACAACCCACCCCGACCCTTTAAATATTTAGAATCCCCCACCCTTCCGACCCCCAAAAAACTGATCAGTAAGATCAGTATGATGGATGAAAATATTGTACGATATTTTCATCCATCAGAAAACCGAATCCCTATTATCAACCTAGAGGGAGAAAATAGGCAGCAATAGACAATATTACCCTCAATACAAACATCATTTCTACCTACGGAGACAATATAGCCTAGGTCATATCTACCCTACCACGTGTCCACCTTCAAACAAACCTGGCAGCAACAACAAGTCCCGCTGCAAAGGACATGACAACTGAATCAGTGGATGCAAAAATTGCAACCTTAACCTGCTGCAAAATAGCAACAGAGTTTTTGTTGAACCAAGCGGCACAGCAGGTTGGGAGCAGGATGCAACAGTTTCTGAATGCCTGAACAAAGGTCCTGAAGATAATCCAAGAAGGCTACCATCTCAACTTCTCCAGCCAGCAGAAACTCCCCAATTTGACCCTCCCCCCTCAAAATCTGGAACATCTTTCCATTCTGAATCAGGATGTACAGAAATTGTTGCATAAAAATGCAGTACACCAGAACAGAGCAAGGGATACTATTCACAATTTTCCTCATACCCAAAAAGATGGGAGATCTCCATCCGATCCTAGATCTCAGATCTCTGAACAAACATCTATGCCAAGAAAAGTTCAAGATGACAACTCTCAGCACAGTTCTACCATTCATCCAGCCCAAAGACTGGATGTGTTCTCTCGATCTAAAAAATTCATATGCACGTATCCCAATACACCCTTCATGCTGACGATTTCTTTGCTTCTGTTACAAACCAGTAGTGATGTGGACCCCAGTGATGGAATAACAGCCTACCTTGAGTAGAACCGCTCCAAGGGTCGGCCAAGGCGGTCAGGATGCAATCCAAGAGGCAGTCTGGGTCAGAGGCAGGCAGCAAGGCAACAATCTGAGAGAGCAAGCCAAGTAAGGGAAAACCAGCAATCCAACGAAAACGCATCAGCACAAGCAAGCCTGTTGCCGAGGCACTTGCTGATGCTGAAGAGCAGGTTTAAATGGTCATTTTTCCCGTGCTGGTGCAGGGCCTGTTGTGGACGTCAGCGTGGGGGGAGGAGCCTGACTGGGCTAATTTGAGCATCGCGATGTGGCGCGCGGCCATGCCTGCAGTGGGAAGGGAGCTCACGATGTCAGGGGGACTTCCCCGAAAAAAAGGAATGGGACCGTACTGTAACAGTACCCCCTCCGCAAGGTCCTCTTCTCTGCCCTTTAGGCTTGGGTTTGAGGGGAAATCGCCGATGAAAGTCACATATTAATTCAGGTGCTTGAATGTTCTTGACTGGTTCCCATGAGTTCTCTGGACCATAAATTTTCCAAGATATCAAGTATTGAAGTGACTGACCTTTTTGTCTACAGTCCAGAATCTTCTCTACCTTATGTTGTGTGTCCTCCACCACAACGTCAGTTGAGACTTGTATAGGCCTTTTGGAAGGCCAGGACAAGATTGATGTTTTAAGGAGGGAAATATGAAATGTGTTGTGGATACGGAGTGCAGGTGGTAGTGGCAACTTATATGTGACCTCTTCAATCCATTTCTTGACTGAAAATGGACCCACGAAATGAGGGGCGAATTTCAAGGAGGGCATGCTTAGTCAAAGGTCCCGGGTACTTACCAGACTAGGTCTCGTTGTTGAAGTTGTGGTGCTGGTCTTCACTTCTTGTCTGCCTGTTCTTTTGCCTTGGTTACAGCCTGTTGTAAGAGGGTGCGAGTGTTCCTCCATAAGTCCTTCAGATTTTGGGTGGCTAGTTCAACTACAGGTCAAGATGAGGAGGTGGCAATCGGTAGTGGTATCCGGGGGTGTCGACCGAAAACCAAATAGAAAGGTGATGTTGAGGTGGTTCTGTGTGCAGTGATTATTGTGACACAGCTCTGCCCAAGGGAGTAACGAAGACCAGTTGTCCTGGCGTTGATTCGCATAACAACGCAGGAATGTCTTGAGTGATTGATTGGTTCGTTCTGCCAACCCATTAGTTTATGGGTGATATGCTGATGAGAAGTCGAGTTGAATTCCGTATTTTTTTGCATACATTTCTCCAGTTACATACTGTAAACTGCACTCCTCTGTTCAAAATAATCTGCTGGGGAAGTCCATGGATTCAGAAGACGTGCTGAATAAATAAACGTGCCAACTCTGAAGCTGAGGGTAATCCAGGGAGGGTAGCAAAGTGGGCTATCTTAGAGAAACGGTCTACCATGACCCAGATGGCACTGTTCTCTTCAGACAGGAGTAAGTCTGTGATGAAATCCGTAGCAATATGGGACCAAGTCTGTCAGGTATCACTAAGGGTTGTACTAAACCCCACGGTTGAGTCTGGGAGGGCTTGTGCATGGTACAAGTAGGACAAGATTCAATGAATTTCTTAGTGTCCTCCTTCCACTGTGGCCACCAATAATGGTCAGAGAGAAGCTCTCTGGTGCGCTGGAGACTTGGATGACCCGCCACGTGGGATTCATTGGCCCACCATAGGAGTCTCTCCCTCAAGCGTTTGGGAACTACTGTTTTCCCTATAAGAATCGTAAGTGTAGCAGTGATCATAATCCGGGCAGAGTCATTTATGTGTAGAGGTGGTTCTGGAATGTCATCCGGAAGAAAACCTCTTGATAAAGCATCAGCTCGCTGATTCTTCTTGGCTGGACGAAAGAATAGCTTAAAATTAAAGCAACAAAAGAATAGGGCCCAACGGTTTAAATGGCCATTTTTCCCATGCTGGCACAGGACCTATCGGGGACATCAGCATTGGGGGAGGAGCCTGGCCAGGCTAATTTGAGAGTCTTGATGTGGCGCGCAGCCAAGTCAGCAGTGGGAAGGGAGCACATGATGTCGGGAGGGCTTCCCCAAAAAAGAGGTATGGGACTACACCGTAAGAGCTTCAAAGTGGGACAAGTGCACTATTAGTACAAAGTCCTCTTGTTTGGACTCTCTTCTGTCCCAAGAGTCTTCACCAAATGCCTAGCAGTGGCTGTGGCTCATCTCTAAAGGATGACTGGTTGATTGTGGTGCTGCACAGAATGACCCTTCTCTCCAACACTGAGACAACCATCCGATGCTTGGAATCCCTGGGTTTCTTGGTGAACTACAAAAGGTGTGTACTCAACCCAGTACAACACCTCCAATTCATTGGAGTCCAAATAGAGTCTATTAAACGTAGAGCCTTCCTGCCTCACAACAGGGTGTTTACACTTTGTACACTTGTCAAGAAACTTCTACAGCAGAAAAAGACAAAGGTCCATCAAATACTTGTGCTGATGGGACACATTGCAGTAGCAATTCATGTGGGCCCTCTTACTCGATTCCATATGCATCATATACAGTGGGAACTCAAGAACCTATGTCAATTTCTACAACCTTAATCAATGGAAATCTAAGTTACTCATCTAATGCTATGCCACATTCAATGATGGCTGTGCCTAGAGGTACAAAAGTGCATGCTCTGCTTCACCCAGTTCCTCACCAGATTATTCTGACCATTGATGCATCCATTGTAGGATGGGCACACATCTGAACAAATACAAGAAGCAGGATTCCTGGATCCCTCTTGAACACACAATGAAAATAAATTTGCTGGAGTTCCAGGCCATAAGGTAGCGAGAAAGTGACAGAGAGAGAGAGAGAGAGAGAGAGAGGGTACCTCTATACAAAAATCAATATGTCACTCTGTTTATACCACTGTAAGAGGGGTACTTTTAACTCGGTGTAGGGTTTGGGGGGGTAGGCTTGGGGAGGGATTTACATACACAGTCACGGAATGATGAATCCCGTGAAAAAGGGGGCGGGGCAGGCCAGCAAAAGGCCGCAGCCGTTCGCACTATGGTGGTGCAATTTCACTGGCCGTGGTGGGGCCAGCTGCAGCCTTTCGCAGCGAATAGCGACACTGTAAAATGTGTAGCTGTTCACCACGCTGCTGCCGGCGATAATGTACCTCACGTTATCGCCGGCAGCGGTGCCACAGCCGACTCCTTCCCCTCCCTGCCCCGACTCCTCCTCTCCCCTAATTTGCATTATTTCGCATGCAAAAAGGCTCTTTTTGCATGCGATATGGCCCTAACGCACACAATAAAGCTTTAGTAAATAACCCCCTAAGATAGCCGATAAGTAGCTCCTCCCAGTTACGCCTCTGGAATGCCTCTTTTTTTTCTGGCTAATTTTAGCCAGATAATGACTTATAAAGTGCTGAATATACCAAAACTTGCCTTGACCTCAAGATGTCACATCTTGATTTTCATGATATATGTTTTCATTGTCTTGGACCTTTCACATAACATGATGAATTCCTCTGCATATGGTAGAATGTTTCCTTGATCTCAAGTTAATAGAGAACTGAGGGTGAAATATAAATTCTCTCCTTCAGAGAAAGAAAGGACCCCCCCCCCCCAGATAGAACAGTACCTCAAACAAAAAGATCTTAGTCTTCTAGAAACTGAGGCAATGATTTACCTAGTTCCAATGCAGAACATAAAATATTGAGAAAATGTTCTCCTTCTGCACCATCATCTTCAAAGAAATGCTGCGCTGAAACATCTTTGGAACCAAGATATGAAGGCATCAAAATCCCTTGGATTATTAAAACTATTGGCTAGGGATGTGCATCATTTTTCTAATGAATTGAAATATCGTACGATATTTCTAAATTCATTAGAAATCGGTTAAAAGAAAGAAAGGATCAATTTTACCCCTGATTTTTCGTAAAAATCATTTTTCGGGTTAGTGCGCGGTAACAGGAGTTAGCGCGCACTAACAAAAAAACGTTTATTTTTGTTACTTTTTGTTATTTTTTGCTATTTTTGTTAGTATGCACTAACATGAGTTAGCGCGCACTAACCCGAAAAACGATTTTTCACTAAAAAAAATAATGGGGAAACACGGGAAAATGATTTTTTCCCGCGGCCAGACGATCCTGAAAGCGGGAATGATCGGGCACCCGATTCACATCCCTACTATTGGCACCATCCACCTTGGTGCCAATACAATTCTTTGGCTTGGAAAATCTTCTTCTGTATCCTTACCATTAGTTCTGATTCTAGAATAAGTTACTTCTTCTGTAGTACAACCAATCCCTTCTAATTGCTACTTTTTTTTTTTTTTTTAGAAGATGCAGATGGACTTTGTGCATAGTCACATGAAGCACTTTACTACTAATGCTTCTTTGACAATAATGCAACCAGCCTTAAAAAAATTGCATCTGAAATGCAGTCTTAATTAACAATACCTCCATATCAAAAACCTCCAATAGTATAACATGAGAAACCTTGTAGTGAGACATCATCAAATGGTAGTCTTCTCAAGACAAGTCAGTTCAAATCTCCTGTTGATGAAGAAACATATTTTATTATTTGCAACACAGTCTTTGCAATCTCTTGCAAATTGTTTGTCTATACCTTCTGTCCCATCTCTAGAGGCAGCAAAAAATATGACATCACCAGACGACATGTTATACACAGCTTTCATACAGAATATGGCAGTTGCCAACCTATTTGATCTGGAAGAAGAAAAATAATCCAATGAAATATTTCCAGGTTTCTAAAATTCATTCAGCCACCTAAATGGCTGTCCCTGTATACAAAATTTCAGGACCTTCAATCAAAAGTCTTGGAAAAGCCTCTTAAAACACCACCAGTAGATAAAAAGAAAGATTTGGGGTATAAAGTCCAGTGTGACCAGGACTCAGAAAAATGTAATTCCCTCATATTAAATGATCAGTTGAAGAAAGAGAGGCAGCTTGCTTGTGTGATATTTTTGGTTTTGCAATGTTGCCTTTTCATAAATAGGGCTGTTAATGTTTGAGCACTGGTAGTTAGCGATGTTTTGTAATTTAGTTAACTTATGGCTTGCTGAGGGCCAAACCTACAACCAACACATATTACAATAGGCCTAATATAATATGAGTTACAATTGTCATTTACCTTTTTTTTACAGGAATTTCTGGTTGGTACCACAGCAGTGCATGTAAATAATGTGAATGAATACTGCCTCTATAACCCATATTTATGTATTGATCTTAGCTATGAAAGTTAATTTAGTAAACCTTTGTGATCTTTACATGGAACGATGGTATATACAATGTCGAAATAAATAAATAATATAATATAATATATATGTGATATTTTTGTCCATTTTCATATAAAACCTTAATATAAATGCATACCTTAACTGTGTGCGTAGAGGTTGGGCCTGTGGGTATGTATGTGCAAGGCTGTAAGGTTTGCTTAAGTTGCCTAATACCCTGCTTCAGTCTAGCTCTGCCTGCACTGGCTCCATATAGGAATGCAGGATTCCATATGGAATTGTGCTGCTTTGGGCCAGGCTCTCTTCAGCCTCACTCTTGGAAGGATTTAATTTTCTTTTCTTTTTCTTAAGCCCTGGAGGAAGCTGGAAGCATGGATCACTTCTGGTTCCCCCTTCCCTGGAGTAGGTTGGTAGAGCAGAGCCTAGGGAACCCTAAAAGTAGCATTTTGTATAGCACACTGTTAATATAAATATACTGGGGTAGATCCCTGACAAGTGAAGGCAAGCTACTATCATAGAAAGGGAGGAGTCAGCCAGAAAGAAATGCTTGTGCAGTTTTAGTGAGGCTTCTGTCAAAGATAACTAGGCTTTGAGGGGGGCAGTTGGCTATGGAAACAGTGAGTCTCCAGGAGAGAGTGGGGTGCTGAGAAGGAGTGAGACTGGGAAAGAGTGTAGGCTGATGAAAGGCTGGCAACAAGCAAGAATTTTTACATAATGATTTGGAAGTACAGGAGTAGGGAGCACTTGCTGAGTGAGCATGTGAACAGCAGCACAACAGCAAATGACTTTGTGTGTGTGAATGAGCTACTGGTTGGCATTATGGTTGTCTCATTAACTGGCAAATGGTTCAATATTTTAAAGGTTGGCAAGCAAAATTAACTCCAGACCAGCATATATATGAGAGATGAAACCAAACTTGTGGAGGGCCCAAAACATTGCATGGATGGAAGGGAAACTGCAGTTCAGTTGGGCCATTTGAAATTTGAATGTTCTCTACTGTATAAGTTTTGTCTCCATAATAAATTAATCTGACAACTAAGATGACTGGTCTTTGTTTGCTTGATCAGATTCCTGGCTATTATAAACCATCTACCGTTTTGTTTCTTGGACCCACTTAAAATTTGGCACACATGTCCGCATGGCAGGACTATTTTATAAAATGCGCATATGCGCGCTTATAATTATAAAATGGCATGGCCCTGGATGCAGGCCAACACACCTGCAGAAATATGCACCTACATGGTTTGAAAGTTACTGTTTTGATGAATACTATTGAAGCTGCTGTTAGACCAAATATTAGTTCTCATTACTGATATTGTTTCTCAACACTGATAGGTACCTCCTGTGATTCATTGATTGGCTATAAGTGAAATTTAGGATTCTCAGCCGATATCCATTTTCCAAATGAGGGAGAATGGTGCTGAGGGAGTTCATATTCTTTTCAGGAATTTGTTTAATTACCTTAAATGTAGAATGGGGTGCTGGCTTCCTGAACTTTTGGGATCAGAAAGTATTTGGAATTTAATCCTATTTCCTTTTCTGAAATTGGGACTGGTTCTATGGCCAGAGTTTCCAATAAGTAATCTATTTCTTTTTTTATTATCTGAAGCTGATCTAGAGGTACTAGCTGATATTGTAGAAGATTGATTGGTGGTAGTTCTATAAAATTCAAACAATAACGTTCTAAAACTATTTTCAGTATGCAACTGTCTGTGTGATAACTGAAAATTGATCATGAAATATATCAGTCTTCTCACTGGAAACAACTACAAAGTATTTTTGTGTGGACTGTAGAGCAATCTTCTGTGGACTTTTATCTCTAGCGTGAGGTATTGTTTGCTTTGCTATTGATGAGACTGCTGTGGCACTTATGGACATCGACAGTAATAGGGATAAGGCTGATCTGATCTCATCTTAGAAGTTAAGCAGGGTTGGGCCTGTTTAGTATTTAGATCTCCTAAGGAAACAGTAATCATGGCCAGCTCTATGGCAAATTGTACCCTAGGCAAAAATCAGCTCCCTACCAGCTCTTCAGCATGATGAGTGATGTGGGCAGTGCCCAGGGTGTCCTCTGCTCATGATACCCCAGGAGACCACCCAGCATGCCCTATCCAAAGGAAAGCACTGATAGTAATAGTGCCTTCTAAAAAGTGGATGCTGGTATTTCTTTTGCAAAGAACGTCCCCTAGTAGCAGCTGTTAATGTTTGGAGCATGGTGCAATGATCGTTGATCATTTCTACTGCCTCTTTTACTTTGTCTCCAATCATATTCTCTCCTAATTAAGGTTCATTAGCCTTCTCTTAGGCCTGATACCTTAAACCTCCTAACCCCTATTGCTGTTGCTGAGAACCTAGACAATGTATCAAAGGCATGATACTTCAAGAATCCGACCGACCCACAAGAACAACCCATGCAGGTACTCTACACACCCCATCCCTAAAGGCAGCACATTCTACTCACACCAGAGAGAGAGCCTTCTCCATCGCTCTCCCCACCCTCCTACGCCAAGAGACATCCCTGCAAATTTTCAAGAAAGGAGTCAAAACATGGCTATTCCGACAGGCCTATCCCGACACAAACCAAACTTAATTTCTCCCCAGCCCCCCCTGTTCGAATTTCCCCCTCCCCATCCTAAGTTTCCCCCCGCCCCTCCCATGGATACCCTAGAAGAAACAACATTCCCCTACGGCTTAATTTAATTTATTTTTTGATCATGATCGGTTAATGTGTACTTTTGTAAGAAATAGTATGTTGCTCCAAGATTACATTGTTATGGTTTTACTTTATTTTATTCTTTATACATCGTTTTGTTTTAATGTTTTATTGTATCGCCCATCTGAGTTCTTTGTAAACCGGCATGATGTGCTGCACGAATGTCGGTAAATAAAAAGTTAATAAATAAAAGTTAATAAATAAATAAATAAATAAATAAATATTATTCTTTTGTGCATGCTGTAACATCATCGATATATGGTAAACAATTGTCTTGTATCTCTGGCGAAAAGACATGACATGTTATCTTAATTTTTTTTTTTTTAATAAAGTATTGTATAAAAATTGGACCATCTGGAACTGGTGAGTTGTACAGCAGCATTCCTAACTGAAAAACTTTTTCATCTGCTATGTCCAAATGTTTTCCATCTTTTCCAAGATGTGTGCTGGACAAAAACTTAACATTTTTGCTTTCTTTAAAGTTGTTTCCATGATCAAAGATGAGACTTGTACATTGTACTCTCAACCTAGTATAAATCTCATCTTTTTATATCTTTCATCACTCCAAATCACATAAAATCTTTACTGATGGTACTTGTGCTGTTTGTATCTCTGACTGTGCATGTAAAACTGCCCCCCAAAAACCTAGCACACCACCAAAACCTCACCCCAAGTTCAGAATGCCGCTTCTTACAGTGGTATAAAAAGTTGACTAATATGTGTGCCTCCCCAGAGGTGCTTTCTCTCTCTCCCCCTTCCCGAAACAGGATTTGCGATAAATATCACAAATCCCAGTTCGGCCGTAATACACAGCTATCGCAGGCATAATACCTGTTACGCTCTCCTCCTCCAGAGGGGAGGAGATAGCAGTCTGCTGTCGCTCACCCCGCCAGGAGGGCGGAGTTAGCAAACTGTTCTGCTTTTCTCCTGAAAGGGGGAGGAGTAGCAATCTGTCATGATCTGCTCCTCCAGAGGGGAGGAGTTAGCTATCTGTAATGCTGACCCTGCCAGGAGGGCAGAGTTAATAATCTATTAGCGAACTGCTGTAGATGCTCCTGTATGGGAAGGAGGTGAGTAGACAGGGTATACTGGATGCAAGATGGTACATGCACAATAGTAGATGTCTGCAATGGTCTCTATGCCACAGAGAGTCTTCAGTATATTCAGGAACAGGAGCCGTAGGCGAGCACTGGTTCCTCTAAACAGTCTGTAATAAGAACTCACAATAGCTGTATATGAAATGGCTTCTAGAGTAGAAGAGAGTCTGTAAAGGATTCTAGGAACATGGGCCCTCGTGGAGCGAGTATCGGTTCCTATCTGCAATCTTGCCAATATAACTCTTGATCTCTGTACCTACGATAACGTCTTGGACGGAAGGGAGTCTTCAGAGCAATAGGAATGTAGGCCCTCATGGAGCGAGTACCGATTCCTATCTACAATGGAACTCACTGTGTTCACGTCCGCAATCACTTCCAGGCAATGAGGAGTCTTCGGAGTATTCCGGCAATCAAGAAGAGAGAGCAGAGCCCCCATGGAGTGGGTACTCCTGGTAAGTTTGAAAAGGCCAAGCAGTGGGGAAGGATTCCCCTGGCTGACTCGGATCATTGTTGCAAGTATCGTGGACTGTCGAAGCAAGTCCTGTTGGAGTTCCTTGCTAACTCGTTAGAGGTTAGCAAACAAAGACCTTTTAAAGGAAAAATGGATGATGTCACTACGGGGGATGCCCCCGAGGTTTGCGCCCTTGCTGGTACAAAGTCTGGAGCGCGCCCTTATGTCATCAGGAACATGGCGGATCCGTAGCGTCAGCCAGCCCAGGGACACCGGGACCAAGAGGCAGGGAGAAGCCGCGCCTGCATCTGTCCGTCAGAGCCGAAGGGAGTTGCTCCCAAGGTAGAGAGGGTGGAGCGAGGGGCGAGAAGAGGCACAAACGCAATAATACCAGGAAAAAAGGTGTAGTTATTTCTGACATTAAATCCCACAGTAGCATGCATTATAGTATTGCATGCAAAAGTAAGCACCCCTTATTTTCATTTACTCCGCCCAAACTGTTCCTACAACTAAATTTGTCTAATTTGCATATGTATCGCGAGAAGCATTATTTATCACATGCGCTATGGTATTATCACACTGTTGGTGCCCTAACGCCCATGATAAGGCCCTAACGTGATTTGAAAATGACCCCCTTACTTAGCTGGCTATGTCTGAATATGGACCTGTAAGTGTATAGGGAGATTGGAGATACCATCAGTTATTTCTCTGTTAACCTTGGAAGATTTTAAGTTAAATCCAATATCTAAACTTAAAAATTTAGGGATTATGTTGGATTCTTTATTAACATTAGAATCTGATGACTGCAATATTCACCTGCTGTGTGGCTTGGCCAGTTAAACTTAGCCAGATAAACCTAGCTGGGATATTCAGCAGTATGGCCCAGCTATCTTAAAATTAACTGGATAAATTTATCCGGCTAACTTTAGGACAGGTGTATGGGCCAACCAGAGATAGCCGGATAAGTTATCCAGCTAATTCTGAATATCAGACTTAGCTGGATAATTATTTGGCTAATTCAACTCCTTCCTGATCTGCCTATTCCCCACCCCTGATTTATCCAGCTAAATACTTAGCTGGATAAGTGAGTTATCTGCTATATGGCGACTGCTGACCATAGCCATAAACCTAGTTGGGATATTCAGCAGCACCACTTAGTTGGCTATGCTAGTAAAGAGAAAATACTACAAGCTATTTTTAATTGAGCAACTGAAACTATTTATTGACCATCGGCCTTTCGATCAGCACTGCAAACATTAATAATCAGCACCATTGACAGGGTTGCTCATTAATTGCAAATATTCCAGAATGTGGCAGTGAAGGTAGTTGGTAGTTTGTCAATTTATTTATTTATGTATGTATTTATTTATTTATTTATTTGTTTGTTTGAAACATTTTTTACCCGCCCTTCCTATGTTCAGGGTGGGATTCAACATAACAGTCATAATTAATAAAAACAAAATTAAAAATTACAAACAATAATTATTAAACATACATCACATAATACAAAAGCTAAAAACATAACAACAAGGGAATATAGTACTATTCCTCTATTAAATCAACTACATTTCTTACCAGTGGCTGAAAGGGCTAAATATAAAATATTGACACTGGCTTTTAAGATTTTGCCTGGTATGTATTCACCTCAATTTATATCAAGATTGACTCAGTAATTCTATAAAAGATCGATTTTCTCAGGTTGTTTATTGAAAGTTCCTTTTGTAAAGTATATGATACTCTTGTGTTGTAGAACAAGGGCTTTTCCAGTGATGGTTCCAGCCATCTGTACTGACTTACTGCAAGAGATTCATTTGAAAACAAACCTTAAAAATGTTCTTATTTTCATTATGAAGGGGATAATTCCAAAAGAGTTGGTGGAATTCTAGCATAATTTATTGTGCCTTTTAAGTATTTCATTATACATTATTTTTAAGCTGTATGTATTGTGAATTTACTGTTGTACACCATTTCAGATGTTCCTATTTTTGATGTGACAAGGTAGTATAGAAATTATAAAAAAAATAATTAAATAAAATTATTTGGAAAGGTTACTCATGTGTCTAATATTTACATTGAAATGTATGGCCTACTTTCAAGTGGGACACATGCTACTAGTACTTTAAATGATTTGATGACAAATGATACATCATTTGAAAGTGCTATTAAACTGCTTACACCTGATGAATTTTTAACATTTCTGCTTCCTGTATTGTCTACTTTAAAGTTTTAAAATTATAAAATTAACCATATTATGTAACATTAAGATGACCATCAACAATGTCATACAAATGATGATATTTCAGTACCCAAACTATTGAACATGTGTGCCATCACATTACTTTGTGATGACAGATGTCAGATGACTAAATGGGAGTCACTTAAGTTTTCCATAAAGCTGTGGGTTTATTTTTTGATACTGGCTTGACTCAGAATGCACCAAAATGGCGTCACTGTTGCACACATTGCAGCCTGCATGACATTGGCATCGATTTTTGCATCTAAAATTTAAAAAAGCAATGGATCCACTTCCTTACAGGGACAGTACCCTGATGAGTACTTCATTTACATAAGAATGGAGGTATTTTGTGTTCCTTCATTCTTCAATAATTGTTTCTTTTCTCTTTCTTTCTGTGGCAGAAGCTGGCAATCAGGAACTGTCCCATGGGAAGTGTAAAACCCATCCCTCTCATTAAGGCACCCAGCAGTCAGAGTCTTGCCATTTCCATCATGCAGGCCAAGGCCCCTGTCACCATGGTGACAGCACACATCAATGGCAGCCAGAAATCAGCAGCATCAGCCAACTTAGAGTCCCAGCAGACAGCCCCAATCAATCTGCAAACCAGCAACAAGCTGATGGGGAACACTTTAAACTTGGCGGGAAGACGAGTTCCAGAGGTCTCACACTCACAGGTAAGAACATTCAAATCTTTATGGGTAGAAATCATTTGTGTGTTGGGGAAAAGTATAGTGTTAGGAGTATACTACCGTCCACCTGGCCAAGACGGACAGTGAATTGCTAAGATAAAGTAGGGAAGCTAACCAAATTGGTAGTGCAGTAATAATGAGAGATTTCAATTACCCCAAAACTGACTGGGTAAATGTAACATAAGGATAAATAGAGAGAGAAAGTTCCTGGATGGAATAAATGTCAGTTTTATGGAGCAATTGGTTCTAGAACCGATGACATAGGGAGCAATTATAGATCTAATTCTTAGTGGAGCACAGGATTTGGGGAGAAAGGTAACGGTGGTAGGGCCGCTTGGCAATAGTGATTATAATATGATCAAATTTCAATTAAGAGGAGAAAGGGGGACAGTAAGTAAATCTATAGCTCTAGCGCTAAACTTTCAAAAAGGAAACTTTGATAAAATGATGAAAATAGTTAGAAAAAAACTGAAAGGAGCAGCTACAAAGGTAAAAAGCATGCAAGAGGCATGGACATTGTTAAAAAATACCATCCTAGAAGCACAGTCCAGATGTATTCCACACATTAAGAAAGGTGGAAGGAAGGCAAAACGATTACCAGCATGGTTAAAAGGTGATGTGAAAGAGGCTATTTTAGCCAAAAGACCTTCATTCAAAAATTGAAAGGATCCTACAGAAGAAAATAGGATAAAGCATAAGCGCTGACAAGTTACATGTAAGACATTGATAAGATAGGCTCAGAGAATTTGAAAAGAAGTTGGGCACAGAGGCAAGAACTCACAGTAAAAACTTTGTTTAAGTATATCTGAAGCAGAAAGCCTGTGAGGGAGTCAGTTGGACTGTTAATGATCGAGGGGTTAAAGGGGCACTTAGAGAAGATAAGGCCATCGAGGAAAGATTAAACAATTTCTTTGCTTCGGTGTTTACTGAAGAGGATGATGGGGATAAGGTTTTCCTGGATAATGATTCAGATGAACTGAACCAAATCACAATGAACCTAGAAGATGTGGTAGGTGTGATTGACATAGTGAAGAGTAGTAAATCACCTGGACTGGATGGTTTACACCCCCACATTCTGAAAGAACTAAAAAATGAAATTTCAGTAATAGTTGCGATGAAGAAGGTACAGAGAAGGGATTGGCCACTGTTGGAAACAGGATGCTGGACTTGGTAGACCCTTGATCTGACCCAGTATGGCAATTTCTTATGTTTTTATGTCCAAAAGTGGACAATCCAGGATACAAATACCTCACAAGTTCCTAAATATTAAATCGATCCGATGCTACTAATGCTGATGATAAGCAGTGGCTATTGCTTAAGTCAGTTTGACTAGTAGCAATTTATGGATTTCTTCAGGAACTTGTCCAAATATTTTTTAAACCAGGCTATGCTAACTGCGTTAACGACATTCTCTGGCAATTAATTCCATAGCTTAATTGTGCATTGAGTGAAAAGAAATGTTCTCTGATTTGTTTTAAATGTTCTACTTGCTAACTTCATGAACTGCCCCCTAGTCCTTCTATTATCTAAAAGAGTAAACAACCAATTCACATTTACATGTTCTAGTTCTCTCATGGTTCTGAAGACCTCGATCTTATCCCCTCTCAGCTATCTCTTTTCCAAGCTGAACAGCCCTAACCTCTTTAGTCTTTCCTCATAGGGGAGCCATTACATCCACTTTATCATTCAGATCATCCTTCTCAGTATCTTCTTCAGTGCATCTATATCTTTTTAGATATGCGTTGACCAGAATTGAACACAGTACTCAAGCTGTGATCTCAACATGGAGCAACACAGAGGCATTATGATATTCTCCGTTTTATTCACCATTCCCTTCCTAATAACGCCTAACATTCTGTTTGCTTTTTTGACCACCATAGCACACTAAGCCAATGATTTCAATGTATTGTCTACTATGACACCTAAATCTTTTTCCTGGGTAGTAATCCTCAGATGAAACCTAACATTGTGTAACTATATACACGGCAGAAGTTATTTTTCCCAATTGCATCACCTTGCACTTATCCATGTTAAATTTCATCTTCCATTTGGCTGCCCAATCTTCCAGTCTCGCAAAGTCCTCCTGCAATTTAACACTATACACTTGTGATTTAACTACTCTGAATAATTATGTGTCGTCTGAAAATTTAATCACATCACTAGTCATTCCCCTTTCCAGATCATTCTCAGAGATGTGGTGAAAGGAGGATAACAAATGGGTCAGTGCTATATCAGGGTACAAATAATATTGCAGTGATAGGGTAGATCAACTTGGTTGGGGGGGGGGGGGTGAGAATTTATGTTCTGGATGGCATAAAGTCCAACAGGATAAAGATTATGAAGGAGTCTAAATGCACAGTAGAATCTTTATGGGTAGAAATCCTATGTGTGTTGAGGTAGAGTATGGGGATAGGGGTATATTATTTATTTATTTATTTATTTATTTATTTATTTATTTACATTTTTATGTTGCTAATGCAAGATGCTCTAAGCAGCTCACAGTGTGATGTATATAAAATTAAAATGAACAAAAGTAGATCATCACAACATAAACAGATAAAGCTGTGAAATCCAGCATAACTATTAACCTGTCAAACTCAACACAAATCAGCTGTATGCAAGTCTGAATAAATATGTTTTTAATAAGCCTTTAAAGTTCTTGACACAAAATGATCAGATGTAGATGAAATGCTAAGAGAAATTAGGGAAGCTATCAAAATCGGCAGCACAGTAATAATTAGGGATGTGAATCGTGTCGGGTTCGGCTGGGGGGGGGGGAAATCTGATCGTTAGAGATGTGAATTGGGATCGGTTCCGATTCCAATTCACATCACTAATTTTTTTTAGTGAGGCCCGCGCCGATAAAAAAAACAACCCACCCCGACCCTTTAAAATTACCCCCTTAGCCTCCCCCACTCTCCCAACCCCCCCCCCCCCAAAAAACATTTTACACATACCTGGTGGTCCAGGGGGGCCGCGGGGAGCGATCTCCCATTCCCAGGCCATCAGCTGCGCTAAAAGAAAATGGCGCCGATGGCCCTTACCATGTGACAGGGGCCGGCCAATGGCACAGATACCCTGTCACATGGTAAGGGCAAAGGGCCATCGGCACCATCTTTATGAGTGGCAGCCGATGGCCCGAGAGCGGGAGATCACTCCCCACGCCTTCCCCGGACCACCAGGTAATTTTAAAAGGTCTTGGGCTGGGGGTCGGGAGGGTGGGGGAGGCTAAGGGGGTCGGTTTAAAGGGTCGGGTGGGGTTTTTTTTTATCGGGCCATCGGCGCCATTTATATTAGTGGCAGCCAAAATGGCGCCGATGGCCCGAGAGCGGGAGATCGCGCCAGGACACCCCCCCCCCCACTGGACCACCAGGTAATTTAACATTTTGGGGGGGTTTGGGAGGGTGGGGGAGGGTAAGGGATTGGTTTTAAAGGGTCGGGGTGGGTTTAGGGGTTGTTTTGGTGTGCCGGTTTTCCCGCCCTCCCCCCAAATAATTCCCGTGCCCGATTTAACGATTTTTGACGATAAATCGGGGGAATTTGTATTGTATCGCGCACTCGTAACGATTTTTGACGATTTAAAAAATATCAACGATTTTTTTAAACGTCAAAAAACAATTCACATCCCTAGTAATAATGGGAGATTTCAGTTATCCCAATATTGATTGGGTAATGACTGTGTCATGGAGCATTTGGTTCAGGAACCGATGAGAAAGGGAGCCATTTTGGATTTAATTCTTAGTGGAATGCTGGATTTGGTGCAAGAGGTAATGGTGCTGTAGTGATCATAACATGATCAAATTTGTCTTAATGACTAGAAGGGGGACAATAAGTAAATCTACAGCTCTAGCACTAAACTTTCAAAAAGGATATTTTAATAAAATGAGAAAAATTATTTTAAAAAAATTTGAAAGGTGCAACTACAGTGGTTAAGAGTATACAAGTGTACACATATATCATCTTAGAAGTGCAGTCTAGATGTATTCCATACATTAAGAAAGGTGGTAGGAAGGCCAAACTACTGCTGGACTAGTTAAAAAGCAAGATGAGAGAAGCAATTTTATCCAAAAGAACTCCCTTCAAAAATTGGAAGAAGGATCCATCTGAAGAAAATAGGAAAAAGCAAAAGCATTGGCAAGTTAAATGTAAAACATTGATAACACAGGGTAAGAGAGAATTTTAAAAGAAGTTGGCTGTAGATGCAAAATCTCATATTAAAACCTTTATAAATATATCCAAAGCAGGAAGCCTGTGAGGGAATTGGTTGGACTGTTAGGTGATGGAGGGGTTAAATGGGAACTTAAGGAATATAAGGCCATTGTAATATAGTACCATAGTATTGTCGGCAGAAAAAAACCAAATAGTCCATCTAGTCTTCCCAGCAAGCTTCCCATGGCAGCAACTGCCACTTGCTGCAGGTTACCCCATGCCTAATGTTAAAAATAGTAATACTACAAGCAAAAACAAGCAACTGTCAAACCTATAACTAAATTACGTGGTGACCAGCCTTCCTGATAATTTAGACAATGCTGCTTGAACGTTCTTTGCTTTTGGACTTGGCCATAGCAGCTTTATCCCTAGTGTCAGCATATTAGTACACCAGACCATAAAAGCTGGTGCCCAGCATTGGCTTTCTTCAGAATCCAATACTTCCATGCATCCTTTTCTTCATTATCATCCTCAAGCCTTTAGGGATCCACAATGTTTATCCCATGCTCTTTTATATTCATTTGCTGTTTTCATCCTCACCAGCTCTTCCAAAAGGTCATTCCAGGCATCCACCACCTTCTCTGTGAAAAGATATTTCCTTATGTTGGTTCTGAATCTTCCCCCTGGATTTTTATTTCGTGACCCCTATCTACTGTTTTCTTTCCAACAGAAAAGGCTCAAAGTTTGTGCATCATTAAATCCTTTCAGGTATCTGAAGATCATTATCATATACCCCCTGCACCTCCTCTCTTCCAGGGTGTACATATTCAGATCCTTCAGCCTCTCTTCATAAGTCTTCCAATACAAACCCCACACAATTTTGGTCACCCTTCTTTGGACACCTCAATCCTGTCTGTATCCTTTTTGAGATACAGGCTCCAGTACTGGAAACAGTACTCCAGGTGAGGCTTCACCAAGGACCTGTACAAGGACATCACTGCCCCTTTTTTTGTACTTATTATTACTCTCTTTATGCACCCCGGCATTCTTCTGATTTAGCTATTGCCTTGTCACATTGCTTCACCATCTTCAGATCACCTGACACTAGGGATGTGCAGAAGGAAAACATTTGTTTTGTTTCGTTTTTTGTTTCGATGGGACCCAAATTCATTTCATTAGTTTCATAGGGGGGAAAACCAATTTGTTTATTAGTTTCATTCGTTTTTCGTTTTCCCATTAAAGTGACTGGGGGAAGTATTTGCAGCCTATTTTTGGCTGCAGAATTGGGGTTTGCTTATCAATTCTGATGAAACTTCTGGGGAGCAATCATCAGAACGGGAAAAGAGCTCCAATGTACTTAGACTGTGGCAAAGTGGCACGCATAGCCTAAGGCACACTTTCTCATGGAGTGGAGGAGTAGACTAGTGGTTAGAGCAGTGTGCTATAAACCAGGAGACCAGGGTTTGAGTCCTATCGCTCCTTGTGATCTTGGGCAAGTCGCTTTACCCTCCATTGCCTCAAGTACAAACTTAGGGGGTCATTTATCAAAATGTGCTAAGGCATTTTTGCATGCGTTAAGTGCTTATTGCATGCAAAAAGCCCTGTTAACACATGCTATAAGCCCTTACTGCATGTGAAAACATCTTTAACACATGTGATAGCACCATATCATATGGTGCGATGCAAGTTTGAAAAAGAGGAGGGAATGGGCTGGGTTTGCCAGTCTGCGAAGTGCTATCGCACAGACTTAATGCTGATTTTAACTAAACCTTTTTCAGTAGCGTTAAGCCGTGTGATAGCTTGCGTTACCCAGGTAGAGAGTCCATCAAGCTAGGTTAAGAGAACCTTGCAAAAATATCATCTTGGAGTGAGTTTCTTCACTCCGAAGGTCATCAAATCTTCACAAGAGACCACTGTTCTGTTCGTATGTCTCAAGTTGAATGTTAGAGTGGCCCCTAACCCCCTACACTAATACCTAAACCTCACCTCGAGTTACTAGGTGGGCCTCCCTTAGGGATACAAATACCTATCTAGGGAGAGGGCATCATGGCTAGTCTCTCTCTCTCTCTCTCTCTCTCTTAACCATGCTCCCCCAGTGGTTGTATGTAGGAAATACAACAGGTATGGCACTTATCGCAAAGACTGAAAATGCATTTGCTATTTGCACTAACTTAGCTCTTCACAAAGGTAATTATCACAAATTGCGATAAACTGTATATTAGCATAACACACACCCCTTTTGCTTTCGCATGCGATACTTATCGTATTTTGATAAATCCAGGCCTCAGATTGTAAGCCCTCTGGGAATAGGGAAATACCTACAGTACCTGAATGTAATCCACTTTGAAGCACTAAAAAAGTGCGAAAAGCAGAATATAAAAAAATCTAAATAAATAAAGGGGTAAAGAGGTACCAGGAGTGGCAAGAATGCTTTAACAGAGGTGCAAAGCAGCAGGGAGAGTGTCAAAAACACACCACAGCTTCAAAAGAGAGCATCGATAACAGATGCATGAACCCTCAAAGGCAGCACGACAGGCAAAGTGGCATCAACATCCTACAGCACAATGAAGGGGGAACATAGCAAGCAGAAAGGGTGTCAGAAAAAACCACAAGGTGCCAATAAAGGGACAAAGCAGCAGAAAGATTAGCATCAACACACTGAGGAACCATGATAGTGGCAAGAACACCACAAGGAGTAGAATCGTCTGGTGTATGGCAGCAAGGCAGTGTGGCAGAAAATTGATAGGTGCAAGACAGGCTGGCAGAGCGGAAATAGTCTGGTCCCTGTGGTTTTGATAGGGACAAGACAGGCTGGCAGAGCTGAGGTAAGTTAGCAAACAACCTTCTCAGATAGAACCCAAAAAGAAAGTGCACTGTGTGCTATGTGTTATGGTTTTGAGGTGTTTGAGTGGATTCTTAGGTACTGTGGAGATGACCATGCCCATGGGGAGGAGCCCCGTGAGGAACCACAGTACCAGGCTAGACTCGAGGCACACAAACACAGATTTGTCTTTTATTATACAGCTGAGTTATACCACCAGAGGTGGCAGTAGTGAGGTGATCCAGAGGTAGCAGTCCAGGAACCCTCGGCAGAGGGGACCCATCTCACAGAAATAGTATAGGGAAATCCGGATGCAGGTTCCCAGTGCAGCAGAGCTGTGGATGAGACAGACTGAGAATGTTAGATTACTCACTAAATTGATAGCTGTAGAGGTGGAGATCCCAGCAGACAGAAATAGTTGAATACAGGCACCGAGCCCGGGAGAGCAGGCCCTCGAGGAGCGAGTACCTGATCCCAGATAGGCACCTGAAAGAAAGCAAAGGTCCCCCGAGGAGCGGCTACCCAGGTTAGAGAAATACCCCGAAGGGCAGAGAGAGCTTCCTGCAGCAGCAAGGAAGCGGCAGAGTAGCTCAGACCGGAGGCTTTCCATCCATTCACGATCCTTGCTAACTCGATGAGCTAGCAAACAAGAGCAGGCTAAATACCCGGATGGCGTGACGTTACTCGAGGGGGACGCACCCAAGGCTCCTGCCATGAAGTGGATAAAGACGTGGGTGGCGTGCGCGCGCGCGCACCCTAGGAGGCCCTTAGGAGAAACATGGCGTGAGGCTTTGCCATTGCCATTCCGGGGACGCCGGAGAGAGCGGCATGCAGATGCGGCGGTAGCCATCTTCCCAAGGTTAGCGGGGAGAGCAGAGAGAAAGGTGAGGCACAAAGGTCAAAGCTGTCTGAGACCAACGGACGCAACAGTACCCCCCTTCAAAGGGCCCCCTCCAGACCTCCTACCTGGTCTTGGTTTCTGAGGATGCGTTCTGTGGTATTGTTGGAAGCATCTCTTTATCCATGATATTAGCCAAAGGTTCCCAAGAGTTTTCTTCAGGTCCATAACCCTCCCATGACAGGAGATATTCCCATATTCTGCCTCTCTTTCTCACATCAAGGATGGCATCTACCTTGTACTCGATGTCTTCTTCTGCATCAATTGGTGTAGGCTCAGGTGTCTTGGTGGAAAACTCGCTAAGGACTAATGGTTTCAGTAGCAAGACATGGAACGCATTATGATCTTCATCGCTGGTGGAGGTTTCAGACTATGTGAAAGTACCCAGTCGTCGGAGGATGGGAAAAGGTCCGACAAAGCGAGGAGCAAAACGAGCTGATGGTAGCTTGAGTCTTAGATGTTTTGTTGACAGCCAGACTTTGTCACCAGGCTGGAATTCAGGAGCCTTGCTGTGGTGAGCATCATAGCCTTTCTTTGCTCTGTGTCCTGCTTTTTGGAGCATCTCTTTAGTCTTATTCCAAAGTAGTTGAATATCTTTGGCAGTAGATTGAGCTGCCGGGGATGACACTGAAAGTGGAAGTGGTAAGAGTGGTAATGGTAGTCATCCGTAAACCACTTCAAATGGTGTAGATCCAGTTGATGTTGCTGGATGAGAGTTGATGGCGAATTCAGTCCAGGGCAACAGTTCAGCCCAGTCATTTTGAAGTGAACCAACGTAGGCTCAAATGAACTGCTTGAGTGTCCTATTCATTCTCTCAGTTTTCCCATTCGACTGAGGATGGTATGCAGAGGTGAAGTCGAGAGAGATATCAAACTTCTTGCACAAAGCTTTCCAGAACTTGAGCTCCTCTGTCAGAGACGATGTGCTTTGGCATGCCGTGTAGGCGAAAGATGTGGATGATGAAAAGTTTTGCAAGCTCCATGGCTGAGGACAAGCTAGGGAGAGTCACGAAGTGAGCCATCTTTGAGAAATGATCCACTGTAACCCAGATGGTGTTGTTACCTCCAGAGAGAGGTAAGTCTACTACAAAGACTGTAGCAATGTGAGTCCAGGGCTCATCAGGTACTGGCAAGGGCTGAAGCAGGCCCCAAGGACGTCTGGGCGGAGGTTTCTGTCTGGCACAATTGGAACAAGAAGCAATATAGGAGAATGTGTCTTCCTTCATGGTGGGCCACCAGTAGTACTTCTGCAATTTAGCCAGAGTTCTTTGTTGACCAGGGTTTCCAGCCAGTTTCGAATCGGGAGCCCATGCTAACAGTTTTTTTCTTAGGTTACCAGGTACAATCGTCTTGCCCACAGGTACGGGATGTGTAGCTGACAGGATGACTCTCTTTGGGTCGATGATATGCTGGGGTTCATCAGGTACGTCCTCAGAGAGAAATGAGCGAGATAGGGTATCTGCTCTGACGTTCTTATCTCCAGGGCGGTATTTTAGCACAAAGTCAAATCTGTTGAAGAACAGGGACCATCTCGCCTGCCTATGGTTTTGGCGCTGAGTGTGAAGGAGATACTCCAGAATTTTGTGATCTGTGAAAACAGTGATCTGATATTGTGCACCTTCAAGCCAGGGGCGCCACTCTTCGAACGCCATCTTTATTGCCAGTAGTTCTTTATTCACAATGCCTTAGTTCTTCTCCATTGGTGAGAAGCGTCGGGAGAAAAAAGAACATGGATGCAAGATCTTAGAGTCACTGGACTAGCTTAACACGGCCCCTATGCCTACATCCAAGGCATTGACCTCTACGATGAAGGGCCGGGTCGGATCTGGATGTCGGAGGCATGGCTTACTCAAGAAGGCGTCTTTCAGTTTCTGAAATGCTGTCACAGCTTCCGTAGACCAATTGGCGACGTTGGAATGTTTCTTAGTCATTGCTGTTAGTGGAACAGTTAATGAATAGAAATTCTTGATGAATGTTCTGTAGTAGTTGGTAAATCCCAGAAATCGGCTAAGCATCTTTAGACCAGTGGGTTGTGTCCATTTTTGAATGCTCTCCAGCTTCTGTGGGTCCATCGGGAAACCTTTGTTTGAAACAATATACCCTAGGAAAGGCTCTGATTCCTTGTGGAATTCACATTTAGACAACTTGGCATTTAGACGATTCTCGCAGAGTCTTTGCAGCACTCTTTTGACATCTTCCAGATGGGTATTCAGGTCCTGGGAAAATATCAAGATGTTGTCTAAGTACACAACGATACATTTATAGAGTAGATCACGCAGAATGTCATTCATCATGTTTTGGAATACAGCCGGGGCGTTGCACAGGCCAAAGGGCATCACCAGGTATTCAAAGTACCCATCCTGGGTATTAAAAGCCATCTTTCATCATCGCCAGAGCGGATGTGAACCAGGTTATAGGCTCCTTTGAGATCAAGCTTGGAGAATATCTTGGCTCCCTGTAGTCTATCGAATGGCTCCGAGATGAGTGGTAAGGGATAGCGGTCTTTCACAGTGATCTCATTTAGACCTCTGTAGTCAATGCATAGACGTAATGTTCCGTACTTCTTCCCCACAAAGAAGAAGCCTGCGCCAGCAGGAGACTTGGAGGGTCTTATGAAGCCTTTCTGAGGATTCTCCTGTATGTACTCAGATATAGCTTTATTTTCTACTACGGACAGAGGGTAAACCCTTCCCTTGGGTGGTTCTGTGTTAGGCTTCAAATTCATGGCGCAGTCGTAGGATCTGTGTGGAGGTAGTACGTCTGCGACTTCTTTGGAAAATACATCTTGAAAAGATGCATTTTGAGGCGACAACCCAGGCATCAACGGGGTAGTTGGCATGCAGGGTATAGGGGAGACCTCCATCAGACATTTACATGACAATCTGGACCCCAACGTGAAAGCTCCAGAGTGGCCCAGTTGAATTGAGGCATATGCTACTGCAGCCATGGTAGCCCCAGTACTAAAGGGTGCATGGCCTTCTCTAACACAAAGAAGGAAATAGTCTCTGTATGAAGAGCACCGGTACATAAGTTCACTGGTTCGGTGAGCAGGGTTACTTCGCCCAGTAAGGGCTCCCCATGAATAGAAAATAGAAGTAGTGGAGACGTCATGGTAGTGGTGGGGATCCGCAGGAGTTCCACCAGATGCTTCAAAATGAAATTGCCTCCTGCCCCATAGTCCACTAAGGCAAGAGTGTGGTATTCTAAAGGTCCGCAGATTAAGGATACAGGAAGTGAGAGTGGAGGAGAGGGTGCAGTTAGATCTAAGAAGAGTCCTCTCACAGGACTTAGGTCTGCCAGTTTCCCGGACATATAGGGCGTGTTTGTACAGCATGACCAGCTTGTCCACAGTACATGCATAGCCTCAACCTCTTTCGCGTTATTCTCTTTTTTGAAGTCAAGTGACTGCGGCCTAATTGCATTTGTTCTTCTTCACCAGCAACTGGACCTGAGGAAACAGACTTGGGTGTAGACTTAACTTGAGTTTCTCCCTGAAGGGGTCTTCTAGGAGTCTTGGTCTCTTGAACCTTGTCGCGAAGTCTGCGATCTATCCTTGTTGCCAACTTCATTAGTTCAGCCAAGGTCTCAGGCATCTCATGAGCCGCCAGCTCGTCTTTCAACTGGGAGTTCAGTCCTTCAAAGAAGAGGGTCTTCAGGCATTTAGGGTCCCAATGTAATTCTGACGCCAACGTTTTGAATTCTATGGCGAAGTCTGGTAAAGGATTATTACCTTGCTTCAGGTGAACCAATGTAGATCCTGCAGTCATGTACCGGGCAGGGTAATCGAATACTGATCTGAACAGTTCAAGGAACCCGGCAAGATCATGCAGGATAGGGTCATCGCGCTCCCACAGCAGAGAGGCCCAAGCCATCGCTCTTCCATCAGATAAGACAAGATGTAGGTGGTCTTGGCATAGGCTGTAGGAAAATGATTAGGTTGCAGGGAAAAGTGCATGCAACATTGATTGATAAATCCTTTACATTTCCAAACTTCCCCTGAGAAGCGTGTTGGAGCAGATAGAGGTACAATTGTCTTGACCGTCACTTCTGGCTGTGTAACTTCTTTACCTGTGGTGGTAGGTGTATTCTTCTGTGCGGGCAACTGGTTAAATGCAGCAGTCAAGTTATCCAGCGAGTTCTGTTGTTCGGAGATTCGCTGGGCCAGACCTGGAATGGCCTGCATTGCGGTGAGCTGAGCCGAATCCATGGAGTTAGCAATCTGTTATGGTTTTGAGGTATATGAGTGGATTCTTGGGTACTCTGGAGATGACCGCGCCCACAGGGAGGAGCCCTGTGAGGAACCACAGTACTAGGCTAGACTCGAGACACGCAAACACAGATATTCGTCTTTTATTATACAGATGAGGTATACCACCAGAGGTGGCAGTAGTGAGGTGATCCAGAGGTAGCAGTCCAGGGACCCTCGGCAGAGGGGACCCATCTCACAGAGATAGTATAGGGAGATCCGGATGCAGGTTCCCAGTGCAGCAGAGTTGTAGATGAGACAGACTGAGAATGTTAGATTACTCACTAAATTGGTAGCTGTAGAGGTGGAGATCCCAGCAGGCAGAAGTAGTTGAATACAGGCACCAAGCCCGGGAGAGCAGGCCCTCGAGGAGCGAGTACCTGATCCCAGGTAGGCACCTGAAAGAAAGCAAAAGGCCCCCGAGGAGCAGGTACCCAGGTTAGAGAAATACCCCGAAAGGCAGAGAGAGCTTCCAGCGACAGCAAGGAAGCGGCAGAGTAGCTCAGACCGGAGGCTTTCCATCCATTCACGATTCTTGCTAACTCAATGAGCTAGCAAACAAGGGCAGGCTATATACCGAATGGCGTGACATCACTCGAGGGGGACACCCCCGAGGTTCCCGCCATGGCATGGAGGAAGACGTGGGTGGCGTGCTCGCGCATACTCTAGGAGGCCCTTAGGAGAAACATGGCATGAGGCTTTGCAATTGCCATTCTGGGGACGCCGGAGACAGCGGCATGCAGATGTGGCGGTAGCCATCTTCCCAAAGCTAGCGGGGAAAGCAGGAGAAAGGTGAGGCACAAAGGTTGAAGCCATCCGAGACTGACGGACGCAACACTATGCTTGCATAAGGTAGAAATACAGTGGACCCTTGACTTACAAACTCAATTGATTCCAGAGGGCTGGTTGTAACTCAATTTTGTTGTAAGTCAAGACTATTTGTTTCATAGGAAATAATGGAAATACTCATAATGCATTCCAAACCTCCCAAAAGCACCCTTTACCTAACCATCAGCTATATAATTGAGCATTTTCTGACTATTTTAAAGTCAGAAAATGCTAAATACAGGTGATGTTAACTCATGAAGCGAAGCTTAGCAAATGTACCTCTTGTAACTGAAGAAATATTTACCTCCATATTTAACAAAAAATCAAGAACCATATCTAAACTACAAACTTGACATTTTGAGGGTGTTGCGTGCCCCGTCCGCGCCCGGCCCGCGCACGAGCCTGCTCACCTTACTAACTCCTTGGCATGTCATGGGTTGGCCTCCCAAGCGGCAGCTGCGAGCTCCGCTAGGCCTCGGCGTCCCGTGGCGGCAGTCGCCAGGACTTCCACTGTGCACCAGGCCTTACGCCGGAGTATGACGTCTCCAGTGGCGTCGTCTACGCCCCTAAGCGTGCGCACACGGACCATCCGGCCTCTTGTAGTGCCAGGGGCGGGTCCTAGCCCCGCGGCGTGCCCTGATTGATGGAACAATATATGGAAGTCCCTGCCTGCACTTCTTTGCCTTGGCAATCGGTTCGACATTGTATTGTGTGCTAGGTTGCTTCCGCGTTCACAGTCTTGTTCTAGTCTTGCTCCAGCCTTGTTCCAGGATCCTACTGTTCCAGCCTTGTTCCAGTGACCTACTGTTCCAGCGTCTTCCTCTTCCTGTGTCTGTCTGTTCATCTTCCCAGGTAGTACCCTCGGACTGTCTTTCTGGTACTGACCTCAGCCTGTTTCTTGACCTTCCTGTCTGCTGCCTGCATCCTGACCTCTGCCTGCCTTGTGATCTCATCTGACCTCCGGAACCTGACCTCTGCCTCGTTGACTACTCCTCAGATTGATCCTCGGATTCTGACCTTGGCTACCATTGACAACGTCTCCTGATTCTGGCTCTGTCCCTTGCCTTGTCATCGCCTATGCTGTTTGGGCATTCCTTGCCTCTCCAGGCCAACAGCGTGAAGTCCGACCACGCTCCCTTGCTGATCGTGGGCATGCCTCTCTACTACCTCTCCAGGGGACCCTGTGAGGCCCACCTAAGTCCAAGCGGCCCGGGTCCCTACGAGCTCCATCCGGGGGGACCTCAGGCTTCCAGTAGTGAAGCTCATCCAAACCTCTTGTCTCCTCCTGTGCTCCACCCCCTGGGGGCATATGCTTCCTGGTCGCTACCAGGGAGCCATTCTCCACTGCTCCAGGACAAGGGTCCACCTCCAAGCGCAACAGGTTGCTAAGGCCATGGACTCGGCAGAGTCTCCCACCTCCCGGGCCCTACTAGGTTTGGCCGCCACAGTCCAAGAACATTGCAGGGCTTAGGAACCGCTAGTCTCTTCAGTGGAAGAGCTCCATTCCCAACTGCGAGATACAGCCCTGGCCAATCCCGTGGGCCTATCGGCCTCTATGCTACCCAAAGCATTGTTGGCGCTACTTAAAGCATCGTTTGCGCTCCCTGCACCTCCCCGATACAATGGGGACCCACGCTCCTGTTGGGGCTTTCTCAATCAGTGCTTCATGCAATTTGCACTACAACCATCCTTGTTCCTGATGGAATCAACCAAAGTGACCTTCATCCTTTCCCGCCTGGAAGGGAAGGCTCTGGTATGGGCCTCTCCCTTATGGGAACGTTCTTATCCTATGCTTTCCAAGCTATCTGAGTTTATTGCTCTCTTCAAGCAGACCTTCGGAGATCCCAGTTGCCAAGCTGTCGCCAGCCACAGTCTACTCCATCTCCACCAAGGGTCTCGGACCCTCTCTGATTATATGGTGGAGTTTAGGACCCTGGCTACTGAGCTCGGGTGGGAAGAAGATTGTCTGCAAGCCATCTTCCTAGATGGACTCTCCAGCGCTGTCAAAGATGAACTCTCCATGCATGAGACTCCCACGTCTCTAGAGGACCTGATTTCCCTCACCGGAAGATCGACCATCGTCTCCGACAAAGGCACCTAGAAGTAAAGGCTTCCCGCTCTCCTACACCACGTTCCATGCAAGTCCAGAGTCCTCCAGCCAAGATTCCAGCACCACCACCTCCGTCTGTGGTGGAACCTATGGAGGTGAACCGTGGACGATTGACTCCGACTGAACGTTTCCGTCGGAGAAAGGAGGGTCTTTGCCTTTACTGTGGCACTTCCAGACATCTTCGGCAGTTCTGTCCGACCCATCCGGAAAACTGCAACCCCTGTGCCTGGCGGGGGTCCCGAGCTTAGGTGCTATGTCACCGGCCCCCAGCTCCTGCTTCCAGTCTCTCTGGGCACCCAGGCTCATTCCTTCGCCACCACTGCTGTGGTTGATACAGGAGCAAGTGGCAGCTTCATCATGGACGACATTGTAAGCTTCTGAACATTCCTCTTCAGCCATTAGATGTGAGTCTCGCATCGCCTCCATTCAAGGAGAACATCTTCCAGGGCTCATCATGCATCGAGCAGTGGACGTCCGTCTTACCGTGGGCACTCTCCACGAGGAGGAAGTGTCTTTCTATGTGCTTAAACGTTCGACACATCCAGTCATCCTGGGACTAACTTGGCGCCAGATCCACGAACCCCAGTTCGATTGGCATTCCCTGCAGATGGTGCAGTGGGGTCCCAAATGCCAGAAGACATGCCTATGTCAAGTATCCCTGACAGTCTCTGTCATGAAGTCCACCACTCTATCTGGTTTGTCTACTGAGTATGCTGAGTTCGAAGAAGTCTTCTCGAAGCAGAAGGCAGATACCTTGCCCCCGTTATGGAAATTCAATTGCTCCATAGAGCTTCTGCCAGGCACAACGCCTCCCAAGGGCAGAACTTACCCATTATCTCACCCAAAAACCCTAGATATGTCTGAGTATATCAAAGAGAAACTAGAGAAAGGGTTCATTCGTCCCTCTGATTTTCCCGCTGGAGCGGGCTTCTTTTTCGTTAAGATGAAGGACGACGGTCCTTGTATTGATTACAGAGGGCTCAACGCCATAACCCGCAAAGACCATTACCCTCTGCCCCTTATCAGTGAGCTGTTTGACGGCCTTCAAGGGGCACGGATCTTCACCAAGTTGGATCTAAGTGGTGTATACAATCTGGTACGCATCCAACCCGAAGATATCTGGAAAACTGCATTCAATACGAGGGATGGTCACTATGAATATACAGTGTTGCCCTTTGGGCTATGTAATGCCCCATCGGTATTTCAACGCCTTATGAACGAAATCCTTCGAGACCTCTTGACTCATTTGTAGTCATGTATCTTGATGATATCTTGATCTTTTCCAAGGATCTCGAATCCCATCGAGATCATGTTCAGATTGTCCTCCAACATCTAAGAGAAAATCATCTATATGCCAAGTCAGAAAAATGCCTCTTCGAGCGAAATCGCTTACCCTTCCTAGGGTACATCACATCCGATCAAGGTTTCTCCATGGATCCAGAGAAAGTCCAAGGGATGCGAGATTGGCCCAGCCAGTAGGCCTACAGGCCTTACAACGTTTCCTTGGTTTCACCAATTATTATTGGAGCTTCATTGCCAATTATTCTACCCTCGCTGCTCCGCTCACCACCATGACCAAAAAAGGGGCTATCACACGCATATGGACACCCAAGGCACAAGCCACCTTTCAGACGTTAAAAGAAGCCTTCTGTTTTGTCTCTTGTCTTCAGCATCCAGACCCAAGATGTCCATTCGTCGTCGAAGTCGACGCCTCCGCAATTGGAGTGGGAGTCATCTTAAGTCAGTTTTCTTCAAAGGGTAAATTGTTCGTTTTACTCCCACAAGTTCTCTCCCACAGAACAGCACTACACCATGGGTGACCAAGAACTCCTCGCCGTCAAATTGGCGTTCCAAGAGTGCCACACCTGGTTGGAAGGGGCGCAACATAAATTTACCATTTTCATGGACCATAAGAATCTTCAGCACCTGAAAGAGGCTCAACTCTTGAATCCTAGACAAGCCCGATAGGTGCTCTTCTTTGAACGGTTCAATTTTGTCCCACATTATCTCCCCAGTCCCAAGAACCTCTGTGCTGATGCACTGTCGAGATCCTTTGAACCAGAGGATGTTCCTGATGTTCCCAGACACATCATAGATCCTTCCTGCATATCCCTTGCTGTGACCACCACTGTTCCAGTGGGGAAAACCGTCATTCCACTTGGTTACGTGAACGAGTTCTGAAATGGGCCCATGATTCCAAGTTGGCAAGACACCCGGGTCGTACCAGGACCCTAGAGATGCTGCGGAGGTACTACTGGTGGCCCACCATGGTGCAAGACTCTCGTAACTATGTGGACTCCTGTCCCGCCTGCGCCCAACAGAAGCCACCTATCAGACGGCCTTGGGGCCTACTCCAGCTTCCAGCACCTACCGAGCCATGGTCCAGCATCTCAATGGACTTCATTACAGACCTGCCTCCATCCCAGAACAATACCATAATGTGGGTCATCATCGACCGTTTTTCGAAAACTGGTCAATTTATTCCCTTGCCGGGCCTCCCATTGGCCCCAGAACTAGCCAACTTGTTCCTGAAACACATTTTCCATCTCCATGGACTCCAAAAGGAAATAATCTCCGAACAAGGACCACAGTTTGCCACCAGATACTGGCACTCCTTATGCATGAAATTTAATATTACCTTGAATTTTATGTCGGCCTATCATCCACAGGCCAATGGTCAAGCTGAAAGGACCAACCGGACCTTGAAAACATTCCTCCGTTTCTACGTGAATGACCAGCAGGACAACTGGTCTAAATTGCTATCCTGGGCTGAGTTGTCACATAATACCCATGTCACTGCTGCCACCGTTGAGTGAAAAAGAATTTTCTCCGATTAGTCTTAAATGTGCTACTTGCTAACTTCATGGAATGCCCCCTAGTCCTTCTATTATTCTAAAGTGTAAATAACCGAGTCACATCTATTCGTTCAAGAACTCTCATGATCTTAAAGACCTCTATCATATCCCCCTCAGCAGTCTCTTCTCCAAGCTGAACAGCCCTAACCTCTTCAGCCTTTTCTCATAGGGGAGCTGTTCCATCCCCTTTATCATTTTGGTTGCCCTTCTCTGTACCTTCTCCATTGCAACTATATCTTTTTTGAGATGCGGTGACCAGAATTGTACACAGTATTCAAGGTGCGGTCTCACCATGGAGCGATACAGAGGCATTATGACATTTTCCGTTCTATTAACCATTCCCTTCCTAATAATTCTTAACATTCTTTTTGCTTTTTTGACTGCTGCAGCACACTGAGCCAATGATTTTAAAATTTTATCCACTATGATGACTAGATCTTTTTCCTGGGTGGTAGCTCCTAATATGGAACCTAACATCGTGTAACTACAGCAATGGTTATTTTTCCCTGTATGCAACACCTTGCAATTGTCCACATTAAATTTCATCTGCCATTTGGATGCCCAATCTTCCAGTCTTGCAAGGTCCTCCTGTAATGTATCACAGTCTGCTTGTGATTTAACTACTCTGAATAATTTTGTATCATCCGCACATTTGATAACCTCACTCGTCGTATTCCTTCCCAGATCATTTATATATATATATATATATATATATATATATATATATATATATATATATATATATATATATATATTGAAAAGCAGCAGTCCAAGTACAGATCCCTGAGGCACTCCACTGTAGTGTTTATCCTTTTCCACTGAGAAAATTGATCATTTAATCCTACTCTCTGTTTCCTGTCTTTTGACCAGTTTATAATCCATGAAAGGACATCACCTCCTATCCCATGACTTTTTAGTTTTCGTAGAAGCCTCTCATGAGGGACTTTGTCAAACGCCTTCTGAAAATCCAAATGCACTACATCAACCGGTTCACTTATATCCACATGTTTATTAACCCCTTCAAAAAAATGAAGCAGATTTGTTAGGCAAGACTTCCCTTGGGTAAATCCATGTTGACTGTGTCCCATTAAATCATGTCTTTCTATATGCGCTACGATTTTGATCTTGAGAATAGTTTCCACTATTTTTCCCGGCACTGAAGTCAGGCTCACTGGTCTATAGTTACCCGGATCGCCCCTGGAGCCTTTTTTAAATATTGGGGTTACATTGGCCACCCTCCTGTCTTCAGGTACAATGGATGATTTTAATGATAGGTTACAAATTGTAACTAATAGATCAGAAATTTCATTTTTGAGTTCCTTCAGAACCCTAGGATGCATACCATCCGGTCCAGGTGATTTGCTACTCTTTAGTTTGTCAATCTGGCCTACTACATCTTCCAGGTTCACAGTGATTTCGTTCAGTTCGTCTGACTCATCACCCCTGAAAGCCATCTCCGGAACTGGTATCCCCCCACCGGTGGCCCTTTGCCCTGTTACTTGGTAAGGGCAAAGGGCCACCGGTGCCATTTTGATTATTGGCAAAGAATTCATTTAGTCTTTCTGCAATGACCTTATCTTCCCTAAGAGCCCCTTTAACCCCTCTGTTATCTAATGGTCCAACTGACTCCCTCACAGGTTTCTTGCTTTGGATATATTTTAAAAAGTTTTTATTATGAGTTTTTGCCTCTATGGCCAACTTCATTTCAAATTCTCTCTTCGCCTGTCTTATCAATGTTTTACACTTACCTTGACAATGCTTATGTTTTATCCTATTTTCTTCAGATGGATCCTTCTTGCAAGTTTTGAAGGATGCTTTTTTGGCTAAAATAGCCTCTTTCACCTCACCTTTTAACCATGACGGTAATCGTTTTGCCTTTCTTAATGCACGGAATACATATGGACTGCACCTCTAGGATTGTATTTTTAAACAATGTCCAAGCCTGTTGAACACTTTTAACCTTTGCAGCTGCACCTTTCAGTTTTTTTCTAACTATTTTCCTCATTTTATCAAAGTTTCCCTTTTTAAAATTTAGTGTTAGAGCTGCAGATTTACTTATTGTCCCCCTTCCAGTTCTTAGTTTAAATTTGATCATGTTATGATCACTGTTGCCAAGTGGCCCCACCACTGTTACTTCTCTCACCAAATCTTGCGTTCCACTAAAAATTAAATCTAAAATAGCTCCCTCTCTTGTTGGTTCCTAAACCAATTGCTCCTCGGACTGTCTTTTTGGTACTAACCTTGGCCTGTTCCTTGACCTTCCTGTCTGCTGCCTGCATCCTGACCTCTGCCTGCCTTGTGATCTCGTCTGACCCTGACCTCTGCCTCGTTGACTACTCCTCGGACTGATCCTCAGATTCTGACCTCGGCTACCATTGACTACGTCTCCTGATTCTGGGTCTTGTCATCGCCTACGCTGTTTGTGCCTTCCTTGCCTCTCCAGGCTAACAGCGTGAAGTCCGACCGCGCGCCCTTGCTGATCATGGGCACGCCTCTCTACTACCTCTCCTGGAGACCCTGCGAGGCCCACCTAAGTCAAAGCGGCCCGGGTTCCTATGGGCTCCATCCGGGGGGACCTCGGGCTTCCAGTGATGAAGCTCATCCAAGCCTCTATCTCCTCCTGTGCTCCACTCCCTGGGGGCAGGTGCTTCCTGGTCCCTACCAGGGAGCCATTCTCCACTGGTCCAGGACAAGGGTCCTTTTCCAATCGCAGCATGGGGTAGTGTCAATCCCTCAAACATTATTTGAATATTTGACTTCTCAACATCTAATCTAATTATTCATAACACTTATGTTTTACAATGATTTCACTGGAACATATTAACTTTCATCCATACTGATATTGCCTGTCAACAATGGTTTAAAGCAGTAATAGATTCTTTCAGCTCAGAGTCCAAAGATAAAAGAGCTGAGTATCATCTGCAAATAGCTGAAAAAAAAATCCAAAAGATCTAATAATGTCATCCAGCAGTTGAAGGTAGATATTTAAAAAAATGTAGGACAAAGAATGGAACCTTGTAGCAAACCATGTGCAAGTGACTTGTTGCCAAACAGTGATCTTCCAAAACCACTTTCTGTGATCTTTCTTTCAAAAAAGAGTAGACCCAATTAGCTATCATACCATCAGTCCAAACTCGCTATTAAGAAATTATAATCAATGGAATCAATAGCTGCTGATAGGTCTAAAATTAGTGGAGAGGATACTCTTCTGTCAAGATCCCTTAAAAAGTCTATGTTCATCAGAAATTTTTGAAGTTGTTGATGAACTATTCTTTCAGTAAATTTACCCAAAATGGCAAATTGGAGAGCTGTCTAAAATTCTCAAAGTTGTAGGAGTAGTTAGAGGGAGTTTTTAAGATCAAATGAATCACTGCATTTTTGAGAGCAACTAATATGATCCCTTCTTTAAGGGAAACATTAATCACTATCTTTATCAAATCATACAGCCCCTCACCCAAAACCTTTAACATCAGGAAGTAGGGATGTGCATTCGTTTGCAATGAAATAGGAAATAAAGATGATATTTCCTATTTCGTTGCATTTTGGGGGCCTGACAAAACGAAAGAAAAACCCACTAAATTTCTTGTGGTTTTCCTATCTTTTTTTGGGGGGGGAGAAAGGGCACACAAAAAAAAACAAAAAACCCAAACCCACCCCAAACCTTCAAATTAAATTAATTACAAACCCCCACCCTCCCAACCCCTCCATTGCTCCTACCATGTGACAGGAGCCGACCAATTGCACCGGTAGCCCCTGTCACTTGGTAAGGGCAAAGGGCCACCTGTGCCATTTTGATTACTGACAGCCGACAGTCCGAGAGGGAGAGATCACTCCCTGGACCCCTGCTGGACCATCAGGGACTTTCGGTAAGTCTTGGGGGTGTTGGGAAGGTGGGGGGATTATAGGGATGTGCGAAGTGGATTTTCCCAAAATTTTGGAAAAATTCGTTTCGGGGCGGATGAAACAAAATTGGCCTGAACAGCAGGAAAACGAAATTTCCCGCAGCGGGCCAATAACGAAGGTCGAACCAAAAGGTTCAGCCGAATCACATTTCTATCAGGAAGTGCAGGGATCTATCAGACAAATAGAAGATCACTATTGGTAGTCAAAAGAATTGCATTTATTTCCTTTTAATTTATCTATTTACTGTACACTGTCTTGATTTCAAACATAGTGGGTCATTCATCAAGCCACATTAAGGCTCTAACGCGTGATATACACAATATTTTACATGTCCCAGCCCATATACCCACCCCTATTACAATGACATTCTTTGCACGTGATTTGCATGCATAACTAATGAATATTCATGCAAAGAAGGTCATTACTAGGTAATTCGATACAAATAGTTTATTGCAGCCAACCGAGATTTTGATCTGCCACAATAAAACAACAACACCCCCCTGATAAGAGTTAGATGTGCGTTGGGAGGCCTGGGACCCTAACTCAGGTCCTAAGGCTCCTGCCGCACATTTAAAGTGACCGGGAAAATAAAAGGGCCAAAAGTGGTGGTTGAGCGGGAGTCAGTGTTGAACACCGTTTCAACTCGGTGCCAAAAGTCGAGGCAACTGTGACCCCCCCCAAAATAAAAAAACATTTTAATTATGCATGTGGTGGTAGTGGTAGAGGGGGCCCTCCTGAATTCCAAATCTCTCTCCCCTCACTACCCGGCCACCCAATAGTGCAAGACCCCTCTCCCCACCCTCTGCCCCTTCAGCCCCCTGAAGTATGTCGGGGGACTGTGAGGGTAGGGGGAGGGGTTACTGAGCTATCGGTGAGGCCAAGGTGCTCAGGGGTTGGACATTGTGAGGCTGTTTTGCGTTCATAATTAAAACTTTTTTTCTATTTTCGGGGAGTCGAGGCCACCTCGACTGGTGGCCCTGGGTTGAAAAAGGGGTCAGCACTGATCTCCGCGCAACCTTTCTGTTTGGCTGCAGTTTATTTTTTGGAAGCCAGTGGCCCTTTAAGATGATGGTGATTCTGTGAGTTTGATGCTGCCAACTCATTAAAAGACAACTCACTACCTTCTTTTCTTTCACAGTGTTTGGCCACAACTCAAAATGCAGCATTAAGCCACAAATTGTTTCCAGGGGAGGGGCCTCACTATCGCGGCATCTCTCCCTGCCATAATGGGACCTCTTATGCGAAAACACAGCGGATTGATGAATCTAGGCCAAAGAAAGATAGTTTATCAAATAAACAGGGTCATTTTCAAATCGCATTAGGGCCTTAATGCCTGCAATAACGCCAAAACGCATGCGATAAATAACGCATCATGAGATGTATATGCAAATTTTAAAAATTTAGTCAAGGTGGGGTGGGGTTTATGAAAATGGCAGGTGTTTAGCATTGCGTGTAATAGCGTAATGCATGCTATCGCACGATTTAATACCGGAAATAACTACAACTTTTTTCCTGGCAATATGCTGTGCATTATGCCTGAAACGGGATTTGTGATAAAATTTGCAAATCCCGTTTTGGGTGGGAGAAGCGGAGTGGGGAAGAGGGGAGGGTATATATATAGAGAGAGAGCCTCTGGTGAGGCATACATAGTCAACTTTTTATACCACTCTAAGAGGGCAACTAGTAACTTGGGGTGAGGTTATGGTGGTGGCTTAGGTTTTGGGGGTCATTTTTACATACACAGTCAGAGGTATGGTCAGCACAGTACACATCAGTGACAATTTGATGTGATTTGGAGTGATGAAAGGAACACAAAGATGAGATTTGTACAATGTACTCTCAAACTAGTTTGATGCACTCTCTACCTAGCTGCTTTCAAGCTAGGTCAAAGTACAATGTATAAATCTCATCTTTGTGTACCTTTCATCACTCCAAATCACATCAAATCTTCACTGATGTGCTTGTCATGTGGCAGCATGCAGTTTCCATCTCCAGAAGGGGTATGAGAGGGCTGGTCTGGCTCACTGCCTGCTGCCCATGTGGTGTGCTATAGCGAGGTCATTGCAGACTGGATTCCTTCTCCATTAAGGCCAAAAGATTTAAATTTACATTGAGTGGGCTAGCTGAGCCCAGGTCTTCCATGAGTGGGCTGTGCTGCTGCTGCTGTTCTTCCTACTCCTCCTCACCAAACTGAGTCCGTGTGTCCATAAGCAAGGGGCTGGTTAACTTCTGCTATGGATGATGTATAAGTTAATAAAGAAAGAAAGCTAGACAGATCTGTGGGGGTTTAAGGGTCTGGGCTAACTGGGGAAAAGGCTATTAAACTAAAGAGGTTTGGAGGACCTATATCTTTAACTGGGTAAACTTGGGATGAAGTAATAAAACTGGGAATAGCGTTGGTGTGCCCCCCCCCCCTTTTAAATTCTGCAATTTATGCGGTTGAAGGGGCATTTACGCTTACATGTGCATGCTCACTTAAAGTTTTGCGAACATATCCACGCAGCCAGATTATTTTATAACATGTGTACATATGCGTACGTATGTTATAAATTGGCCATGTCCCTGGGTGGGGGTCAACATATGTGTGCAAATATGAACATGCGTGCCGGTTTGAAAGTTAATGTCTCTGAGAGGCTACTAATATTCAGCCTTTCCACATAAAACTACTTGCCTTAAATTCCCATCAAGCTTCAAATCTCTGTTTTCCCTGTATAACACTAATAGGGACACTCTCATTCTGCCTCTATCTTAATTGCTACCCAAAACATGAATAAACATTTTTCAATGGAAAGGAGGCTGTAGAGGGGGGAGGGGGTGTCACTGTTTCTAGCTACAAGGAGGTAGACTCAGGATAAACATCGGAGAATATTTTTTTCACAGAAAAGATAGTGGATGCATGGAATTCCCTCTCGGAGTAGGTGGTGGACACAAAGATGGTTGCAGAATTCAAAAAGCATGGGATGAAGACAGAATATCCTTTCTAGCTATGAAGATAGCAACAAAACAAACAAAACAGTGGGGTCATCTGCATGAAACAGTGGTTCAGCCCAAAACCACATTGAAATGATTGTATTATGCTTCCGTAGCAAGCTAGTATAAACAAGGTTCCTGCCCCCATGAGCTTATCATATGTTGGAGCCTTACAATATGGACCGAGCTGCATCTGGATCTAAGTGATGTGTTTTAGACCTGTCATAAAGTTTTTTTTTTAAACCCTATTGAGACTGCAAGCCACTGCAGCCAAGGTGAAGGGAATATAAAAATACATCAAAATCCTTGTGTGCTCTCCTTTGAATAACAAATGTTCTGTAAGAACCAGCATCCAGCACTCACAGTGTTAATACATTGGGAAAAGGTCTGTACAGTTTAGCCTGACTAGAGAACAGCACTACATAGCCAGCAGAGGAGGAAGCCAAAGGAATGCTGGGAGACGATTTAAGGAAGAAAATGCACAATTTGTCTGAATCTGTCTGTGTGTGTGGCATGGGGGATGGCCTGGATTTGGAGCCAGGAGCTAGGAAGAGAGAGGTGTATCTGACAGCTCTGTAATCAGTTCTTCTCTTGAAGAACTAATTTTCAAGAGGGAGAGACAGAAGTCTGTGCTCTGAGGAAACAGAGAGGCAGACACCTGTTCTTACTTCCTATCCAAGCTACAGGTAAATTTCCAACAAGGGACAGAGGAGCCAGGAGGAGAGGGACTGAGAGACTCCCTTTCCAGAGATATTCAGGCCCAGGAGCACATGGCTGGATTAACCTTCTAAGAGACTGAGTTAAGTAATATAAACTTTGCAGAGAGAGTATTTTAACAGAAGTGGGAGAAGGATTATTTCTTTGCCTTTTCTTGCCTTTTTTCACAAATTCAGTATCTCATCTTTACTGTTTCAGACTTTCAGCAGAAGTCAAGCTTAAACACTTGCCACAGCCACATGAAATAGGACAGGGAAAGAGAAGCTTATGGACCATGGTCTTTCTGTAAAAGACTCAAACCAGCCCTGCTTTCTGTTTAGTAGCAAATAAACCATTTGGGGAAACTCCTCAGGAGAGAGAGACCTTCCACATACTCATTGCTCATTTATTTGGTTTGTCATTTAGCCAGCTTCACCATCAAGAGGGACTTCTTCATTTTCTTGATTGTTTTTTTTTCTGCACAATTTTGTGTTTGGGAAAGGGTGCACATTTTACAAACTGGTGACATTTGGTTGGATCTCTTCCCCTCACCCCCTTTTTGAGTACTCAGGGGTAAAGACAATTTTTGAAAGTTGTGTACTTCACAGATTTTTCCCCCAACTTTTCTCTATTAGCGTTCCTTAATTCTTTTTTACTATCCATATAAGTTTTTTGGTTGCTGTGGCTAACAGGCCATACCCAATGTGATTTTTGTATTGCATTGATTTAAAATAAGAAAACTGCAAGTTTATAATATGCTTCACAGCTATATTTTTCCCATTTCATGTTCTTGTTGGATTTACTGCTTACTTACATAATACTAGTAAAATGGTTAAATACTGTTTTATTCTGGTGTGATGATTTTATCTGATCTGTGGTGCCACATGTGCGAAGTTGTTTGGAAAGAACACAGAACTGTGGTATCAGGTTGACCAGGACTCTGTCTCATGCCCCGCTCATGCTATGAACCCGAAGATAAATCATATTCATAAATATAATTTCACATATGGTACTCCCCATCCTAAGCATGGGATAATTTATAGTCTGGACCAAGGGAGGGGGGGGGGGGAGACCAGCATGGAGGGGCATACACATTCCTAGCTGTGCAGCCTGGATGGACCATTTCAGGTTTTGTCTGCTGGCTAACTCTGAAGTTAGTAGACTAAATTAATATTTAGGACCTTACCTGGCTAAATTCTAACCAGCTAATAAGATAACCGGCTAGAATTTAGCTGGCTTATGGGTCATTTATCAAAATGCAATGTGACCTTATGACATGTGATAACGCCCTACCGCACACAATAATGGCTGCATCGCAGCGGTATTATTTAAATGAGGGGAAGGGGATGAGTGTGGGCGGGGTTAGGGCATGGTTATGTCCCAGCAACGCTGTGGGCGATAATGTTTTCCACATTATCACTGGCAGCACCATGGGAAATAACGACACCTTTTTCCATAGCACTATGGGTGCGAAAGTGTGTGGCCTGCTTGCAACTGTGGTGGGCGAAAACTCACCGACACGATATGACCATCTGTACAATTTCGCACCCCCCCCCCCGCCTCTTTTTTTAGCGTGACTCATCATTCTGCTATCATTCTCTGATATTCAGTAGTTTTAATCATGTTCTTGCCGGTATGAGCACAGCTGTAAATGAATAAATGATCCAGTTCCATGGATCTCCTTCTCCTGATGAAACCCTTTTGAGGGTGAAACAAAGGACTCTTTGTTGAGTGGAGATGGCTATAATTTCAGCCTTCAGGGCACTGAAGAAATGTCAGTAATCAATGTTCAGGAAGAGCTGTGCCTCACAGTTGAGCTATCCTATAGAAGTGTTGTTACTTTGACAAGATTTACTAAAATAATTCTAGTTTTACTTTGGACTATTGGATCATTGACCTGTCAAAAAGACTTTTTGTTATAGAATTCCGGTCTGTGATTTAATATATCAGTGACATTGTGTGATATCTTTTTCCAAATACTTTAAACTTTATTTAATACAAATTCTTTTCTGTAAAATAATAAAAAAAATGTTTGCATGTTAAATAAATTCTGAGTAATTTTTGTTGTAATTTATAGTAATTTGCTAAACACGCTAATTGTTTAAGGTAGCATGAGTGTTCATTCTTTATTGATTTGAATATATATATCAATGAAACAATTGTTGTATATACTTGAAGCTGACATATATGTTTATTTGAAAAGAAAAGGGAAAGGAAGGAGGAAGTGAACAAAAACTTTTAACTGGTGAATTTCCAAAGGAGTTATGCATGTGAATGTAACATACTATCGTAACAATTTTCAAAATCCATTTATTCATGTTAAGTGCACTTAACTTGGTTAAAATATATTGACAATTCAATGGCATATATTGAAGTAATTTCAGAAAGCCCACTTACATGGGTTAAGTAACCCAGTTTTAAGCATGTAAATGCTTATGAAAATCAGTCCCTAAGTGAGAAAAAATAATTGTTTTCAATCCCTGTCCCTATATGTAAATAAAAGCTTGGAAGCAGCCCCCTTAGTGACTGATGTTCATGGCCTACTTGAGGATGGCTGCATTGGATACAAGCAAGAAATATACACTTCAGTTTTTTATACAGATAAAAGCCTTGAAATACAGTTATTGGTTGAATGTATAGTATGAAGTTTGTCAGATGGGTGATGGTGACAGAACTCTTAAACTAGGTTAGGATTGCAGGCTGATAGCAGTAAATGAGATTCCTGCTGTTGTGGACCTTTTTTCTCTGTGTTTTCCAAGTGAAGAAAAAGGCAAAGGCATGAAATGGAATGTATCAGTTTTTGAATAGTGGTTTCTGCTAGAAAGCATTTAGGGGATCAAAGTATGCAGCCTCATTTGTAGTGGTGTCTAGCATGAAAAGAGAAATCTGAAGTGGAACTCTGTGAAAATAAACGGGATGTGACATGATAATAGAATTGGTTTTCCATCTAGGCTTTTATTACAGATAGGATTAAGTTAGTGATATTTGGATGGATTGGAAACTATGTGTGGCCTTTCAGGGCCCTTAATAGTGCTATTTTATACTGCAATATTTTTAAATATCACAGAGACAAGTCTAGTTAATACTTGAAACTTAAGGCTAAAATCACAGCAACATTTTAATTTGGTTCTCCAAGACTTGGGCCTAGATTTTCTAAGGTCGTAGACCTTAGAGAATTCAGCGGTAACGGGAGGGCGAAGCAGGGGGCTGGGCCTGCGAAAGCCGGCAGCGATCGCACCTCCGTGGTGCAATCGCTGCCAGCTTTCGCACCCAATAGCGCCATCGTAAAAGGTGGTGTTATTGGGCGCGCGACTGGTAGCGAAAAGGGTTTCCACTGCGTCTGCCCCGACGATGCCCCGACTCCTCCTCTTCTGGGGCCGACTCCACCCCGATCTAGCTATCGCAAGTGAAAAGGGACATTTTGCGTGAGAAAAGTCCCTTTTTGCGTGCGATACGCCACAAAAATGACCCCCTTGGTTCACTGCTAGAGTGTCTCGCTGAATAAAGTATTAATTAATGAAGAAATTAGATGTTCTGATGGACCAGCACTTGCAGGAGATTTGGATTTGACCCCCAGATCTACCTCCATTCCCTACGGCCTGCAGGTTTATTTTTCTCTGATTGTGAAGTTTCTGACTATGCATAGTATTAAATGGCACGGATGTGACTATATGTATGTAGAAATCTATTTCAGGATGAGAAATCTGAAAGTTGTCTTTTAGAAAAGCATAGGGCTAGACCACAGTATTTCTTTATCTTAAATGGTAGAAGGCTGATATTATATTTCTTCAAGAAAGATGTATAACCAGAGTCAAAATTGTTTTATAAAAAAGAAATTGACTGGGCCAAATCTTTAATGCTTCACTATTAGTTCTAGAGGAATCACCTGCTTAATAAATAGAAATAATTAAATTTAAGAACCCAAAATGATAGAAAATTTTAATAGGCAGTAATGTATATGATTGTCCTAGTGGTGCTAAATAATTTAATTTACAGATCTATATTCTGCTTTGTAAAGTTATACTGGAACAAATCAGTTTACACATCTCACCACAATGAAATATTACTACAGCAATGACATATCAAATTTACAAACAGAAATATCTAAGATGCAATAACAAACAGAAAGCCTAATAAATTTCAAATAATAAAATGCTAAACTCACATAACAACATGATCCAAATCTATCAACACCCACCACCATCAACACCCAGTCATCCACTCTAGGCTATATTCTCAATCTTCTAACACTCCGCCCAAACTGCCAAATTTATAAAGCCTTTTGATAAGATATACAATGAAACTATTGCTATATTAAATGTATACGTTCCTTCTTTGAGTGCTGATCTGCTTAACAAGCTGTTACTTGCTGCTAATTTTTCACAAGAAATTGTGTTCATGGCAGAGGACATTCTATTTTAGACCATCAATAGAACCGACTTTAATAGGCCAGATTTATGGATAAAAGTCCATGTTAATTAATATGATGAGTTCATTTGGATAGTATGAAGTATGAACATTCTCACCTTTAGGCCTTTACATGCTTTTCCATATCATATAATTGCTTCTTAAGAAATACTTCACTGTATGTGCAAATCCAGGTGAAATTGTGGATGTCTGTTATTTCAGCAGAGGGATCTCAGATTATTCCACTCTACAATTTGAAATTATGGTACAAAAAAGATAACTAAGTCAATTTTTAAAAGTAATTTAGATGGATAATTAAAAGTTATCTGTCTAAATGGCAAAACAGGCATATTCAACCACATATCTGGCTAAATTCTAGCCGGATAACTAGTTATCCGGCTGGAATTTAGCCGGATAAATGGCAGGCATTCCGGGGAGGAGTGGTGTTAGCCGGATAAGTTATGAGGCTATCGCTGATATTCAGCATTCAACTCTGGTTGGGTCATGGACCTGACCTGTCCTATATATAGCTGGATAAACATATCTGGATATCTTTAAACTAGCCGATTGATATACCAGCAAGGGCGCAAACCTCAGGGGCGTTCCACTGAGATGACGTCATCCGCTTCCAATATAAAAGGTCTCAGTATTCGCTAAAGAATCGAGTTAGCAAGGGGATTGCTTCAGCTTTTCTCCCAAGCTACTCTGCCTCCTCGGACTTATCAGGGGTATCCGCTCCTTGGGGGCCTCACTCTCTTTTCTTTATTTCAGATTGCAGATAGGAACGGGTACTCGCTTCTCGAGGGCCCATGTTCCTGAACACCCTGAAGATTCTCTACTGCCTGAAAGCTATCACAGATACAGACATTTGTGAGTTACCATCGCTCTCTCAGAGCTTTCCCTGGAACCAGGTACTCACTCCTGGAGGGCCTACCCCTTTCTAGCTACTGAGCCTCCTCAAAACCTTATGTGAGTTTTGTCATCCAGTTCTGGCTATGAACACAGCATGCCCTGTCTACTCACTATCTATAGTTTCTCTACAGCTCAGCAACCCTGGGATCGCTGTCCCAGTTCCTGAGGGACTTCAGCCCTGCCGGACATATCAGCTCACTACTGCCACCTCTGGTGGTTCTACTAACCTGTCTAATAAAAGAACTATCTGTGTCTGTCTCCATACCCAAGCCTAGCCGGTGGTCCCTCTCAGGATATCCTCCTGGGGGCACAGTCATCTGCCATCGGTCCAAGGATCCACCTATCTACATTCCTCTACAGCTGAGTGCCCTCTCCAAGCACTCCGCTCATAACAGATTGCTAACTCCGCAGTCTGTTCCTTAACAGATTGTTAACTACTCCCTCTACAGCAGCTGAGCATATCAGATTGCTAACTCCTCTTTCCACAGGAGCCAGTTTATAACAGATTGCTAACTCCTCCCTCTACAGGAGCCGATGCATAACAGGTTGCTAACTCCTCCCTTCTTGAGGAGTAGAGCACAACAGGTTGCTAACTCCTCCCTCTACAGGAGCCGATGCATAACAATGGCACCACAAGAGAGTAGATAATGTATGCTGGGTACATGTATGCTGCGTGAGTGGGGGAGTTGTGGAGAAAGGTGCTGGGCAGGTAAGGATCGGTTTGAGAGACAGAGAGAGAGAGAGCATTCTGGTCAGGTAGGATGTGGAGAGAGAGGATGCTGCACACTACAAAAATGGGGCAAAGAGATTGGGGTGATGCTTCCATACTGAGCAGGGAGTGAAGGAGAGAAAGACGAGGATGCTCCCCCCACCCAATAACTTCCTTCACCACCAAAGCCCCTCCCCAAACCCACCCCTAACATCCCCTACCCCACCTAAATCTCAAAATGTTGCGACCGTCGCTGCCCGACGTCTCCACTCCGCCCACCTTACCTCTTTGGCAACTCCCTGTTTGGTTGATGGAAGTTTGGCTGCCGCGGCGTCATTTTACCGACTTCCTCCGGCGTCCCCAGACCGGCTAGACGCTGCCTTCCACCAAGTTCTCCTGAGGCCTAAGGGTGCGCGTGCGGCGCGGCCCTGACTCAAGTACCAGCTGTGGCGCGAACCTCAGGGGCGTCCCTCTGAGATGACGTCATCATCGCCAGATATTTAAGATCTCTTGTTTTGCTAGCTAATCGAGTTAGCAAAGGGTTTCCTACCTAGCTGCCTCCAGGTATCGCTGCGGATGGGATTCGCTCTCCACATACCTTGCTACTCTGCTTCCTCGGACTTTACCAGGGGTACCGCTCCTCAGGGGCCTCGCTCTTTCTCTTGCTTTTTAGGTTGCAGTCTGGAACCGGTACTCGCTCCTCGAGGGCCCACGTTCCCGGACCTGCTACTGAATATAACTTCTGCCAGGAAGTCACCGCTGCCTACAACACCAGTGAGTTACCATCTCTCTCTCAGAGCTTTCCCTGGAACCAGGTACTCGCTCCTCAAGGGCCTACTTCATTCTAGCTCCTGGGCTGCTCCAAGAGACTATTGTTTGAGTGTTACCATCAAGGTTCTGTTCCTGAACTCTGCATACTCTGCCTACTCACTATCTCAGTTTCTCTACAGCTCAGCCATCCTGGGATCGCTGTTCCAGTGCCTGAGGGACTACAGCCCAGCCGGGCTCTTCCAGCTCACTACTGCCACCTCTGGTGGTTCTCTAAAACAGTTTAATAAAAGAACTAAGTGTGTGTCTGTCTCCCAACTCCTAGCCTGACCTGTGGTCCCTCTCGGGATCTTTCCCCTTGAGCATGGTCATCTGCCACCGGCCCAAGGATCCACCCACAATTATCACAAATAATAACACTAAACCCACTACCTCCTACCTCCTCCCTTACCCACTCTCCCCAACTACTTTTCTAGTTCTAACAATGTACTTACCATGTGGAAATAGGAAGCTCCTTAATTAAAAGAGGCCTTCGGGTTCCTCCAAGCCTCCCATATTCTTTTATTGCTCTTTCTGACCCCCATGGATTGGATGAGGAATAGCAGGAACTCGTGCCTCATCACCAGGGTCATTAGCCTTGATATATCCCCAGTGGTGAAATTCGTCTGCCTTCCTGGGAGATCCAAACTGGAAAAAAAACCACCCTGGCAAAACAGGAAATGTGTGTGCATGCACGTGTGTAAAAATATACACATATACAAATTTCAAGGTTTATGTGAACATTTCACTATACACACATATTTGTGTGTGAATATGAAATGTACATGCATTCTTTTGAGGCCAAAAATATATGTCTTTTAGAAACTGTGCAGACACATCCGCACAGATTCTAAAATACTATAGTAAATCTGCACGGACCCATATGTGCATATATATGGGTCCACACAGAGTTGTCTGAAAATTTATCCTCATAGATTTATTGTTCCAATCAATAAGCAAATGTTTACGGAAGCTAAAATGTAAAAATAGTTCTTAAAGATAAATTACTTATTCAGTACAAAACATAACACAGTCAAAAGTGAATATTCCAGATATCTCTTTGGCCTCCCTTTTCTCCAAGACTTTCCAAGAAACAATATAATTTCCTCTGTTACCTTTCTTGATACTTGTAACCTCTGCATACTCTTATTATGGTTCTCATCTTATACGACTGGAACCCCCCATCAGCTGCAGACTCCTTAAAAAAACAAAACAAGAATATACTTCTTCAGAAAAATGGAATGCTGCCAAATACAGAGTGGATTTCTAGAACACTACTAAATATCCTGGATCACAAGAAAATTTGCAAAAGATTGATCCTTCTCTGAGGACAGCAGGATATACGGTAAGTCCTCAAAGGTGGGAGATGCAAGGTGACCGAGCCCAGCCTGTGAAGATTATTACAAACATAAATAAATACAATAAAAATGAATAAATACAAACCTTCCAGAAACGCTTGGCATGCTCCACTGAGCATGTGTGTGTGCAATTCTGTGTCATGGATATCGCTTAGGGCCCATTCAATTCTAGTTTTTCTGTGAAGCCTCTTATGCTTTTTATTCCTATAAAAAAGGTTTTGTTTATTTGCATGTTTTTGTTGCAAAGCCTCTTAGTTTGCCTTCTCTTACACTCCTTCACTTCACTAGGTTTGAGCAATATCATTTGTTTTTTTTATAAAATTGAATCATTTGATTTTGTCTTGTTAATTTTTTGGCCGAAGCCTCAGAAAGAGAAGGAAGGCCAGTGGCTTCAACAAATGCCCCCAGTACAGATATATCATGTCTGTCGGAGATCCCCATGACAAATATATTTGCTCTTCTTCGGTGATGACCATGACATCGAGGAGTGTTCCACATGTGTAATGGTTTGTGGGTTTGTGGGCTCTTGGCCCAAGGTGCATGTTGTTGCTACCTGTGGGGAGGAGCCCCACAGGTAGAATCAAGGGAACTGCCTGGAGGAGCGGGGAAGCACTGACAACTCAGTATAGAACGTAGACACTATCCCGAGGAGCGAGGAAGTGCAGACAGTCTCTGGGTTTGTGGGCTCTTGGCCCAAGGTGCATGTTGTTGCTACCTGTGGGGAGGAGCCCCACAGGTGGAATCAAGGGTACTGCCCCGAGGAGCGGGGAAGCACTGACAGTCTCTGTATAGAATGGACACTGCCCCGAGGAATGGGGGAGCACTGACAACTCAGTATAGAACGTAGGCACTACCCCGAGGAGCGAGGAAGTGCAGACAGTCTCTGTATAGAACGTGGGCACTGCCCCGAAGAGCGGGGAAGCGCAAGATAGAACTCCTAAGTGGTGAAGGCGTTCCCAGAGGCGGCCCCGAGGAGCGGGAAGCCCGCAAGATAGTATTTCTGGAAGGCGCAGGGTCAGCCCGAGGAGCGGGGGAAGCCAGGAGACAAAGTCCCGGTAGAGTGCGCACGCTGGTCCCCGAGGAGCGGGTACCAGGCAGGTTCCAGAGTACAAGGAAGTCCGGTAGCATCACCACAGGAACAAATGGAGACAGGAGCTCGTAGTGTAGTAATGGAGCTCATTGCCAAGTCGGCTAGCTGAGAGCAAAGGTGGAGCTTAAGAACCCTGATCCAATGACCTCATCAATCAGGGATGCCCCAGAGGTTCCCGCCGAAGAGGCTTCAAGAGAGGGCCCGGTGGCGCACACGCGCGCGCCTAGGAAGGCCCAGAGTCCTCTCGGCTGCCACGAGGAGCCATGGGGAATGCGGCGGCAGAGACTAGCCTGCGCCACGAGCAGACCTGGAGAAGGGAGCAGGACAGTGCAGGACATGAGTTAACGCGGTTGCAGCCATCTGCGCCCAATGGTCATAACAGTACCCCCCATCGTAAGACTCCCACCCCCACCCGGGGGGTTTGGGTTTGCGAGGATGCTTGGCATGGAACTGCTGAATAAGATCCTTGTTTAGGATATTGGCTGCAGTTTCCCAACTGTTCTCCTCAGGCCCAATGCCCTCCCATGAGAGGAGATATTCCCTTTCTTCCACATTGTCAAACGTCCAGGACATCTCGGACTTGGTATGTGACATCTGCTTCCGAGGACAGTAGTTGGGTGGTTTTTTAGAAAATCCTGAAAGAACCCAGGTACAGAGAAGGGCAACCAAAATGATAAAGGGGTTGGAACAGCTCCCCTATGAGGAAAGGCTGAAGAGGTTAGGGCTGTTCAGCTTGGAGAAGAGACAGCTGAGGGGGGATATGATAGAGGTCTTTAAGATCATGAGAGGTCTTGAACGAGTAGATGTGACTCGGTTATTTACACTTTCGAATAATAGAATGTTACAGTCCCGGGCCATGCCCCGGGACCTTCACTCACTTCCCGGCCTGGGCCGGCTGCGGGAGCCCCTCCACTTCGGCCTCACAGGCCCGAAATGCGGCCTACCGCGGCACTTTCCCTGCGAGGGAGACGCTGCCGACGATCAGAGGCTGGCCCTGCCCCCCGGGGCTTCAGACTTAAAGGGGCCAGCGAGGGAAACTCAGGGACAGCCTCCCACTGATGTCAGACGCTGCCGGGTTATTTAAACCCGGCAGTCACTGACATGCCTCGCCTTGCAAAGAGGTTCACTCAGTCCCCTGAGTTGCTAGTTGCTGCTTTGGATCTTGGATCATCTCTTCTACTTCTGGCTTCCGATCCGGCTTCGTCCATTGACTTCATCTTCGCTTCCGCCCCTGCTTTTGGTTTGGACTTCTGGCTTCTGACCCGGCTCTGTCCAACGACTCTGTTTCCAGCTTCTGCCCCTGGCTTTGACTTTGGACCTCTGACTTCTGGCTTCTGACCCTGCTTCGTTCCTGGACTCCGACTTCTGTTCCCTCCGCCTCTTCAGGTATCCGGTTCTTGCTGGCCCAGGGGATTCTCCTAAGTCCCAGCAGCTCGGGCTCTCACGGGCTCCCCCCGGGGGAGCCGCGGGCTTCCGAGGGTGAAGACTCTTCCAGCCTACTGGGCCCTACCGTCCTCATCGACCATCTCTTCGGCCGCTTCCTGGATCCTTGGTCGCAGAGGGTCCCACCTAAGTCCAAGAGGTCTGGGTCCCTATGGGCTCCTCCTGGGGGGACCTCGAACTTCCAGTGAAGAAGTCTCCTCCCAAGTCTCTCTTCTGCACTGCCTCCTGGCTGTGATGCTCATTGTGGGTCCCCACAGTGCAACATCTGCAGTCTCAGCTGGACCTAGGGTCCTCGACCATAACATAGAAGGACTAGGGGGCATTCCATGAAGTTAGCAAGTAGCACATTTAAGACTAATCAGAGAAAATTCTTTTTCACTTAACGCACAATAAAGCTCTGGAATTTGTTGCCAGAGGATGTGGTTAGTGCAGTTAGTGTAGCTGGGTTCAAAAAAGGTTTGGATAAGTTCTTGGAGGAGAAGTCTATTACCTGCTATTAATTAAGTTGACTTAGGGAATAGCCACTGCTATTAATTGCATAAGTAACATGGGATCTTCTTAGTGTTTGGGTAATTGCCAGGTTCTTGTGGCCTGGTTTGGCCTCTGTTGGAAACAGGATGCTGGGCTTGATGAACCCTTGGTCTCACCTAGCATGGCAATTTCTAATGTTCTTATGTTTTTATGAGATGCTGCAAAGTGAAGGCATTTGTAGGTGAGAAAGAGGAGCTTGAACAGTATGCAGGAGCGGATAGGGAGCCAATGCAGTGACTTCAGAAGAGGGGTTATGTGAGCATAGCGACTATGGAGAAAGATAAATTGCACAGTTGAATTTAGGACAGATTGCAGTGGAGAGATGTCTTGCCGGGAGACCTGTGAGGAGCAGGTTGCAATAGTCTAAGTGGAAGGAGATGAGAGAATGGATAAGGGTTCTTGCAGTGTGTTCAGAAAGGACAGGATGGATTTTGGCAATGTTATAAAGAAAGAAACATGTTTTAGCAGCGTTTAAAATATTGAGAGGTGTAGAATGGGTAAAAGTGAATCGGTTAATCACTCTTTCAGATAATAGAAGGACTAGGGGGCACTCCATGAAGTTAGCATGTAGCACATTTAAAACTAATCGGAGAAAGTTCTTTTTCACTCAGTGCACAATTAAACTCTGGAATTTGTTGCCAGGGGATGTGGCTCTACCTGGCCTTCCTTCGGCACCTCAGCTTGCCAAACTGTTCTTTTGGCATGTGTTCTGGCTCCACGGCCTCCCCAAGCACATCCTCTCGGACTGCGGAGTTCAATTCACTGCATGCTTCTGGAAATCTCTCTGCAAAAAAGTCAATATTTCATTAGATTTCACCTTGGCTTACCATCCTCAAGCCAATGGCCAAATGGAGAGGACTAATAGAACCCTAATGCAATTCTTGAGAGTCTACGTGAGCCTGCGACAGGATGACTGGGGCGACCTCCTTCCATGGGCGGAGTTCACATTAAACTCTCATCAGTCCACCTCCACCGGTTCGTCTCCTTTTCAGGTTGTCTATGGATGCCAGCCTTTACCACCACTTCCGCTCCCGCTGTCCATAGCATCACCAGCAGCTCAAGCAACTGCTCAAGAATTGCATCAATTGAGGCATAATACCCAATAGCTGCTCAAGCAAGCTGCTCAGAGATCAAAGAAGGCCTTTGACGCGCATCACCACAAAGCACCCCAGTTCCAACCTGGGGATAAAGTGTGGCTCAGTACCAAATTTAATTGACTCAACCTGTCCTCAGCTCGCTTCGCCCCTAGATACATTGGCCCCTTTCCTGTGCTCCGTTGTCTGGGTCCTGTTACCTACCGACTCCAGCTGCCTTCCTCGCTCAAAATTCACAATGACTTCCATGTTTCTCTACTGAAGCCTTTGGTTAAGAACATAAGAACATGCCGTACTGGGTCAGACCAAGGGTCCATCAAGCCCAGCATCCTGTTTCCAACAGTGGCCAATCCAGGCCATAAGAACCCGGCAAGTACCCCAAAACTAAGTCTATCCCATGCTACTGATGCTATTTTCTAAGTCAACTTAATTAATAGCAGATAACGGACTTCTCCTCCAAGAACTTATCCAATCCTTTTTTAAACACAGCTATACTAACTGCACAACCACATCCACATCCTCACATAGCTCCCCCTATCTGATAAAAATGAAGGATTCCACTTCATCAATACCAACACTGAAGAGTAATTTTGCCAGGCATTGGGCAAAGAATAAGAAGCATCGGCATCAGTCCTTGTTAGTGCATGGTGCCAGGAACAGGGAGACTCTGGCTGCAGCCTTAAATCACCCAAAGCTTTCCTGCAGAGGGGAGCTCACTCTTGCACTGATCTCAGGAATTGCAACAGCCTCCAAGGGTCAGGATGTTTGCCACCAATCTTTTTTGTGTCCCAGGAATATGTGACCATTCCTGCTTTCCATGTTTATTGGCATCAGCAATTTTTGTGAAGTTGGGAAGGTAATCCAGGAAGCATTGGATTGCAGAGCTGCAAGCACCAATTCATCGCCATTGACATATATCATAGGAAAAATGCATAATAAAAAATTGTACTGTGAGACTGGACTGAAGCAATGGTGAGGCACCTGAGCCAGGGCTGCCATCGTTTCATGGGCCCGAGGTCCAAAAATCCCCTCCATAATCTGCTAAACAGCCTCCAGGTGTCTTTTTGACACGCCACCCCCACCGCTTGTAGAGGCAACGGTGAACCCCACAAATAAAAAATAATGTTTAAAAGTGAGCGACAATGCACCACCCTGTTCCCTATCCCCTCCCCTATGTATGCTACACAACCCCCACCTAAGGCAAATGCCTCCCTTCATCTGCAAGCCAGTATCAATTCACCTCTGCCCTACATACCCCCCCTGGGGTCTAGTGGTACTCCCCCAGCCCCACCCCACCCCAACCTGAAAAAATGCCCTGGTGGTCTGGGGAGGCAGCTGGACCCCCAACCCCTCCCCTCCGTACCTCCAGAATTTATCATTCAGGTTCAGTGGGGGCCTGGAGTGCCCTCTAACTCCGGCCTGGTCAGCACAATATTTCAAAATGGCACCGGCTGTCCATTTCCCCTATCACATGGTATCCAGATGGTCATTTCCCTATCACATGGAAGGGAGGGCAGGGGTTGCAAAAGAGCCTCAGTGTTTTGTTAGCTTTTCGGGTGGGGGGGGGGGGGGGTGTAGATTTGGGCCATTTAGTCCTTTATCTAACATCGCATGGACATCAGGAGGCACTTAGTTTGTAAATCATCCAAAACAGCTTATTTCCATAGGGGGAGGAATATATTGAAATTAGAATATCACATGATATCGCATAATAGTTCTGCAATAAGGCAATATCACATGATAAATGGCATTTAATTATGATATCGCCTTATCGCAGCTTAGTAAATCTAGCTCTAAAATTGAGCCACCTATGGATTTGAGGAGTACTATAATCAGGATGTGTCAACAAATTTCCCCTCTGACCTTCTCCACAGGAAAAGAGAATGTCTCCTCCAGAATACGTCTCCTTCACCAATTTTATTTAAAAAAAAATATTTTAAACCATTCCCTTTAATTTACAGAAGGCGGATCCAAAGCAAAAATGACTCACATGCCCCAGTTTGTGAATCCTCCAAAGGAAATATTGGCAGATTCTATCCATGAGATCCTGCAGGAATCATTGATGATAATTTGGGATAACCCTCTCTGTGTCACCAGTGAATAAGAAGTCAGACACAATATATACCATGTCCAGATACAATAAACCATGAACAGAAGGCTTCCAGATTCAAGAAAAAGCTGTTACAAAACAGGATGTATGCTTGGAGTTATAAATGATAGAAATTTCTGAGAATAACACAATGTATTATTAATTATGAAAATAGCTTGTTGACTAGATACTGTGGCATAGCCTACTCCCGACAATGTGTTTATCTGTAGTTCACTACCCAATAAGGAGTTATCTTACCCAGTCAGACCTCTTCTTTCGGCCTCTTTTTTTGGCCAGAGTTCCAAAGTAAGAGGTATTGTCTTCCATTTGTTTCTTCTTTCTCTGTGTGAGTTCTTGATACTGTTTGTCATTGACAGATATATACAAGAATTGTATGACCATATTTATAATGGTGTTTGCTCTATGCTGTTCAGACATGGATGTGGCATGTGCCCATTGCAGTAGCTGTTATCCTTGTTCTTGCCAATAAATGAGACAAAAATATAGTAGAAGGAATTCACTTTCTTTTTGGTTGATAAGAGGTTATGCCCATGAATGGAGGATGACATTTCATGTTGACTTGCGATTACTTACACTTGCAGACACTGAGTTATCTTACTTATGACTTCATAGTAGGGAGCTAGGGACTCTTTCTGCAACATGTCTGTTTTTCTTTGCAATTTCTCCTTATTGCAATCTAGTTCTATTTGTGGTCATATATACTGTCTAACTAGTTCACTTGAGACAGGCATATTTCTACTTTTTGAAAGCTTAGAGAAAGCTTTTCTTAACCATGTCTAGTGTAAAGGCCAAATGCTGTTTATAGAAATGAAATTAGTCAGTGTCCGGCTATAGTTTTCTGTGTAGCTTCAGCAAAACTTTTTAGAATTTATGTGACCCCCTCCCCGCCCTTTGAGTTAATTAGATTTACCCAGCACCTGGGAGGGTGTGTGTGGGAGGGGAAGATGCCATAGAAGAAAAAATGCTATATTTGCAGGTTCAAAAGCAGGAGCAGAGTTGACACCGCATTCGTAAGCCAGAAAGATACCCCTTTCCCCATGCATGAAAGCAAATCTCACTGACTACACAGAGCAGGAATTTTAAGAATTGTACTGATAAAACAATCAAATAATGCAGAGAGTTAGAGGGAGAGGAGTAATAAGGAAATAGAGAAACTGGTAAAGATATAACAAAACACTAGAATGCAATATATAAACAGTTTCTTAAATCTCCTAATGATTCAACTTATAAGTAAAGAAATGTTTTAAACAACTTGGCAGCCATTTTATCTATACAGCAGATGCTAGGTACCCAGAAATTTTGTCTGAAATCTCTGAATCTACATACAGCAAAAAAAAAAAAGAGAAGGAAAAAAAAGCATTGGGGCCTTCTAATACTGCTCATATAGTGAACAGATGAAATCCTGAGAAACTGTTATATATTCATTGCTGCTGTGATCCAGACTCTGGCAGATAATAGTATCTTGACAAGCTGTGAAGTTATGAATGTCTCTCTGTTTCAGAATTTTATTGTCTTATGGGTCTCTGTAATCCCCAGTTGTAGTGTGTGTGTATGTGTGTGTGTGTAGGGGTGGGATAATGCATGCCCTTTTCTTGCTAAACTCTCTTCCACTGTGTCTTTAGTTATTTTTTTCTGTCTTTCTGAGGGTCCCATTATCCAAGCTTCTAGTTGCAGCTTGTTCTAGGGTGTCTCCAAGCTGGCACAATACTTTCTTTGCCTCCTTTTTTCTCCAGCCACAGGAACAGCTCCTGCCTTCTCTCGCTCTCTACTCCTCACTTTTCTTTCCCAGCTCAGCTTTGCCCAGTGGATGCCAAAAGCCTGGGCAATTTCAAAACAAAGAATATCCTGCATTTTTCCTCCTATCTGTCTTTTGGTTGGTCAGGCAGCATCTCCACCTTGTTGCTGGTGGCTTCTCGGTCCTCAGTAGCTCCCAGTGTCAGGTGAATTCCTCTGCTTAGTTCATCTTATGTCAGGGCATTTTTCCTTTCATTGTTAGCCCTGCAGTTGTGGGTCCTGCAGACACATATGCTCTATTCATGTAAAGATAATTAATAAATAATTTATAATCATTTTAAATACTTCTCTCCTTGCTGCTCGGGGCAGCTAGCAGGCTGGTTATCTTAAGGTTTCTTAGGCAGGTTTAAATACAAGTTTAAACATTTAGTCTTATGCACTTGCTCAGAAACTTGTACCCACATAACATATATTCTGGGGGACAGGGACTCAGTTTAGAGACCCTGCCACATTTATATTTCACCTTTTGTGACACACAAAGAGGATTACATTCAGGTACTGTAGGTATTTCCCTATCCCCAATTCTGTATGGAAGAATGGGCCAAAAAACCTGAAGGGCGATGTGAGAGACTTATCAACAGTTGCAGGAAACGTTTAGTTGAGATTAATGCTGCTCAAGAAGGTATCACCAGTTATAGAATAAAGGGTTCACATTTCACACAGTTTTATACACAAATACTTATTGTTGAATCTTTTTGTTGAATAAGCAAAATATATCCTTTTTGTCTGAATTATTTATTCAATGGGGTTATTTTTCTTAAATAGCAAGGTTTATATAAGGACCTAATCATGCTTTGAGTTTAAACTATCCTAAAATAAATAGACCATCCTAGGAGGTTAAAATATTTCTCAGCACTGTATGTGCACCCCCATGTTTGCATAAATGCACAGCAAGTACTGCAAGATATTTTGTGAATATACTCAGGCTAACTGGTAGTACATGATAATGGAGGTGGTATTTCCCATACAGATTTGTTAATCTGTGCCATCTGTATTTTCTGATGTACCCTGGGGATTTCCCCAATGACAGCATTAAGGTAGGGTGAGTGATATGCCTACTTACAGGAGCTATAAAGAGTTCATGTTCTCCCTTGTTTTTGTTGATAGTCTCAGAGACCTGGAGTATTCTGCATCTGGGGTTGATCTACATTTTCATCTCCTCATAGCTAAAGAAAGCCTGACACAGTATGCCCTTGTGGATTCAGGTGTGAATGTAAACTTTATGAACATAGCATATACACTCCAAATTCTGTATAAGATTAAGACAGTAAAATCACTACTAAAAATGCTCAGAATGACCGCGTTTTTTGCTGGAAATTGTAAGTCAATGATGTAATCCTCTATGAGCATCTAATTTCCCACTATCAGCATATTCATATCGACGCTGATAGTGGGAAATTAGTTGCTCATAGAGGATTAAGATTAAGACAGTTCCAGACCTTGCAGAGATCTTTGATGATACCTTACTTTTGTCTGGCCCAATGACCCAAGAAATGGTACCGTTGGAGATATGAATTGAACCCCATTGAGAGCTCATTATGTTTGGATTTATCCATTACCCTCACTTTCCAATCATTCTGGGAGTCTCTTGGTTATGAAAGCATAATCCTCAAATACACTGGTCCAGTAAGGAAGTAACATTTCCTTTAAAATTTTGTGCCATGAAGTATTTCCCAAGTCCTGAGAACAGACCCAGAGAAGGCACTAGTCTTAAAACCGAGTCATGCCTAGAGCTCCAGTCCCTAAAAGCACAACAATATTTCTTCCATCTAGATGGCACAGCAACTCTGTGCGGTGGCCATCCCTGTGGTGCTTCTTACCTTCTGCCCTAGGCAGCTTATGCTCCTCCTCTTTTCCCCTCAGGGCCCCTTGCCACAACGTGGCCAACCTGTTGGAGGTGGCATGCTCTTGGGGGGACGTCCCCTGCAGCCTCGACCCTGAGGGACTGCTGCGTGGTGTTGAGGTGGCTGACGATCCAGACTGCTGCTCTGGCATCCGCTGCAAGATCTGGAGCATGATCATTGACAGTGTACCGATTGCTACTGTGAGGCTGGTCCCCAATTGGGTCACTGCTGCTCTCCCTAGCTCTATTAGTCTGTTTTGCCATGTGAGGGCTTGCCGTGTCCATGGATTTCTGTCCGCAATTGCTGTGCCTGTGTGCCTGTCATTGGATCTGTGCTTGGGGCTGATTGAGAAGGGCCCAATAGTGGTGGTGTTGGTGGTCCTGGTGCTGGTGCTACCACTAAAGGTGGCACAGGTGCAGGGGAGAGTGATGGCATAAATGGCTGCAAGTGTGGCATGGCTGGGCTGAGACTGACAGTACGTTGGGTGCTGGTAGGAGGCTCCGGTGACCTCCCAATCCTGGTCCTCCATTATAGAATGCAGCTCAGTGGACAGATTCAGGGGGCTGGTTTCTGCTGGAATCTGGAGGGCCACCTCTTCCTCCTCCTCCGACAACCACCGTGTCTGGGTATCCATATAAAAAGGCCGTGTCAACATAGGTGGCCGCCTGATCTCCGGGGGATCACGGCTCATCCCTGGACCTTCTTAGCTGGGTCCTGGAGCCTCCTGGCTGGGACCGGAGTGTTCTGGGGAAGCAGAAGGAAAAGAAGAGAGACAACATCAGTACCACTGTGTTTCTTTCCTTGAGAGGAGCATCTTTTTATTTTACATACAGGCCAATATAGTACAGTGCGCTGCGGCGGAGGGCACTGTTAACCCGCGATTGGCCGCGCGTTTTCGACGCACTAGCGTTACCCCTTATTCAGTAAGGGGTCGAAAACGCGCGTCCAACCCCCCCCAAACCTAATAGCGCCCGCAACATGCAAATGCATGTTGATGGCCCTATTAGGTATTCCCACGCGATTCAGAAAGGAAAATGTGCAGCCAAGCCGCACATTTTACTTTCAGAAATTAGCGCCTACCCAAAGGTAGGCGCTAATTTCTCCGGGCACCGGAAAGTGCACAGAAAAGCAGTAAAAACTGCTTTTCTGTGCACCCTCCAACTTAATATCATGGCGATATTAAGTCGGAGGTCCCGAAAGTTACAAAAAGTTTAAAAAAAAAAAATTTGAAGGCGGCTCGCGGGTTGAAAACCAGACGCTCAATTTTGCCGGGGTCCGGTTTCCAAACCGCCGCTCCTGTCCAAAAAGAGGCACTAGGGACGCGCTAGTGTCCCTAGCGCCTCTTTTTACCTATTTTTACGCCAACCCTAATTTGAATACTGAATCGCGCACCTAAGAGAGTGGCCTGTGTGCCCGCTCTCCCGCGGACTTTACTTTATCGGCCCGATAGTAATACTATTACATAGCATGCTTGTAACCTTATGTAGTTTCTCTCTAGCTGAAGGCTTGGGGGTTGGGGGGGCAGGGCACATAGTTGGAGCACATGTTTCAAGTACATAAGCAGTTTACACAAACAGTCACAGTGCATGAGCTGGCTAGCTGAAGGCTTGGAGCTTGGGGGGCAGAGCCCAACTTACCAGCAGCAAGATGTGACGTGTCTAGGCAGGGATCCATCCTTCGAACACATCCGGTCCCAGCCACTCCATCAGTCGCTTCTCCATGTCTGTGAACGTAATTGGGTAAGGGGCCCCTCCACCGGTCTGGCACTGATACTGGTTCCTTTCTGCTATATTAGCCTTGAGGTGGGCCTTCACGTCCCAGTATCTGTGGGAGACTTGCTCCCAGCTGCGCCGTATCCCACTGTGCTGGGTGATGTCCTGGGCAATGCTGGTCCACAGCTGCACCTTTGCTGCTTTTGAGGTCTTGACAGACTGGTTGCCAAACAGGTGTGCATAGTGCCGCAGCACACCTGCGATGAGCAGGTCGTTCTCCTACGTGCTAAAGCGGATAGCATGCTGCCTCTTCCTTACCTGGCTGCCTGACTGGGGTGCCACTTCCAGAGTGGGTCTCCTCCTTGCCCTCACTCTTCGACCCACCGGATTCCCCACTCCCTTCCTCCCCCCGCCCCCCCAACTGACCCAGCACTTCCAGCTCCCTTCCCCTCTTGCCTGTCTGTCTAGCCCTACCTCCTTCCCCCATTCTTACCTGCCTAACCCCTTCCCCCTTCCCCCACCCCCACACTCCTATCCCTTCCCTCCTGCCTGTCTCTCCCACTACCCCTGTTTCTACTCCTACTCCTACTCCTCGATCCCCTACCACTACACCTATCTTCCTCCCTCTCCCTCCTCCTCCTCCTTCTACTCTCACCACCCCTCCTACAACTCCTCTCTCGCTCCATCCTCCACACCAATCCGCACCACTCCTCCACGCCTCACCTCCTCCTCCACACCACACCACTGCTCCACGCCTCACCTTCTCCTCGCCTCACCTCCTCCTCCACACCACTCCTCCATGCCTCACCTCATCCTCCACTCCACATCACTCCTCCATGCCTCACCTCCTCCTCCACGCATCACCTCCTCCTCCACTCCACACCACTCCTCCACACTTCACCTCCTCCTCCACACTACTCCACACCACTCCTCCATGCCTCACCTCTTCCTCACTTCACCTCCTCCTCCACACCTCATAGAAAAAGACAAACACGTAACAAACAGGCTTTCACTCCAACAGATATGACTACAGACACAGGTTAAGGGAAACAGATGACAACACAAAACAAGACTCCGTAATCAGTAATCAATATAACTTCTCTAGCACCTCCAAAACCTCTAACACCTATCTCCACTACCAAACTCATTCCAAAACCTCAAAGGAGGAGGGGAGGAAGTGACCTTTTATACATGGAAACATCGCGGAACGAGATACATTTTTTTTTTTTGCAAAATGCAAAGATTTTTTATCACAAACCGTGATGGCGTTTCGCAAGCCGCAAATATGTTTCATGAATTGCGGTAACAGCACAGTTCGCGAAACATTCGCTGCTACGTGGTAACTCCTCATTTGCATGGAAACGTCCCTTTTTCTAATGCTAGCATTACCCCTGCTTTACCCATGTGAGATTGATTAATCTAAGCCTATGTTTGTAATCTTTAGGGAGAATGAGGGATATTTATACTTGCCTGTTTTCTTATAGTTGAAGCATGGGGGTAATGTGGTAATATTTATTTGTATTTATTTTATTTCTTTACTTTTTTTATACCGGTATTCAAATAATATCATATCGGTTTTGTTGCGTCTGTCGGTCTCAGGCGGCTTTGACCTCTGTGCCTCACCTTTCTTCCTTCTCTCTCCTCAAGCCTTGGGAAGATGGCTGCTGCCGTGTCTTCATGCCGCTCTCTCCGGCGTCCCCGGAACGGCAACGGCGACGGTGTTCGCCATGGATTTTCTGAGGGCCTCCTAGAGTGCACACGCGCACGCCACCCACGTCTTTATCCTCGTAATGGCGGGAACCTCGGGGGCATCCCCTCTGAGTGATGTCACAACATCCAGATATTTAGCCTGCCCTTCTTTTGCTAATAAACTGAGTTAGCAAGGATTGGACTGCCTCTGGTCTAAGCGGCTCTGCCACTTCCTTGCTGCCACAAGAAAGCCTTCTCTCTGCCCTTTGGGGTAATTCATATCTAACCTCGGTACCCGCTTCTCGGGGGCCCTTATGCTCTCTTACAGGTACCTATCTGGGATATTGGGTACTCGCTCCTCGAGGGCCTGCTCTTCCTACTCTGGTGCCTTACTACCTATTTCTGCCTGCCGGGATCTTCATCAATACAGCTATCTACTTCAGTGAGTAACTAACTTTATCAGTCTGTCTCATCTCCAGCTTCAGTGCTCAGAGTCTACATCCAGGACTTTCCTTACTCCCCTGTGCTGCCTACCATCTACTCGAGTGTGGGACTGGTCTCCTCTGCTGAGGATCCCTGGATTGCTTCTACTAAGTTACCTCACTGCTACCCCTCCTGGGCAGTACGATCGAGCTGTATAATAAATACAAATAATTCTCTGTGTTTGCATGTATAGAGTCTAGCCTAGTACTGCGGCTCCTCACGGGGCTCCTCATCATGGGTGTGACCATCACCGCAGTACCCAAAATTCCACTGCAACACCTCAAAAGCATAACAGATTGCTAACTCCATGAATTCGGCACATCTCACCGCTTTGCAGGCCATTCCAGGCCTGGCCCAGCGAATCTCCGAACAACAGAATTCGTTGGACAACTTGACTGTTGCCTTTAACCAGTTACACGCACAGATTAATACATCGACTACTGCAGGTAAAGAAGTTACACCACCAGAAGTGATGGTCAAGACTACTGTGTCTCTATCTGTTCTAACACGCTTCATGGGTGAAGTGTGGAAATGTAGAGGATTCATCAATCAATGTTGCATGCACTTTTCTCTGCAACCTAACCATTTTCCTACAGCGTATGCCAAGGCCACCTATATCCTTTCGTATTTGGACGGAAGAGCGCTGGCTTGGGACTCACCACTGAGGGAGCGCAATGACCCTATCCTGATTGATCTTGCCGGGTTTCTTGAACTATTCAGATCAGTATTCGATGACCCTGCCTGGTACTCGACAGCAGGATCACCTTTGGTTCATTTAAAACAAGGTAATAAACCTTTGCCAGACTTCACCATTGAATTCAAGATGCTGGCTTCTGAATTACATTGGGACCCTAGGTGCCTGAAGACCCTCTTCTTTGAAGGCCTGAACTCCCGGTTAAATGATGAGCTGGTGGCTCGAGAGATGCCTGAAACCTTAGCAGAGCTGATGAAGTTGGCAGCGAAGATTGATCGCCAACTTCGCGACAAAGTTCAAGAGGTCAAGAGTCACAGAAGATCACTCCACCCCCAGGTCCTGTGTCTGTGAAGAAGAACCAATGCAATTGGGCCACAGTCATTTGACTTCTAAAGAGAGACGAATTTGGAAGAGGTTGGGACTATGCATGTATTATGGACAAGCTGGACATGCTGTTCAAACATGTCTTATATGTCCGGGAAACTGGCAGACCTATATCCCATGGGAGGACTCTTCTTAGGTCTAACTGCACCCTCTCCTCCACTCTCTCTTCCAGTATCCTTGATCTGTGGACCTCTAGAATACCAGACCCTTGCCTTAGTGGATTCTGGGGCAGGGGGAAATTTCGTTTTGAAATGTCTAGTGGAACATTTGTGGATCCCCACCACTACAATGACATCTCCATTACTTTTGTCCTCTATTCATGGAGAGCCCTTGCCAGGCGAAGTAACCCTGCTTACAGAACCGGTGAGCTTACGTACCGGTGCTCTTCATACAGAGACTATTTCCTTCTTTGTGCTAGAGAAGGCTATGCACCCTTTGGTACTTGGGCTACCGTGGCTGCAGAAACATATGCCACAATTCAACTGGGCCACTTTGGAGCTTTCACGTTGGGGTCCAGATTGCCATGGCAAATGCTTGATGGAAGTCTCTCCAATACCAAGCATGCCAACTACCCCGTTGTTGCCTGGGTTGCCACCTCAATATGCATCTTATCAAGATGTATTCTCAAAAGAAGCTGCTAATGTTTTGCCTCCACACACATCATACGACCGCGCAATCAATTTGTAGCTGAATACGGAACCACCTAAAGGAAGGGTCTACCCCCTCTCTGTGGTAGAGAATAAAGTGATGTCAGAGTACATCCAGGAGAATCTCCAGAAAAGCTTCATAAGACCCTCCAAGTCTCCTGCCGGTGCAGGCCTTTTTTTCTTGGAGAAGAAAGACAGAACATTACGTCCATGCATTGACTACAGAGGTCTGAATGAGATCACTATAAAGGACCGCTATCCCTTACCACTCATCTCGGAGCTATTCGACAGGTTACAGGGAGCCAAGATATTCTCCAAGCTTGACCTCAAGGGAGCGTATAATTTGGTTCGTATCTGCTCTGGCGATGAATAGAAGATGGCTTTTAATACCCAGGATGGACACTTTGAATACCTGCTGATGCCCTTCGGCTTGTGCAACGCCCCGGCTATCTTCCAAATCATGATGAACAATATTCTGCGTGATCTACTCTACCAATGTGTCGTTGTCTACTTAGACAACATCTTGATATTTTCCCAGGACCTGCAATCCCATCAGGAAGATGTCAAAAGAGTGCTGCAGAGACTTCGCGAGAACCGCTTGTACGCCAAGTTGCCTAAATGCGAATTCCACAAGGGATCCGTGCCCTTCTTAGGGTACATTGTCTCCAACAAAGGCTTCCAAATGGATCCTCAGAAACTTGAGAGTATTAAAAAATGAACTCAACCCACTGGCCTGAAGGCTCTAAGATGATTTTTGGGATTTACTAACTACTACAGGACCTTCATCAAAAGTTACTCTTCATTGACTGTTCCCTTAACAGCGATGAATAAGAAGGGAGCCAACGTTGCCACTTGGTCTACAGAGGCTGTGACAGTATTTCAGAAGTTAAAAGATGCCTTCTCAAGCAAACCATGTCTCCACCATCCGGACCCTACATGACCCTTCATTGTGGAAGTCGATGCCTCTGACGTAGGCGTGGGGGCCGTGCTAAGCCAGACCAGTGACGCTAAGATTTTGCACCCCTGTTCATTCTTTTCCCAATGCTTCTTGCCAGGGGAGAAGAACTATGGCATTGGGGATAAAGAACTGTTGGCAATAAAAATTGCATTTGAAGAATGGCGCCCCTGGCTTGAAGGTGCACATCAAATCACTGTTTTTACAGATCACAAAAATCTGGAGTACCTCCGTCACGCTCAACGCCTCAACCATAGACAGGCGAGGTGGCCCCTGTTCTTCAACAGATTTGACTTTGTGCTGAAATATCGCCCTGGTGATAAAAATGTCAGAGCAGACGCATTATCTCGCTCTTTTCTCTCAGAAGACGTACCTGATGAACCCCAACACATCATTGGCCTGAAGAGAGTTATTCTCACAGCTATACATCCAGTACCCCCGGGCAAGACCATTGTACCCTGCAATTTAAGAAAGAAATTTCTAACATGGGCTCACGATTCGAAACTGGCCGGATACCCTGGTCAATGGAGAACATTGGCTAAGCTACAGAAATACTATTGGTGGCCCACCATGAAGGAAGACACTCTTGCGTATGTAGTTTCTTGTGCCAACTGTGCCAGACAGAAACCTCCGCCTGGACATCCTTGGGGCCTGCTTCAACCCTTGCCAGCATCAGATGAGCCCTGGACCCACATTGCAACAGATTTTGTCGTGGACTTGCCACTTTCTAGAGGAAACAATTCCATCTGGGTTACAGTGGATCAATTTTCGAAGATGGCTCACTTCGTGGCTCTCCCTGGCTTGCCTTCAGCCATGGAACTTGCTAAACTATTCATCAGTCAAATCTTTCGCCTACAGGGCATGCCTAAATACATTGTTTCTGACAGAGGAGCTTAATTTACAGCTAAGTTCTGGAAAGACTTGTGTAAGAAATTCAACTTTCACTTTCTGTGTCGTCCCCAGCAGCTCAATCTACTGCCAAAGATATACAGCAGCTCTGGAAAGAGACTAAAGAGATGCTCCAGAAAGCAGGACAAAGAGCAAAGTAAAGCTATGATGCTCACCGCAGCAAGGCTCCTGAATTTCAGCCTGTTGATAAAGTCTGGCTCTCTACCAAACATCTAAGACTCAAGCTTCCATCTGCTCGATTTGCTCCATGCTTGTCGGACCCTTTCCTATTCTCCGACGACTGGGCTCACTCACCTATAGTCTGAAGCTTCCACCAGCTATGAAGATTCATAATGCATTCCATGTTTCGCTGCTGAAACCGCTTGTTCTTAGCGAGTTTTCCACCAAAACACCTGAACCTACTCCTGTTGATGCAGAAGAAGACATCAAGTACAAGGTTGATGCCATCCTTCATGTAAGAAAGAGAGGCAGAGTTTGGAAATACCTCCTGTCATGGGAGGGTTACGGACCAGAAGAAAACTCTTGGGAACCATTGGCTAATATCATGGACAAAGAGATGCTTCATCAATTTCATCGATCGCATCCTCAAAAACCAAGACCAGGTAGGGGGTCTGGAGGGGGCCCTTTGAAGGGGGCTACTGTTCGTCCGTCGGTCTCAGACAGCTTCGACCTCTGTGCTTCACCTTTCTTCCTTCTCTCTCCTCAAGCCTTGGGAAGATGGCTGCTGCCGCGTCTTCATGCCGCTCTCTCTAGCGTCCCCGAAATGGCAACGGCGATGGTGTTCGCCATGGATTTCCTGATGGCCTCTTAGGGTACGCACACGCGCACGCCACCCACGTCCTTATCCACGTCATGGAGGGAACCTCGGGGGCGTCCCTTCTGAGTAACGTCACGACATCCGGGTATTTAGCCTGCCCTTCGTTTGCTAACAAACTGAGTTAGCAAGGAATGTACTGCCTCCAGTCTAAGCTGCTCTGCCGCTTCCTTGCTGCCTCAAGAAAGCCTTTTCTCTGCCCTTCGGGGTAATTCATCTCTAACCTGGGTACCCATTCCTCAGGGGCCCTTATGCTCTCTACAGGTACCTAACTGGGATATCGGGTACTCGCTCCTCGAGGGCCTGCTCTTCCTACTCTGGTGCCTTACTACCTACTTCTGCCTGCCGGGATCTTCATCATTACAGCTATCTACTTCAGTGAGTTACTAACTTTATCAGTCTGTCTCATCTCCAGCTTCAGCGCTCAGGGTCTACATCCAGGACTTTCCTTACTTCCCTGTGCTGCCTACCATCTACTCGAGTGTGGGACTGGTCTCCTCTGCTGAGGATCCCTGGATTGCTTCTACTAAGTTACCTCACTGATGCCCCTCCTGGGTAGTACCATCGAGTTGTATAATAAATGCAAATTCTCTGTGTTTGCGTGTATAGAGTCTAGCATAGTACTGCGGCTCCTCACGGGGCTCCTCCCCGTGGGCGTGACCATCACCGCAGTACCCAAGAATCCACTCCAACACCTCAAAAAGATAACATGGTTGACATAATATAATAAACAGAAACAGCATAAAACAATATAAATACAACATATCTAAAATCCTAAAACAATAGCAAATAATATATAATCACTAATCCTGAGGAAGTCATTGCTGTGGTGAAACAAGAGACCTTTGTCAAGGAAGAAAGTTTGGTTTGCAAACCGGTCTAAACTGCTAATGTGGATAAGAGGTTGAAATTGGGATAAAAACAGGGTAACCTTTCTATAATTTCAAGAAACTGCTGCTAATGGATTGATTCTGACCCTCTATTGATGTATGAGAAGATTCTCCAATGTTAAATGACCTTATTGAACTTGAGCAGTCACTGTGCTAGAATTCTGATTGGACATTTGATACTGCTTTATAAAGATACTTATATTGTAATGAGGAACCATATGGACATTTTTTTAAGATTTAAGGGGCAGATTTTCAAAGGGGTACACGCGTACTCCCGAAAACCTGCCCCAAGCTCCCCCTGTGCGTGCCGAGCCTATGTTGCATAGGCTGCCAGCGCGTGCAAAGCCCCGAGATGTGCGTAAGTCCCGGGGATTTCCTGTGGGGCGTGTCGGGGGCTGCAAGCATGGTTCCGGTCCTGTGGGGCGTGGCCACGGCCTCCGGACCAGCCCCCGGACCGGAACATGGCACGCCGACAGTTGGCCCGGCGCGCGCAAGTTACGCCTGCCTCGGGCAGGTTTAACTTTTGGAATAAAGGTGGGGGGGGGGGGAATCAGTTAGGGCGGGGGGTGGGTTAGGGAGGGGAAGGGAGGGGGAGGCAGAAGGAAAGTTCCCTCCGAGGCCGCTCCGATTTCGGAGCGGCCTCGGACAGAACGGAGGCAGGCTCCGCGGCTCGGCACGTGCAGGCTGCCAATTTTGCTCAGCCTTGCGTGCGCCGACCCCAGATTTAAAAAGATAAGTGTGGCTACGCGCGTATCTATTAAAATCCGGTGTACTTTTGTTTGCGCTGGTCGCGCGAACAAAAGTACGCGCGGGCGTAGTTTTTTAAAATTTACCCCTTAATGTTTAATATGTAATTTTGTATCAAGGTATATTGTATTGATTTTTGTACTATAAAAATAGTTTTTGATAATAAAAAATAAATAGATATAATTTTCAGCATTTTTTATTGTATATCATAAGTGTTCATATTTGTTTTTTCTATGTTGACATATGTATTATTGATAATATTGAATACTTTACTAACATTATTTTGAATGCCCAGTAATTTGTAACTATTTGCATATATATAGATATAGATAGGAAGGCTTGAGTACCTAGGCTAGATTCCGTTTTCAGGTCACAATGCTGCTGCCTTCTATTTCTATTGAAAAGCAATATTTGTGTATCAGTTGTGCAGTGTATCATTATGGTAGGAAGGAAGAGTTAAGCCCAAGTTGGTCACAGTTGCCCCCCAGTTAAGGAACACACTGAAATTTCAAAATGAAATATCTGCGCATACCTTCCCTCTTTGTACCTCACTCTACCTCCTTTTCCCCCTGGGTAAAAGTACGTGTTGTGAAAAAGCATGCACATTTTTATCAGCTTTGAGGGGAACATTTTTTAATAATCAATTTTATATGAGTAAATATGTTTATCTGCACAAAAACATTGAAAATTACTCTCCCATGGCTTTTATATGGAGCTGTGAGTAAGAAAACTCAGGAATTAGAAACCCATATAGTCTATGTGCCTCTAGGTGTGCACTTTAAAAAGAATGCTGTACTATGCATGTATTGTGCTTATATATGCACACTCGGAGTAGTCAATTTCTCCACTTCACAGTTTATACAGAAAAATAATTGCTATTCATCTGTTCATGGTAACTAGTGAAGAACAGTGTACTTGTAAACTGAGTCATTTTTGAGGTCAGGTGTACTGTAGCATGTGTTTGATTCAAATGAATTTGAAGGTTGCAATCACTGCCTAACACTTATATAAAGCAAGCTCAAGGTTGAATGATGCATTCAAGTTGCAAAATAAATGTAGAATGGCTAAAAAAAACCCCCACCACTGCAATTACTACAGTGAATATCCATTCAGGTTAGGAATTTTCATCTTTGTTGTTGCTATGGTAATAAGATCCCCTGCTACTAACACATTAAAAACCAATTCTGCAAAACTGTTGCCACCAATATTGAAGATATACAGAGACAAAAACATTTTTGCAATAATTTTGAGGTGCCTGACTTGCAGTTGGAAGTAGGATGAAACCTTCAGTATATAAGTATTTTGAAAACAATTTGTGGTAGTTATAATAAATTGTAATTTATTTATTCTTTTTACTTTCCTTTTCCAAATCTAAGCTCAAGGTGAGTTACAATTCAGAACACATACCTGTTGCTTAAATCATTGAGTTCATTAGGAATTATTTAAATACCATGGAGTTAAAAAAGTTGTTATTAACAATAATAAATAATACCAATATAGAAACATAGAAATGACGGCAGAAGAAGACCAAACGGCCCATCCAGTCTGCCCAGCAAGCTACACACTTTATCCTTTTTTTTTTTTCCTTTTTCTCTCTCCCACCTGTTACTATTGGCTTCCAGTACCCTCCAGCCCTAATTCCCCTCCACCCCACCACCAATGTACAGAGCAGCGCCGGATCTGCATCCAAGTGAACATCCAGCTCAATTAGGGGTAGCAACCGCTGCAACAAGCAGGCCACACCCCTGCCCCATACTCTTACCCACCCCTGTTTTGTTTATTTTTGGAGATGGCAGCCCTCCATCCTTCCGCTCCATGAAGGTGGAACACCAACCACTGGCCACTGGCATCCCGCTCCGTGAATGCCTCTGTGGCTACTGCCGCTCCGTGCAGTGTTTTGCTGCCTCCTCTTTATTCACATCCTCTAGACTTGATGGATCCACAGTGTTTATCCCACGCCCCTTTGAAGTCCCTCACAGTTTTAGACTTCACCACTTCCTCCGGAAGGGCATTCCAGGCATCCACCACCCAATAAAAATACATTGGTATGCATATATGACATTGGTGATATTTTTAAGCACTGAAAAAAATTGGTAATTAACAGTAGGAAAAATGTCTATTATACATTTAGTATTTTCAGTAATGGAACTGTTACCTAATTCAGGAAAACGATTGCCCATCCCCTACCATTAAGGGAACCAAAAAAAGCAAAGAAAGACCCGCAGGACTGATGCTAAGATGGCAGCTTCTCAGGACTCAGTAGAAGCAACTACAATTAATGACATGGTGCTGGTAGAGATCACAGCAGTCGTGGTTGTGGCTTTGGAAGATAAACTTTCTGGAACCTCAGCACAACTGCTGGAGGTGAAAAATACACTTACCAAGCTGAGTCCCCATATTGAACAAGCCGAGGGTTACATCTCAGTATTGGAGGATGACTCGATTGTTACGAGCGTGGCCTCCGGCAGCTGTTATGGACCGAGGGTTTGAAGGCCTTCGGCTATTGTTACGAGCTCGGAGGCAATGTCGTTCTAAGCGGTGTTGTGAGCCCTTGAGCCACCACAGGACTCAGGGAGGAGCCCCAAGACACACTGCAGGAGGTGAGCTGGTGCGAGCATGGGTAACGAGGAGCAGAACAAGGCTGAAGCAAAGACAAGGTTTGACCCTCTACCGGATCTGCACGCTCCAGGATGACCAACAACGCAATGTTGATCGATGAACAGTCCTTCGACCGTTCCATGCCTTTCGGCCTGCCGTTGGGTATGGCAAAAGGCGGCAGGCCGGACAGAGGACAAGGGCAGACAGAGTCCTTGGAACACAGAAGAATTTTGACGAAGACTCAGGTGAGGACACTGTAGACGAAGACCCAGGCAAGGACACTGTAGACGAAGGCAAGGATCAAGGCACTGTAGACAAAGGCAGGAGGTCAAAGCACTGGGTCGAGACTGCTACGCAGCGTGCCCTACACAGTCCACCCGTGAGACTGGTCGCGGACCACGCTGGGCTCGAAGCAGGCTTAGGAGAGATAGTGGAAGCTGATACCGGAACATGACGAAGATACTGAAGAGGCCTGCACTGGGGCGCGCCCTACACAGACCACCCGCGGGACTGGTCGCGGACTACGCTGGTACGGAGTAGGTTCGAACGGAGTCTTGACATGGACAGACGCGAAATGCAAGAGGCTCCGAAGACCGGGACAAGATTTAAGCACAGGATTCACGATTCTCAAGATTAAAAACTTAGGACTGAAGCAGAAGTCTTCCGGAGGGTTGCACTGCGAAGATGAGGATTGCCTTTGTACCATGAGGTGCCCTACACAGCCACCCGTGGACTGGTCGCAGACCACGACAACAGCACGCCAGGAAAGTGGACATCAAGGAACCAAGACATGGAGGCAGAGGCGAAGGCAAAGGCTCAGGAAGGACATCAAACATCAGGAGGTACAAACTAAGAACATCAGGAACATGAAGACATCTGAAGACATGGATGAAGGACATCAGGAGCATGAAGACAGCTGGAGACCTGGACGAAGAACATCAGGAACACGAAGACGAAGCCGTCAAAGCAGGAGAAGACCACGGAGGACCTGGACCGGTCAGAAGACACAGACAGCTGTGGAACCCAATCCGAAGGCCAGGAGTGACTGAAGAGGAACCCCTTAAAAAGGGCTGAAGCAGGAAGTTGTCATTGGGTTGAGCCCGGGGCATATCCGGCCGCGGACCCTTTAAATGCAGAGAAGAGGCGCGCGCCGGCACCTAAGAGGAAACAGGAAGGAGAAGCACCATGGACAGTGGCACCCAGCCGCACGAAGGAGAAACAGAGCAGAGAGGAGCAGGCAGGCTTCAGGACTGCCTTCTGCCATCCGACGAGGACCCCAGCGATGACATCGCGGCTCCCTGCTGTGGAGGCAGGCCAGCGGCGGCTCCAGGCCGCACAAGGAGCTGGAGGGCATCGGCAGCAGTGGCTCTAGGCCGCATTGGGGGTCGGCAGCACGGCGGTTCAGGCCGTGACTGCCGCGAGGCGGGGTCCAACGCTGGAGGCTGCTTGAAAAGGTGAGAAGCCTGCTCGCAGAGAGTAGCTCCGCGGGCAGGGATTGTAACATCGATTGCATGCACTGCCAAAATGGCTTCCCTCGAACAGACTCTAGCCAAACAAGCCAACAAACTCGATCTCAAGAATAGGTCAAGGCGTTCTAACCTAAGGTTTATTGGACTCCTTGAATCTATTGAAGATTAGAATCAGAATCTTGGATCTTTTCTTGAATCTTGGCTGCCTGACAGCTTAAATTTACTGCACCTGAGATCACATTTTTATATTGAAAGAGATTATCAGCTAGGACCTCGAAAGGAATCCGAGTCTCGTCCCAGAATTGTGATCATGAAAATTTTAAACTTTGCCTCAAACAGTCCATCCTACAGACTTACTGTAAGTGCCCAGATCTATCTGTTGCGGTCCCGACCACCCCTCTCCTGATAGGGCTCAGGCCCGCCTACCTCCGCTCCAGCGCTCGCCGGATTCCGCCCGGTCCGGGCCCCGGTGGGTCCTCTCTTCACGCGCTTCCCAAGTGGTGGTCGCCATTACGGGCCTGCTCCTCTCCGGCCTCGCGCGCACGTGCGTGTGGACGCCCTTCTTGTGTGCCCAGCTCCCGGAAGCCCGGCCCCGCCCTCGCGGCTGACGTCACGCCCGGCTTCCGATATAACCGGCGTTCAGACGTTCCTTAAACGCCTTGCAACGAGGTTCCCAACTTCTTAGTTGCTTCCAGTTGCATTCCTGCTGTCCTCCTGCTGCCTGCCTCTGACTCCGGTTTGCTTCTGACTCCGCTACAGCCCGCTGCCTGCCTCTGACTCCGGTTTGCTTCTGACTCCGCTACAGCCCACTGCCTGCCTCTGACTCCGGTTTGCTTCTGACTCCGCTACAGCTCGCTGCCTGCCTCTGACTCCGGTTTGCTTCTGACTCCGCTACAGCTCGCTGCCTGCCTTTGACTCTGGTTTGCTTCTGACGTCGCCGCAGCCTCCGGTCTGCCCTGCCTCTACCCGGCCTCCTGCTCTGCTTCAGCCGGCTGCCTAGCCCACCCGGGTTGCCACAAACTCTTATCTCACTCTGCCTGCCCTGGTTCCAGCGTCCCTTCTGGACCAGTCCTTCGACCCGCTCTTTCTCTGCTGTTGATAGGCCTCCGGCCTTCTCTCCGCCTCAGCTTTTCTGGACATTCATTAACAGCGCCTAAGTCCCAAGGGCCCGGGTCCCTACGGGCTCCTCCCGGGGGGTCCCCGGCTCCGGGTGAAGCCTTGCCAGGTAGTGTCTCTGCCTCCCGGCCTTCCCTTTCACCTTCTGTAGGCCGGCCCAAGGGTCCACCATCCTCTCCAGCAGCATCAAGCCGCAACACTATCTTATAACTCTCAGAATGTGCGCATCTTCCAAGACTATTCATGCCGGTTCTCTGCCATGCACCGAGGCTTTTCGCCATTATGTGATATGCTGATCAAGCGCCAGACTAAATTCGCACTTCTCTTCCTGGCCAAGCTTAAGGTCTGGTACAATGGCCAAGTGAAAACTTTTGACAATGTACAGGAAGCCCAGAACTTCATCGAGTCAATGAATTGCTGATCTCAAGAAGCTGGGAAGAAAAAACGTCAGTGTTGCCATGACTCTAACTGATCCCAGTTTCTGCTTAACCATCTTGTTAATGGAGGCAGGCCATTCTTTAGGACTTGGTGGCCAGCCATATTGGAAGACTTATGACTGACGAATGGAGGTAGATTTCATTGGATTGACTCGTTCATTTAAGCCCTGCGTATGGTTGTCTTATCTTGGGTATTTCATGCTTAACTATACTTTGGCAGCCTAGTTTGACTACGGTTAAGCGAGCTGCCTCAGGGACTATCAATTCTGGATTTTTCATTTTTAGGACAGTTTTCACCTTTTTCCTATTGTATTTCCTATTGTATTTCTATTGAAACTTCTCACCTGTATGGGAGTGGGGGGCAGAGCACCCATACACATCTTTAACATGACCTTTCTTCCCCGTATTGGATGGAGAATTAGATATTCAGGGGGGTTTTGGTGGAATTGGGAGGGGGAAAGGGGGTTTTGGAACAAGTATTTTTTGATGTGGTTCTAAGGAGATCTATCTCATGGAGAGGGGAATTTCAATTTGGTGAAATCCAAAAAAGTTGTTTAACTGTGTACTTTCACAGGTCAATTGGATTAGGGCTACTAATAAGTCGCTAAGGGAATTAGAAGTCATTACAGAGACAAATTCCTTATTGGACTCTCCCATGTGGGGCTGGCTGGGGGCCCTCACATCATGTTTCTTTATTGAATATCTGCCTCCCTTTCTGTATCCTTCTTTTTTCCTTTATATGGTGATATAACCCGAATAGTTACTTGAAATGTCAATGGCTTAGGTTCCCCTATAAAGAGGAAGAAAGTATTGCATCATCTAAAGAAGTGCTTTCATTTAGGAAACCCACCTGACAGAGGCAGAATCCAAAAAGCTCAACAGGGAAAGGGTTGGTGCCTGTCATTATTCAGAAGCAAAGGGCAAGAAAGGAGGGGTTGCCATTCTCATAAATAAAACCTCCAATTTTCAGCTGCTTAAAATATTTTGGGACTCAGAGGGTAGATTTTTGATCATCACGGGTTCCCTAAGTGGGAAGATGGTATCTCTTTGTAATTTGTATGCTCCCAATAATTATTCCCATGTATTCTTTACCTATATACTTAACCAGCTGGTCCTCCACACAAAAGGGCTACTGATTGTAGCAGGCGACTTTAATTATTTTTTAGATCCTACTCTAGATAAGTGCCCTCCAAGCCCTGTTTGGAATCTAAAATGTGAAATGGGGTTGCGTTTTTGTGTAAAGAAAGTGGTCTCCTAGATGCTTGGCATACCCTGCATCCTGAGGAGAAACATTTATGTCTCCAGGGCTCATGCCTCTCTGTCAAGGATAGATAATATCTTGATAGCCTGAGAGGGTTTCCCATTTGTTATCCAGGCCGAAATTGGCCCACAGGATATTTCGGATCATGTGACTGTCTGGATTGATCTCCAGCTCTTTAACCTAGAGTTGGGAGTAGCGTATTTGGAAGTTTCCTAGTTATTTAAAAAATGATGTTGATTTTCAGCTATTCCTTCAGAAGTGGGAAGATTTTGCTCTTTTTTTTTTTTAATTCTTTATTTATCAGCTTTTCAATTTTACAAATCAAACAACACGTTTGTAGCAGAAACTTCAGGTAATTCCATGAGAAGAGGTTTGTTTTTTTTAATCAAAAACCAAAATCCTCATATCATGAGTAATACAGAAGAAAAGATAATACAAAGAAATATTTTCCACTTTTATAATATGGATTACCTTATTAAACAAACAATGAATCTAGTTCTGGGGGCAGAATATGGGAGATTATAATATACTACTTCACTTCAGAAGAAACAAGATGGTCAGATGGCCATACCTGGAGTCTCTTATTATTACAACACAGGGGTTGATGTACTAGGTTTTTTTGAATCAATAAACATCTTTCATTGATCTGGAGAGAAAAAAATATAACATCCATCTCTTTTTTTCACCATGCACTTGCATGGGAAACGTAATAGAAATGTAAATCCTAAATCAATCACTTCTTGATGAAAAGTAAGAAATTTCTTTCGTCTCAATTGAGTAACCAAAGCCAAGTCTGGAAAAACTTTTATAGAAATATCCAAAAATTTTACTGGGAATTTCCTGAAATATGTTTTCATTACTTTGTTAACTTCGTAAGTGGAAACTAGGGAAACCAATAGCGTACCCTTATCTAGATTTGTTAAATCATTTTGTAAAAGCTCATTGGTTTCTCTATTCACATTTCTAGATCTTGGTAAAAAGTAACAAGTATTAATAACAGGAATCTCCTCATTTGGAAAACCCAGTCCTTCTATGAAAAATCTTTTAAGAGTGACAAAGGGAGTTTCCCCTATTACTCTTGGAAAGTTTAAAATTCTTATATTCATATTCTTTGCATTATTTTCTAGTATTTCTAGACGCCTAGCTAGCGTCTCTTTATCCTTTACTACTGCCATTTTAAATTCCTGAGTTTTCTTGTCCTTAATTTCCAGCTCAGATAGTCTATCTGTTATTTTTTTAACTTCTCGTTGGGTCTCACCCAACTCTTGATGTTGTTTCAAAGATGTTTGATCAAATTTCACACTTAATGATTTCACTTCCAACGCTAATCCAGCCATCATGTCCCATAAGTTGTCTAAAGTCACGACAGATGGGCAGGTAAGGGGAGCCACAAGCTGGCTTGTACCTGCTGCGGTATGGTTTCCCGGATCCTCAACACTTTCTCCAAAAGAAAGACTCACATTCGATGGTCCTCGTCCGTTCACCACCAAACTCGCAGGGGCACTCCCGGACTGCTGTTCTGCCGGGTGTTCCAAGTCTTGCGGTTTCTTCCCTGTTAGTTCTCCTCCTGCTCCGGCACTGTGGACGGAAGTAGAAGCACTTCCTGTTCCCTCCTCAGAGCTTTCCCCTCCTTCTCTCTGCGCTGGTGGCTTTCTCAGTTCAGGACTCAGCGATACCTCCTCTGCCGAGTCAAGCGGTACTCCCACTCCGCTAGGCACATCAGGATCCTCAGACACTGGCGTTTTCCCAGGTATTGACATGAACTTGGTGATTTCAATCTGGCTTGTTGAGGTTTCCAGTTCATTTCTGTTTATAATTTATGGTCCCTTTATTCTGTATTTGATGAGGTCTGTGTTCTGCATGTATGACTGAGGTGAGGTATTCTGCTAGTATGCAGTTTCTGTGTAAGGATCTATAGCAGGCTGGCTTGTTCTGTTTACCTAATAGGAGGTGTATTGGTGTTTAGAGCCTGGTGTAATATGTGCAGTGGTGCCTATTCATAGTTAGGGTGTTTACTGTTTGAGGGCTTGTAGTTAGTGATCTTTTAATATGGGAGGTTTAGTATATTGTAATTGTAATTCAGTTTATTATGGGCTTTCTGAGGGTAGAGCCCACATTCAACATACATTATTATAGGCCTAATGTCTTATGCATTCCAAATGTGTTTTGTACCTCAGAAGACATAAGAACATAAGATATGCCATACTGTGTTAGACCAAGGGTCCATCAAGCCCAGTATCCTGTTTCCAACAGTGGACAATCCAAGTCACAAGTACCTCGTACCCAAGCATTAGATAGATCACAAGCTACTATTGTTTTTTAATTACCATCATAGCAGTTTATGGATTTATCCTCTAGGAATTTATCCAAATCTTTTTTAAACCCAGTTACACTGACTGCTATAACCACATCCTCTGGCAATGAATTCCAGAGCTTAAGTATGCGCTGAGTGAAAATGAATTTTCTTTGATTTATTTTAAATGAGCTACTTGCCAACTTCATGGAATGCCCCCCGGTCCTTCAATTATCTGAGAGAATAAATAACCTATTTATATTAACTTGTTCAAGTCCTTTCATGTATTTGTAGACTTCTATCATATGCCCCTCAGTTGTCTCTTCTCCAGACTGAACAGCCCTAACTTCTTTAGCCTTTCCTCATAGGGCAGCTGTTCCATGCCCCTTATCATTTTGGTTACCCTTCTCTGCACTTTTTCCCATGCAGCTATATCCTTTTTGAGATGCGGTGACCAGAACTACACACAGTATTCAAGGTGTGGTCTCAACATGCAGTGATACAGAGGCATTATGACATCCTTCATTTTATTTTCCATTCCCTTCTTAATAATTCCTAACATTCTGTTTGCTTTTTTATATATATATATATTATCCACTATGACGCTTACATCTCTTTCCTGGGTGGTAACTCCTAAGATAGAACCTAACAATGTGTAACTACAGCAAGGGTTATTTTTCCCTATATGCATCACTTTGCACTTGTCTACATTAAATTTCATCTGACATTTGGACGCCCAGTCATCTAGTCTCACAAGGTCCTCCTGCAATTCATCACAATCTGCTTGAGATTTAACTACTCTGCTTAATTTTGTGTCATCCGCAAATGTGATCACTTCACCGTTGTACCCTTTTCCAGATCATTTATAAATATATTAAAATGCACTGGTTTAAGTACAGATCCCTGAGGCACTCTACTATTTACCTTTTTCCACTGTGAAAACTGACCATTTAATTTTACTCTCTGTTTCCTGTCTTGTAACCAACCTGCAATCCAAAAAAGGTCATCACCTCCTATCCCATGACTTTTTAATTTTCTTAGAAGCCTCTCATCTGGGACTTTGTTGAACGCCCTCTGAAAATCAAAATACACCACATCTAATGGTTCACCTTTTTCCACACTTTTATTCACCCCTTCAAATAAAATGTAGATTTGTGAGGCAAGACTTCCCTTGTGTAAATCCATGCTGGCTGAGTCCCATCATACCATGTCTATCTAAATGTTTTGTGATTTTATTCTTTATAACAGTTTCCACAATTTTTCCCAGCATTGAAGTCAGGCTCAATGGTCTATAGTTTCTTGGATCACCCCTGGATCCCTTTTTAAATATAGGGGTTACATTGGCCATCTTCAAATCTTCAGGTACATCAGATAATTTTAATGATAGGTTACAAATTTTTACTAATAGGTCTGAAATTTTATTTTTTAGTTCTTTCAGAACCCTGGGGTGTATACCATCTGGGCCAGGAGATTTACTATTCTTCAGCTTCTCAATCAGGCATACCACATCTTCCAGATTCACCATGATTTAGTTCAGTTGATCCCCCAATGTCCTTTTTCATGTAAAATTAATTATTATAAATGCAGAAATGTTAACTGTGTGTGATAAGGGCAGAGGGTATAGGCACAAGGCTGTAAAGTTCACTTAGGATGCCTAAACACCTTGCACTGGCCCAGAGAGAGTGTGCTACATAAAGACCCCCACCATTCACCCATCTTCCATTTCTGCAAGGGAAAATGCTGGGGAAAAAATGGGAGGGTTCCTGGGAGTATGGCAGGGTTGCCAGCTTCCTAGAACATTATCACTGACATTCTATCTGCTACTCCTCTGGGAACTCTGACCACTACTTTTCCCCTTCCTCAGCATCTGAAATAACCAAAAGGGCCAGACTATAAAAGACCCCCTTGCCCCTCTTGATAATTTGACTATACCATGCCAAGGGTCACCATCTCATCCCTTCCCTTAAGGAGCACCATCTCATCCCTTCCCTTAAGCAGCAGATTGTCTTGAGTCACCTGTTAACCTGCTCTTCCATTCTCTGCTCTGCTGCCTCGATCTGACCTCCCATCTCAGCAATCTCGCTACGCAGCTCCCCTATTGTTGCTAAGATCTCTCCTTTCACTTTTGTGAGATCTGCTTTTATCTCCCAAAACCTTCTGTTCATTTCTTCCCACTCTACCTGTGCTGGTTCTGCTGCACCTTCTAGCTCCATTGGACTCTGATTTGGCCTGCTTACATTGCACCTTGGCCTTCACCACACACCACATACCTGACATTTTGGCACCAAAATATGACTTGATTTCTCTGGTTTTCTTTCATGTCAACATACTGGCCAAATGTAAGATTCGAGTCCCACCATTTATATTGAATTTTCCTGCTGAACCCTGCATATTTTTGCTGAATTCTCAGTGCCTAGATCACGAGCCCACTTTTAGGCTGTCGTAAGGGACTGTGATGTCACTTCCTAGACTTTTTCTAAGCATGCAAGGTTATTAATTGCTTTGTCTGGATGTAGTTTTTCTGAAAAACAATCTTCCATTTCAAAATCAATGGTCAAACATTTCAGTATGTTTTAGCCTGTATCAAGTAGTGGGGTGGAAAAGGTTGTTTTTGTGTTGATTTATTTTTGCTTAAAGAGGACTAAGAAACATTTGCGACATTAGTTCATCATATTTACTAAGCATAATTTTTTTTGGTTTTGTTTAAGCCCCTTTCCATGTCAATCTTTGTTTAGGTAAGGGACCACCCTGAAATAATGCAGAGTAAGGAAAAACCGGCTGGAGCCCTGCATTGGGATTCTTTCAGTACGGACAGCTTAAATTGTTAGACCCAACAGGATCACACACAGTCACTAAAAGAAGAATCTTCACACAAAAAGTGTTGTTTCAAAACAAAGTTTACTAAAAAAAATAGTGACGATAAAAGAGCAAGAAAATCCACCCCCAAACTTTTGTTTTCTCTCAAAACATACAGGTCACAGTCCAGAAAAGAAAAATAGTAAAAAACACAAAGCAATAAAATAAATCCCAGGGGTCCTTAATGTCCTCTTGTGCCTCCAAGGCCTTCTCAAAATAAGTGCAGGCTCTGTTGTTACAGTCACAGAGTTCCTGTGAAAGCTGCTGTTCTTCGGTAAGGGCTCCCCTCTCCTTGGAATGGATTATTCCAAATTATTCCTCACAGAGTATTCTCAAATGTCTCCTCCACAAAAATCAGATAGACCACACTACTGCAGATGTGCAGAATTTACTAGAGATCCTAAATCATATGTCAAATGTACAGAGGGTCAAATCCACCTCCTTTCAAAACAAAAGCAAGAAGACAGTAAAACTGGGAAACAGGCCTACTCTGAAAATGATATTTGAGCTTCTAGGACAGACTAGCAGGGAAATATTGTGAGTGAACCACATAATCAAGCCTCTGCTAGAAGTAATCCAGCAGAGAAAAGTAAAACAGAGAAAGATTTCTGAGATCTAGCCACACTATGTTTATTTAAATATCTTTTTCTGTGGCTCAAAGAGAGAACGAGAGTGAGGAAAGCTTCCTGGAGAGCAGCTGCCTAATTTTTCCGTCAAATAAGTAAGTTCCTTTCTGTGTGGGAAACAGTTTAGTAGAACTAGGGGTCATGATTTGAAACTCCAGGGAGGAAGACTTAGAAACAATGTCAGGAAATATTGCTTCATGGAGAGGGTGATGGATGCCTGGAATGCCCTTCTGGATGAAGTGGTGAAGACTAAAACTGTGATGGATTTCAAAGGGGCATGGGATAAACTAGGGCTTACCAAACCTGTCCTGGGGACCCCACAGCCAGTCGGGTTTTCAGGATATCCACAATGAATATGCATGAGACAAATTTGCATACCATGGAGCTCAGTATATAAAAATTTATCTCATGCATATTCATTGTGGATATCCTGAAAACCCGACTGGCTGTGGGGTCCCCAGGACAGGTTTGGGAACCCCTGGAATAAACACCGTGGATCCCTAAAGGCTAGAGGATGGGAATAAATAAAAGAGCTTGGGGGTAATCTGCACGGAGTGGCAGTTACTACCCTTAACAGAAACGTGGGGGTAGCCTGCTCGGAGCGGCAGTTACTTACATGGGACCATTTTGGTCTTTTGCTGCCATCATTACCTTGTTATTATGTTACTATGGGAAGTGAAAACTGTATGTAGTTTATACTTACAGCATAGTTCATCGATAGAAGTAGTGCTAGAGCCGGGAACGGGTAAGTTTGTACCCTGCTCCTGGCAAGGATTTTTGGGTTTTGGCGAGATGGGGGGAGGTTCTGTGGGGGGAGGGGTTAGGACTGGGGTGGGTAGGGTGGGAGGATCCAGCGGCAGCACAGGATTATAATGTTGATAGAAATAGGGTTCAGAGGGAGAAGGACCAGAATCAAACCCTGGGACATTTTCACTATGTATGAAGGGTTGAGAAGTGGGGCTGAAAGGCCCAACAGGGCTTCTGTAAAATTTGAGGAGTGGGAAGGAGGAAATTGAGCCACGGTTCCCTTTACTTCTTTTTCTTTTTAAAACATTGGTACTTAACTGGATAGCTTTTGAAGATATACAGTTAAATAGCAAGTTATCCATCCACACAAATCCGGATAACTAAATACTCTAACCAGATATATTCAAACATAGCCGGTTAGGTATTTTAATTATGTGACTATATGTAGTCAGATAACTTTAGGTTAGTATATTCAGTGGAATGTTTCTCACTGAATATACAGGACAAGTTATCCAGCTAATTATACCTGGATAGCTTGTTTACTAATTAGTTTACTGAATATTAGCCTGATAATCTTTCTGCTGTCATGTTGCTGTGTTTCTGTGATTGGACATCTCAGGAGTCCACGTCTCCAGCAAACCATGGGGATTTGGATTTGGAATACTCAAAGGGGTATATTTATGATTCCAATAAATCTTTTGAAGAAAAGACATTGATGGATCTCACCTCCAACCCCTCTCCTCGGCCAAATAGAAGGAATCCCCTCCTGAGGATCTCTCCTGCACAGGATTTGTCAGGAGAATGGCAGAGTCCATTCCATTTACTTTACAGATTGAGGATAAATTTAGAAACAAAATGCTGGACATCATTCAGACTGTGGATCCCCCTAAGGAGGTCATGGCAGTCTTAAGTCCATGAAATCCTTCAGGCAATGCACACAAAGATGTGATAGAACCTCTTCTCTATGGCTCCCATTAACAAGAAGGTGGATGTAATTTAACTCATCCAGAAGGCTCCTGGATTCAACAAAAGACAGCTGCCACATCAATCTGTGTTGTTTGAATCCATTCTCAAGAAGCCTAAGATGACTAGGACTCATTCCTTGGTACCCCCAGGGACCCTGAACACTCTTAGGAGGAAGGTTTTCTAGGAGGTTATGCTCAATGCCTGCATAGTCTGCTACAAGCTCTTCATAGGCCATCATATGCAGGACCTGCTGAAGCAGAGGCAGGGGGTGGCCAAGCAAAGGCAGCATGATACCCTTCAGTCACTGAAGGACAAGGGCATGGGATGTTTTTGAGACAACGAAAAGAGTCTCTGTTTTAGGAATTCATACCCACAGCCTCAGCTGTCTACAGATCTCAGATCTCCATCTAGAAGTTCATGAATGATTCGCTGACATGCCATGTACAAATCCTGTGCAGGGTGAAGAAGCAGATGCATGGATTCAGGAACACTGAGCAACACTCCCATAGGTCTCTGCTGACACTCCAGACCTAGCCTTCTCATCCAGGAGAGTTGGACAGAGGAGGCACTTCTTCCAACTGAAGAGATGCTATCCTCCATCCCCTTGGTCCCATCAACAGCAAACCCATCCTAGGTCGCCCTAATCTACATAGCCAGCATCTCAGTACCCATGCCAGAGAACTTTCCCTTTGGAGGCAAGCTGCAGTTTTACATAAACTGGTGGCCTAATGTAATTTCAGATGCATGGATCAGAAGAGGATACATATTAATCTACTGGGTATCCCACCAAATTGACCACCAGACCCCAGTTGGAGTCGCTTGACTCATCAAGAACTGCTACAAAGGTTGTTCTCTTTCTTATACGCATATTGTCCTTACAATGGATGTACCCAAATTGGGCTGTGGAGCTTCTGATCCATGCATCTGAAATTACATTAGGCCTCTGTATTCAAGGTCTCTGGTCTGCTCAGGAGAAGTCCTATCAGATAAACTTCCCAGAGCTCTGTGTGATCCAGTAAAGGCTCTCAAAGATTGGTTGTCCAACAAAGTCATCCTGGATCAAATGGACAAACAGGTTGCGATGCACTACATCAACAAGTAGGGAGGCACATGATCATACCTCCTATGTCGAGGGATGGTTCTCAGGGCCACATATCTAGCTGGTATAGAGAATGTCCTGGCAGATAGACTGAGTCAGTCTTTAAAACCCCACAAACGATCAGTGGACAGGGGATAATAGCAAATCAGATATTCAGTCAGTGGGGCACATCTATGGTGTATCTATTGCATCCCCCCAGAACAAGAAGGTCCTATTTTTCTGTTCCAGTAAGAGGGGGCAGAGCAAACTAGCCTCCTGTGCCTTTGCCCTGGATTGGGGCTGTACATGTATCCTCCAATTCTTCCAGTTGCAAAGACACTATTGAAGCTTAAAGAACACAGGTGAGCTCTGATACTCATAGTCCCCTTTTGATTGAGACAGATCTGGTTCCCATTCCTCAGGGAGATGTCCAACAGGGAACCAATCAGATTGGGATTTCCCCAGATATCATCACTCACAATCAGGGCAGGTTACACCATCCAACATTAGGTCTTTGGCACTCACTGCCTGGTTGTTGAGAAGCTGACCCTTCAACCCCTTGATCTATCTGTGGATGTATCTCAAATTATTTGGGCCTAAAGAAAGGATTCCACTAGAAAGTCCTATGGTTTTGAGTGGAGAAGGTTTGCTTTGTGATGTAAGCATAAGAACCTAGATCCTTTCTCCTGTTCCACATAAAAACTGCTTGATTATCTTCTATATCTATCAAAGTCTGGCAAGACCAACTCAGAAAAATTCATCTTAATATAATTGGTGCTTATCATTACAATACAGCTTTTAATAAAAAATGATTTAGTTAACATGATTTGCTCTAGCTACCCATTAAACCCAAGTTCTACTTTAACCATGAAGGGACACAATCCAGTGGGAGCACTGAGAGGAGAGGATCACCTTGCTGGTAGCTGAAAGGAATCAGTAAGTTTTTGTTTGGGAAATTGTCTTTTTTAAAAGTATTGGAGCAAAGTTAACTATTTGGGAATATTATTTAGTGTGTTTGTGTTTTTGTGCTTTTAATAGTCAGTAAGACAGCGAATAAACAGAAGTTAGACTGTATTTTTAAATAGTCAGTAAGGCAGCTAGTAAGCAGAAGTTAGAGTGTTTGTATATTAAAAATAAAACAAAAAAAAGATAAAAGTAGCCAGAAACTAGAAATAAGCTAGGAGCTGTGTATACCTAAGTAAAAAGGTTGAAAAGTTCAGTTCAGTTACTCACCTTGGAAAGGTGTTGAGGTAGTGTGATTTGGTTTGATTAGGTACCAACATTTGTTAATCAAGGGAGCAGTGAGTCACTCTGGCTGACTAACTGAGGTTAGACTGTTTGTATTTCTCAACCCTCCCACCCCTCACCCACCCACCCCTAGCTCATCCTTTAATTTATAGGCAGGTGCCTCTTTAAAAAAAAAAAAAAACCCAACAACCTTATTGAGAGTTTGATCATTCCCCTGCAGGCCACTGCTAGACATATAGTGAATTCACTAATACATTTAAAAAACATTAATTAGACACATTCCTACTCCCATAGAAACCTAAAACTTAAGTAGGAACTGAACACATTTGAAATGAAGGCAGAAATCCAGCAGCAAGAGGGGAGCTTCCCAGTCTTTTGCTTCGAGTGTCACATGTATGATTTTTTACCTGCCGGTGAGAAATTGTACATGTGCATGAGATGCAAAGAGCTCCTGGCTCTTAGAGAACGAGTCTGATCTCTGGAGGTTAGAGTGGCAGAACTGGAAGAGCTGAGGCAGATAGAGAGGTATATAGATGAGACTTTCAGGGACATAGTAGTTAAGTCCCAACTTCAGACTGGCAGCCCTGGTGCTGCCTCGGAGGAAGAAGGTCTCATGATTGGAGAGCATCAACCTGGTGCAGCAGGAAAGGATCCTGTAGCAAGGACCTGCTCTCTAGGTGATGCATTGTCCTTTCGCACCGAGGATACCTCCCCAAGACCTACTGTCCAGGAGGGAAGAGTTAGGTCGGCCGTCATAGTTGGTGATTTGATTATTAGGAATGTAGACAGCTGGGTGGCTGGTGGGCATGAGGATCGCTTGGTAACATGCCTACCTGGTGCGAAGGTGGCGGACCTCATGCATCACCTAGATAGGATTTTAGACAGTGCTGGGGAGGAGCCGGCTGTCGTGGTACATGTGGGCACCAATGACATAGGAAAATGTGGGAGGGAGGTTCTGGAAGCCAAATTTAGGCTCTTAGGTAGAAAGCTTAAATCCAGAACCTCCAGGGTAGCATTCTCTGAAATGCTCCCTGTTCCACACCCAGGTCCCCAAAGGCAGGCAGAGCTCCGGAGTCTCAATGCGTGGATGAGACGATGGTGCAAGGAAGAGGGATTCAGTTTTGTTAGGAACTGGGGAACCTTTTGGGGAAGGGGGAGTCTCTTCCGAAGGGATGGGCTCCACCTTAACCTGGGTGGAACCAGACTTCTGGCGCTAACCTTTAAAAAGGAGATAGAGCAGCTTCTAAACTAGAACAAAGGGGAAAGCAGACAGTCGCTCAGCAGTGTATGGTTTGGAGAGAGGTATCTTCAAAGGATAGTAATGATGCATTAGAATTAGGGCATCCTAACATTGAGGTTCCAATAATAAGAAAAGTAGTCCAAGTGCCTGTAACTAAAAACTCACCTGAGCTAAAAAATTCCAACTTATCACTATCAATTAAAAAGCAGAATGAAAATACAAACAAAAAACAAACTTTGAAATGTTAGAACATAAGAACATAAGAAAATGCCATACTGGGTCAGACCAAGGGTCCATCAAGCCCAGCATCCTGTTTCCAACAGTGGCCAATCCAGGCCATAAGAACCTGGCAAGTACCCAAAAACTAAGTCTATTCCATGTTACCATTGCTAATGGCAGTGGCTATTCTCTAAGTGAACTTAATAGCAGGTAATGGACTTCTTCTCTAAGAACTCATCCAATCCTTTTTTAAACACCGCTATACTAACTGCACTTACCACATCCTCTGGCAACAAATTCCAGAGTTTAATTGTGCGTTGAGTAAAAAAGAACTTTCTCCGATTAGTTTTAAATGTACCCCATGCTAACTTCATGGAGTACCCCCTAGTCTTTCTACTATCCGAAAGAGTAAATAACTGATTCACATCTACCCATTCTAGACCTCTCATAATTTTAAACATCTCTATCATATCCCCCCTCAGCCATCTCTTCTCCAAGCTAAAAAGTCCTAACCTCTTTAGTCTTTCCTCATAGGGGAGCTGTTCCATTCCCCTTATCATTTTGGTAGCCCTTCTCTGTACCTTCACCATTGCAATTATATCTTTTCTGAGATGCGGCGACCAGAATTGTACACAGTATTCAAGGTGCGGTCTCACCATGGAGTGATACAGAGGCATTATGACATTTTCAGTTTTATTCACCATTCCCTTTCTAATAATTCCCAACATTCTGTTTGCTTTTTTGACTGCCGCAGCACACTGAACTGATGATTTCAATGTGTTATCCACTATGATGCCTAGATCTCTTTCTTGGGTTGTAGCACCTAATATGGAACCCAACATTGTGTAATTATAGCATGGGTTATTTTTCCCTATATGCATCACCTTGCACTTATCCACATTAAATTTCATCTGTCATTTGGATGCCCAATTTTCCAGTCTCGCAAGGTCTTCCTGCAATTTATCACAATCTGCTTGTGATTTAACTACTCTGAACTATTTTGTGTCATCTGCAAATTTGATTATCTCACTCGTTGTATTTTTTTCCAGATCATTTATAAATATATTGAAAAGTAAGGGTCCCAATACAGATCCCTGAGGCACTCCACTGATCTAAAATGCGCCATCATCAAGCCGATACTCAAAAAACCATAACTTGATGAAACCGATCCAACAAACTTCAGACCAATCTCAAATCTCCCCTTCATAGCCAAGATCCTTGAAAAAATTGTGAATCGTCAACTGTCCAAGCACCTGGACACCCACAATATACTATTCCCTGCCCAACATGGATTCAGAGCATCCCTCAGCATCGAAACACTGCTACTCTCCCTCTCAGACACAGTCCTCAGAGGACTGGACTCTGACGTCTCTTATTTACTAATCTTCCTTGACATCTCCGTGTCATTCGATACCGTCCATCACAAAACACTACTACACAGATTAAAGGAAATCGGCCTACAAGGCACAGCGCTCAGCTGGTTCAACTCCTACCTATCCAACAGGTCCTACAAAATCAAAATCAACGACACCGAATCCAAGCAGATCCCCCTCCCCCACGGAGTTCCACAAGGCTCCTTCCTTTCATCCACACTGTTCAACATTTACATGACCCCACTGTGCAAACTCCTAAATGAAATAGGACTGCTGTACTATGTATATGCCGACGATGTTCAAATTCTACTCCCAATTAAAGACTCGAATGAACACACCCTAAATGTATGGAACTCCCACCTAATGACAATAAAACACCTACTCTCTCAACTATCCCTCACTCTCAATCACAATAAAATAGAAATCCTATACATATTCAACAAATCTACTCCACCTCCCCTCACTGACTCCTCCACACACCAACTTATAAACCATACACTCTCCTCATTAAAAAACCTTGGCGTCGTCCTTGATAGCCAATTAAACTTCAAAAAATACATTAACAACATGTTAAGAGATGGATTCCACAAACTCCAAATACTAAGAAAACTCAAACCTCTTCTATACCCACAAGACTTTCGAACAGTTCTACAGGCTCTTCTATTTTCTAAACTCGACTACTGCAACACCCTACTCCTAGGTCTCCCAGCCTCCACCGTTAAACCTATCTAACTACTCCAAAACACTGCGGCCAGAGTTCTCACAAATAGCAGAAGATCAGAACACATCACACCCATCCTCAAAGAACTACACTGGCTGCCCATTCCACAGATAATACAGTACAAGGCTCTAACCATCATACATAATGACAAATCCAACAAATCCAACAAATCCAACTGGCTAACTACCCCCCTTCACATCCACACTCCCCCCTTCACCTTCGCTCCTCAAACACTGGTCTGCTACAAACACCGTCCCCGAAAGCAACACACTGAATATCAACAAGGGAATGAACGCTATCACATGCCGGCCCCACCCTATGGAACAAACTCCCCATACAACTAAGAACAGATCCATCCACACAATCTTTCAAGAAAAATCTTAAAACCTGGCTATTCCACAAAGCCTTTGCAACAATAAATGTGAATGAACCATAAACCAGACTCTAACCCCTGCAGCTATGGAAAAATCTTACCGTTACCTCCTAATCATCATCTACCTCTATCCCCCCCCCCCCGAACTCTTGTCTAATTGCTCATCAATGATAATTGATTTCATGCAATATCTACACCGATGATTTTTATTCAACTGCCTATCTGTCATAGATGTAATTTTATAATAGACAAAAAAGTCCCTGAGCCTAACTGCTCCCCAGTTCCTGTATACCGATATGATATACAATAGCTATACCTGTGAATATTTGTTTAACCGTTTATTAGCTATTGATGTTCTCCTGTAATATATAATATCTACACCTTTGACTATTTGTTTAACCCATTATCCATGTTTCTGTTTTAGATGTTCCTTGTATTAAACAAAATGAAGCACTTGTTTCCTGCACCACTAAGTTGTTGTTGTGTTTGAGGCATTGTGGACCCTTGGTCACAGTGGAGATGACTCCGCCCACGGGGAGGAGCCCCGTAGGGAACCTACTGTGATAGGCTGACACAGTTAGCAGACATAGAATGGATAGAGTCTTTATTGTACTGCTGTAATATGTGGTAATGCAGGAAGGTAAGGCACTGATCCATGAGGTGCCAATACACTCAACAGGCTCAGAAGTATAGTTTCACCCAGATGTTGACGATAGGCAGGAGCCCGCATAGGGAAAAATAACCCTTGCTGTAGTTACACAATGTTAGGTTCCATATTAGGAACTACCACCCAGGAAAAAGATTTAGGCATCATAGTGGATAATACTTTAAAATCATCGGCTCAGTGTGCTGCAGCAGTCAGAAAAGCAAACAGAATGTTAGGAATTATTAGGAAGGGAATGGTTAATAAAATGGAAAATGTCATAATGCCTCTGAATTGCTCCATGGTGAGAACGCACCTTGAATACTGTGTACAATTCTGGTCGCCACATTTCAAAAAAGATATAGTTGCGATGGAGAAGGTACAGAGAAGGGTGACCAAAATGATAAAGGGGATGGAACAGCTCCCCTATGAGGAAAGACTAAAGAGGTTAGGACTTTTCAGCTTGGAGAAGAGATGCCTGAGGGGGGATATGATAGAGGTGTTTAAAATCATGAGAGGTCTAGAACGGGTAAATCACATTTACCCGTTCTAGACCTCTCATGATTTTAAACACCTCTATCATATCCCCTGTGATCGGTTATTTACTCTTTTGGATAATAGAAAGACTAGGGGGCACTCCATGAAGTTAGCATGTGGCACATTTAAAACTAATCGGAGAAAGTTCTTTTTCACTCAATGCACAATTAAACTCTGGAATTTGTTGCCAGAAGATGTGGTTAGTGCAGTTAGTGTAGCTGTGTTTAAAGAAGGATTAGATAAGTTTTTGGATGAGAAATCCATTAACTGCTATTAATCAAGTTGACTTCGGGAATAGCCACTGTTATTAATTGTATCAGTAGCATGGGATCTGCTTGGTGTTTGGATGATTGCCAGGTTCTTGTGGCCTGGTTTGGCCTCTGTTGGAAACAGGATGCTGGGCTTGATGGACCCTTGGTCTGACCCAGCATGGCAATTTCTTATGTTCTTATGTTCTTTTTAAGGCTTATAAAAGATTGGATGTTTGGTAGCAGCTATTTTTCTCCCTGTGATTTTATAAATGAATGGTTTTTCCCTTATTGACCAGGGAACATTATTCAGGTAAAAAATTCGAAGGTCCCCATGCAATGTAAGCAAAGTTTAATAATACAGTTGGGGTGAAGGGTGTAGAGCTACTTATGTAAGAATAAATTGCATAAATTGGACTTTAGTACCCCATTTCTGACATTGAGAGTTAACCCACAATTTCTACCAGGTTTAGAGAAAGTATGTTTCATAACTTTGCAGATGTGAGAGAAGTGTTTTTATGGAAAGAAGGGAGGATTATTTCATATTTATCTCTCAATAAGGTGATTCAAGACATACATAATGATAAAGTACTAGATGTTTTAGTGGATAAATGGAAAAAAGCAGGTGGCTCTAACAATAGAAAGATCAGAAGTGTTGATAATAATGTTACAAGATTATATAAATGTTACAGTGAATATAAATATAAGGGATGTACATGTCTACAGCGCAGTTATATGCGGGTAAATTGTGTGATTCTGATAAAAGCTTGTAGTACCATACCGAAAAAGGATTTTTTCCCACTGCATGTGGATGTGTGGAAGATATCTACGATTTGGACTGGTATTCTGACAGAGTTAAGGCAGATGATAGACGAAAATATTCCAAAGATGCCTCGGATGTGCTTGCTGGGTTTATTTGATAACTCAGAGGATTTAACTGAAAACAAGAAAACATTTTTTGAAAATTCTTTTACTAGCTGTTCAGACTCCTCTTGGTAGTATGGATTTCTCCCGACGTGTCGACTGGAGAACAATGGAAGATACATCTTCACAAATTGCTACAATATGAATAGTTGACTGCAAAAAACAAGCCAGTACGGATTTAGGCAGAAGTTTTATGCGTATTTGGCAGGATTACTGGTCTATTCTTTCTAAAACCATGCAGGATGGTAGAGGGACTGGGGGGCACTCCATGAGGTTGGCATGGGGCACATTTAAAACTAATCGGAGAAAGTTCTTTTTTTACTCAACGCACAATTAAACTCTGGAATTTGTTACCAGTGGATGTGGTTAGTGCAGTTGGTATAGCTGTATTTAAAAAAGGATTGGATAAGTTCTTGGAGGAGAAGTCCATTACCTGCTATTAAGTTCACTTAGAGAATAGCTCTACACCCTTCACCCCAACTGTTGTAAAAGTCTTATTTAAGTTGCAACTGTTGTAAAAAGTTCATTCTGTAAATAAGTTCCTTCTGTATTTACGGTTGTTTTATTCTCTCTCTCACGCTACCTTTTTTTTCCCTCTCTTCTCCTATCTCCCATACCCCTCTCCTCTTTCTGGCCTGCTCCCATCCCCTGCCCCCTGTTCATTGTAATTCCTCCTTCTTTGAGTTACCTGTAAACCGGCGTGATGTGCCATACGAACGTCGGTATATTAAAAAGTTGTTAAATAAATAAATAAATAAATAAATAGCCACTGACATTAGCAATGGTAACATGGAATAGACTTAGCTTTTGGGTACTTGCCAGGTTCTTATGGCCTGGATTGGCCACTGTTGGAAGCGGGATGCTGGGCTTGATGGACCCTTGGTCTGACCCAGTATGGCATTTTCTTAGGATTGTGTTGAACAATTGTAATAGCCCTGAAGATGGCTCATTAGGATAAGAACTTGGCAATGAACGGACATAAAGTCGAGGGCCTACTTTTTTTTTGGGAGTTATAAGTGGTTAGCTCTTTGGATTCTTGCTTCAACACAGCAGGAACCTATGCAAAGGGGTGGGAAGAGAAAGGAAAGGGTAGGGAGATAGGACAAGTTGTTGTATTAGTTAGGATTGGACTAAAACTTGTTGATATTTTGTTGTCACAGTTGTTCCTATATGAAAATGAAATAAACACATAAATGAAAAAAAAAAAATGATGACTAGAAGGGGGGGGTCTGATTGAAATGGGGGGACTTTAGACTGAAGAGCCAGGAGGGTCTCAATGACCTGCAGATGGACTGGGCAAACTGGTAGACTAATTTTGATTACTGGTAGCCGACGGCCCCTTTGCCCTTACTATGTCACAGGGGCTACCGCCGCTATTGGTCGACCCCAGTGACATAGTGAGGGCAAAGGGCCGTCGGCACATTTTGACTACTGGCAGCGACAGCCCAAGTCCAGGAGATCGCTCCCAGACTGCTCCTGGACCCCCCTGTGGACCACCAGGGACTTTTGGCAGGTCTTGGGGGGGGGGGGTTCAGGAGGGTGGGGGGGTTGTAGTAAATTAATTTTGGAGGTCTTGGGGGGCGTCAGGAGGGTGGGGGGTTTTGTTAGATTTTTACTTTTTTATTAAAGATTTGTCTGGGAGCCAGATGCAGCCATCAAAAGAGCCACATCTGGCTCGCGAGCCATAGGTTCCTGACCCCTGGACTAAATGTAACATCAGGACATGCTAGCGAGGTAAAGTTCCTGGATGGATTAAAAAACTGCTTCATGGAACAATTGGTTCAAGAACCAATGAGAGAGGTAGCTATTATAGATCTAATTCTTAGTGGAATGTAGGATTTGATGTGAGGTAATGGAGGTGGTATCACTTGGCAATAGTGATCATAGCATGATCAAATTTGAATTAATTACTGAAAGGGGGTCAATAAATAAATCTACAGCTCTAGCAATAAACTTTACAAAGGGAAACTTTGAGAAAATGAGGAATATAATTAGAAAAAATTGAAAGGTGCAGCTAAAAAAGGTTAAGAGTGTACAACAGGCATGGACATTGTTAAAAAATTAAGAACATAAGAACATAAGAAAATGCCATACTGGGTCAGACTAAGGGTCCATCAAGCCCAGCATCCTGTTTCCAACAGTGGCCAATCCAGGCCATAAGAACCTGGCAAGTACCCAAAAACTAAGTCTATTCCATGTTACCATTGCTAATGGCAGTGGCTATTCTCTAAGGGGCGGATTTTCAGAGCCCTGCTCGCGTAAATCTGCCCAAAACCGGGCGGATTTACGCGAGCAGGGCCCTGCGCGCCGGGAGCCTATTTTACATAGGCCTCCCGGCGCGCGCAGAGCCCGGGACTCGCGTAAGTCCCGGGGTTTCTCCGAGGGGGGCGTGTCGGGGCGTGTCGGGGGGCGGGCCCGGTCGTCGCGGCGTTTCGGGGGCGTGTCGGCAGCGTTTTGGGGGCGGGTACGGGGGCGTGGCTACGGCCCGGGGGCGTGGCCGCGCCCTCCGTAACCGCCCCAGGTCAGCGGCCCGGCGCGCAGGAGGCCGCTGGCGCGCGGGATTTACGCCTCCCTCCGGGAGGCGTAATCCCCCGACAAAGGTAAGGGGCGGGGTTTAGACAGGACCGGGCGGGTGGGTTAGGTAGGGGAAGGGAGAGGAAGGTGAGGGGAGGGCAAAGGAAAGTTCCCTCCGAGGCCGCTCCGATTTCGGAGCGGCCTTGGAGGGAACGGGGGTAGGCTGCGCGGCTCGGCGCGCGCCGGCTATACGAAAATCGATAGCCTTGCGCGCGCCGATCCAGGATTTTAGCGGATACGCGCGGCTCCGCGCGTATCTACTAAAATCCAGCGTACTTTTGTTTGCGCCTGGAGCGCAAACAAAAGTAGGCTATTCACGCTCGTTTTAAAATCCGCCCCCTAATGTGAACTAATAGCAGGTAATGGAACTTCTCCTGCCAAGAACTTATCCCTTCTTTTTTTAAACACAGCTATACTAACTGCACTAACCACATCCTCTGGTAACAAATTCCAGAGTTTAATTGTGCGTTGAGTAGTAAAGAAAAGAACTTCTTCTCCGATTAGTTTTAAATGGGGGCCCCATGCCTAACTTTCATGGAGGCCCCCTCAGTCTTTCTACTATCCGAAAGAGTAAATAACCGATTCACATCTACCCATGCTAGACCTCTCATGATTTTAAAACATCTCAATCATATCCCCCCCCTCAGCCGTCTCTTCTCCAAGCTGAAAAGTCTTTAGTCTTAAAGTCTCAATGAATAACTTTGTAGGATTCCATTCCAGATTAGTCCCACAGGGTTAATTAGTAAACAGAACTCCCAGAACATGTTGGCAAGCAAATATTACAAAAAAAAAAAAAAAATCCAGATTTTGGCTAGCTCTAGCAAGTTAGATTGATATTCTAGTGTACATTCTCATTGTTCACAAATTAGAGCTAAGCCAAGGTCATCCTGTACCAGTTGCTCAACATTATAAAAGCACAGTACCAGATATATCCATGCATTAAAAAAAGGTGAAAGGAAGGCCAATGATTGATGAGATGGTTAAAAGGCAAGGTGAAAGAGGCTATTTTAACTAAAAGAACTTCCTTCAAAATTGAAACCAAAGATCCATCTGAAAAATATAGGAAAAAGCATAAGCATTTGCAAGTTCAATGTAAAACACTGATAAGACAGGCTAAGAGAGAATTTGAAAAGAATTTGGGCATAGAGGCAAAAACTCTTAATAATAACTTTTGTAAATATATCCAAAGCAGGAGCCTGTGAGGGAGTCAGTTGGCCTGTTAGATGACCAAGGGGGTAAAAGGAAAGGTAAGAGCATTGCGGAAAGACTAAATGAATTATTTTCTTCTGTATTTACTAATGATGATTTTGGGGAGATGACTGTTCTGCATATGGTTTTCAAAAGTGGTGATTCAGATGAACTGAACCAAATCATGGTGAACCTGGGACATGTAGTAGGCCAGACTGACAAACTGAAGAGTAGTAAATCACCTGGGTTCATAAGGAGCTTAAATGTAAAATTTCAGACCTGTTTCTCGTAATTTGTAACCTATCATTAAAATTATCCATTGTGCCTGAAGACCCTGATAATTTAAAAAGGGCTCCAGAGGTGATCGGGAAATGACCGGTTAGCCTAACTTTAGTGCTGGGTAAAATCATTGAAAACATTTTAAAGAATAAAATAAAAAAACTTATAGATAGACATGGTTTAATAGGACACAGCCAACATGGATTTACCCAAGGTAAGTCTTGTCTCACTAATCTGCTATACTTATTTGAATGGCTGAATAAACATGTGGAAAAAGGGGAACTGGAGATATGGTGTTTTTGAATTTTCAGAAGGTATTTGACAAAATACCCACACGAGAGGCTTCTAAGAAAACTAAAATTGGGATAGGAAGCAATGTCCCTTTGTGGATTGCAAACTGGTTAAAAGATAGGAAACAGAGTAAGATTAAATGGTCAGTTTTCTCAGTGGAAAAAGGCAAACAGTGGAGTTCCTCAGGGATCTGTACTTGTACCGTGCTTTTAATATATTTATATATGGTATGGAAAGAAGTATGATGCATGAGGTGATCAAATTTGCAGACAACACACATTTTTCAGAGTAGTTAAATGACAAGCAGATTGTGATAAATTGCAGGAGAACCTTGTGGGACTCGAAGATTGGGCATCCATATGGTAAATGAAATGTAATGAGGACAAGTGAAAGGTGATTGTTGTGGAAACGCGAGTAGCAGTTCCATCTCTGGTGTTTTCGTGTTCCCTGGGCCCCGATACAGCCACAGAGGAGCTCCAGCAAGCACCGAGGCAGGTGAGAGGTGCCCCAGCATGGGCTGAAGATGGAGACAGATGAACTCAACCACAGCCACACCTGTATGCAGCAGAGAGAGACCCGAGCAACACAATGTTGGTCTCATAAGTAGTTCTCCGACTACTCCAAGCCCTTTCGGACCTGCCGCACAGAGCAGCAACTGCGACAGGGCAGATAGTGGTCAGAGGAAGAGGACATCAAAGACAAAGTCTTGATGTCCTCTTACTCCGCGAACACGACCGCGACCGCCGAGATCGGGACACCGCCAAGATCGACTGCAGCTCCAGGCCAGGCCTGCGCAGCCGGCGCTGAAGCCCGTCGGGGCAAGGCCCAGAGTTACAAAGCACTCACCACCGGGGCTCCAGCAGCGGCCACGCGGCTCACCCGATCGTCCATCAGCTCCGCCCACTGAAAAACTAAACTACCTACCAGGGCCCGGATCGCGACACACGTCAGCAGCAGAGGTAAGCGGGGGATTTATATCCCTGCCGCTCCTCCCGGCGTCCTCCTTTACTCCGCGAACCCGACCCGCGACCGCCGAGATCGGGACACCGCCAAGATCGGACTGCAGCTCCAGGCCAGGCCTGCGCAGCCGGCGCTGAAGCCCGTCGGGGCAAGGCCCAGAGTACAAAGCACTCACCACCGGGGCTCCAGCAGCGGCCACGCGGCTCACCCGATCGTCCATCAGCTCCGCCCACTGAAAAACTAAACTACCTACCAGGGCCCGGATCGCGACACACGTCAGCAGCAGAGGTAAGCGGGGGATTTAAATCCCTGCCGCTCCTCCTGGCGTCCTCTTACTCCGCGAACACGACCGCGACCGCCGAGATCGGGACACCGCCAAGATCGACTGCAGGTCCAGGCCAGGCCTGCGCAGCCGGCGCTGAAGCCCGTCGGGGCAAGGCCCAGAGTTACAAAGCACTCACCACCGGGGCTCCAGCAGCGGCCACGCGGCTCACCCGATCGTCCATCAGCTCCGCCCACTGAAAAACTAAACTACCTACCAGGGCCCGGATCGCGACACACGTCAGCAACAGAGGACCAACACCGACCGTGAAGCAAGGCAAGTTTACTTTAGTCTAGTCCCTGAAAACCCGCCCCCGAAAACCAGATAGCCAATCTATAGACGGCTACAAGGCAGCCAATCGGCTGAGGCCTAGCCGCCCTTTTAAATCAGAAACCACCCAGACGCCACGCGTCGAACGCCACGCGTCGAAGGAGCGCGTCAAAGGGGCTGGCCCCTTTGTGAGCCCCTTCGTGCAGACCAGAGCGCAGACCACCGCACACAACTGAAGCATCACTATCCTACTAACGCAAGACCCTACTAACATAACGGTTGGACAATTGCAGTAAGGACAGAACAACTCTCAACCTCAACCCTCACTACGGCATACCCTCCACAACCAAATGCTATCTCCATCACCGCTAATAGACAGTTTCACCCCAGGATCAACTCTATAGTATTCTTTCACCACATCAAAAGACCAAGTCTAAAGCAAGCCCAGATAACCTAAACTAAGCCACTCAATCAAACAAATTCACATAACCAAACATGACTGTATCAACCATCCCCATCATCCACCATTTCAAGAGAGTCACAACTAAAAAACAAGCTTCACCACACTCTTTACAAAAAAGACTAATTCCTATCATCATCTCACCCTTAAACCAACTACTCGGCCTCTCACTCTTCACCTTATCACTCTTGAACGCACAGTCTTTGACAAAGAAAACACACCTCCTACATGACTACCTTCTGGAAACAAACACTGACCTTTTCGCAGTCACTGAAACATGGTTAAAACCAGAAGACATCGCTACTATCAACCAACTCCCCACGCACTCGTACAACATATTCTCTATTCCTAGACTCAAAAAACGAGGAGGCGGTCTCCTCCTTGCAGCAAGAAAAACACTTGGAATGGAGCTAAAAACTACAATATCCTCACACTCCTTGGAATTCGCAATATTTAAATCTGCCCACCTACAAATTGGTCTCATATATGCTACACCAGGATACCTAGAAGCTGATCCTTCACCACTGATTGAAAATATAACTAAACACATCAATACCGACAAACCAGCGATACTCCTGGGGGACTTTAATCTTCACGTGGATGCATCACCTCACTCTCCAAACTGCGAAACATTCCTAAATGCACTATCATTCATGGGTTTTAAACAACTAATTAAAGAACCTACCCATAGAGCAGGTCATACGCTGGACCTCATTTTCATAAACCAGGATCTTTCTCCCTCCTCCCAACCCACTTGCCTCACAGTTCCCTGGTCAGACCATAAGCTGATCAACACCGTACTAGAAATTAACCTACCTACTCCCTCAAAAAAGCAAAATAACACTATCCAATTCAGGAAAATATGCAGCCAGGAGACTATCAACAAAAGCCTAACTACTGAACTTAACAAGCTGGACCTCACTAACGCGGACTCAGCCATTTCATCCTGGAACAACATCACCAAAAAAGTGGCCGATTCTTCATGCCCAATTGTCACCAAAGCTGCCCTAGTAAATAAAGACAACAGAAAACCCTGGTACACACCAAAATTAAAATCCATAAAACAGGATCTCAGAAAAAAAGAACTACTTTGGCGTAAAAATCCAACACCTTCTAACCTCTCAACATTCAAGTCCACGATGCACCTATACAGAACATCCATCCTTCAAGCAAAAAAAGATTTTTACTCACAAAAAATACACCACTTCATCTTTGACCCCAGAGCGCTTTTCTCACTGATCTCTTCCCTCACGAAACCTTCATTGACAGCCATACCAGATGATAAAGCGGCAAGCAAAGCAGAAGAACTTGCAATTTACTTCAAGAACAAGATCCCAAACCTACTAACGCAGTCCAGGAACAACAACAATTATACGCCAACAACACCACATATTACCTTCCCATCACAAAAGACATGCCTGAGAGATTTCGAATTGACTGCCTCCTTAGAGATCGAAAACATCCTAAAAAAAATCAAACCCTCATCACATCCTCAGGATTCCATTCCCACCAATCTCCTCATCTCATGCGCTAAAACCATATCCAAACCTATTGCACAAATCATCAATTGCTCCCTATCCCAAGGGCTAGTCCCCGAATCTCTCAAAATGTCAATCATAAAGCCGCTCCTAAAAAAACCTAATCTCTCACCAGACATCCCAGCCAACTTTCGCCCAATAGCCAATCTACCTTTCATCGCTAAAATCTTAGAACGAATAGCAAACAAACAACTAACAGAATACCTAAACGACAACAATATCCTATCTCCAGCCCAATTTGGTTTCCGCCAATCCAGAAGCACAGAAACCCTCCTAATCTCCTTAACGGATTCCATATTAATGAATCTGGAAAAAAGATGTCCATGTCTTCTCATCCTCCTAGACCTATCAGCAGCATTTGATACGGTCAATCATAACACATTAATAGATCGTCTTTCAGATATTGGAATTAAAGATACAGCCCTCAACTGGTTCAAATCGTTCCTTAAGAACAGACAATATAAAGTCAAGGTCAACAGGGAAGAATCTCAACCAATCTCCTGCAACTTGGGAGTCCCACAGGGATCATCTCTATCACCAACATTATTCAATATTTACCTCCTCCCACTTTGCCAACTCCTTCTTAACCTAAATCTCATCCACTACTTATATGCAGACGATGTACAGATTCTAATCCCAATCACTGAATCTCTCCAAAAACACTGGATTCTGGAATACATGCCAACAAGCCATCAACAACTTACTCACAAGCCTAAATCTTATCCTTAATCAAAACAAAACAGAATACCTACTCATTTCTCAAGATGGAACCTACTCACTCCCCAGCACCAACCTCTCCACGCAAATAACATTGTCACCACAAGTCAGAAATCTTGGAGTTATACTTGATACCCAAATGAATTATAGAGCTCTCATCAATAATATAGTAAAGGATGGATTCTTCAAATTACAAGTCTTAAAAAGACTTAGACCACTCCTCCATTTTCAAGATTTCAGACTGGTTCTGCAAGCAATCATACTCACGAAAATTGATTACTGCAACTCTCTGCTAATGGGACTCCCCGCAAACGCCTTAAAACCACTACAGATGTTGCAAAACGCATCGGCAAGGATTCTAACCAAGACCAACAAAAGAGACCACATCTCACCCGTTTTAAAGGACCTGCACTGGTTACCAGTTAATTTCAGAATACTCTTCAAAGTGCTTTCATCAATACACAAAGCACTACACAACCTGGTCCCACTCGAGCTCAAAATCCCTTTACAACTGCACACCTCTACTAGACCAGTGAGACAAGCCTACAGAAACAACCTCCAAACCCATCCAATGAAATCAGCGTTAAGCAAAAGAGCATTCTCCACAGCTGGCCCCAAACTCTGGAATACTCTCTCACCTGAACTCAAATCAGTGCAATGCCCCATTGTCTTCAAAAAAAGACTTAAGACTTGGCTCTTCCACCAAGCTTTTCCATAATTTCAGCTGGCTGAATTCATCTCTGCCAAGGTCCCCTTTAGGTCTTTTTCAACCAATCTATAAGAGAACTACTTAAAAACTCAGGTTTTCAAACAACCGACAAGAGATCTATATAAGAAAGAAACAAGTTCAACTCTAAACATTCCTCGAACCCCAAAGAATACCCCAATGAACAACACAAATAATACCCCAAAGAACTCATCAATTCAATTCAAATCCTTGGCAGTCCTTGTGCCTATGTTTTTATGCCTTTGCCTACATTAGGCTATATATTGTATCTATGTTATAATCCCCATATATTTATTTCCAAGTTATTTCTTCCTGTTCATTGTAAGACAATTACCTGTCACTGTTAAAGTTTAAAATGTAAACCGAATTGATCAGTAATTCTGTTATTGGAAAGTCGGTATAGAAAAGCTATAAATAAATAAATAAAT